>NW_006789251.1:1801647-1842182 GCF_000442215.2 Lipotes vexillifer
CCTACTCTGTGCAGTTAGGTATCTGAGGCAAGCCTGGAGTCCATGCAGCTGGTTAGGAAAGTACATGTAGTTTTTGACTTGGAATCAAACCATAATCTGAATACTATTTGGATATGCTAAGAAAATAATTGCAAGTAACTCTCAGTTAAGCATTTTTCTTGAACAATAAACTCAGACTTCTGGCTAGGAAACACTGACAAATAATTCGTTTCAACACATCTCCAAAGGGATCAAGCTACTAGGCAGTACTGCAAAATGCTGGAAGACAAGACCAAAATAGTAAGATAAGAAGCAAAGTGGCACATGAAGAAAATATATTTAAACCACAAGGTGATTTATTTTATCAGAACCTTTCCAATTTACAGTATACTGGAAACACGTTTTAACAAAGCTCGAAAGAACAAAGGAGAGAGAAAGAGAGAACAGAATCTTTTGAGAGGAAGAAGAAAGGACTCTGAAAATGTCAATGGAAAGAGAAACTTGGGAGAAACAAACTTTTATCAGTTTTTCCAAGCATCAGGTCCTATTTAAATTCAACTGGATTCAAGCTATTGTTGAGTACTATGTCCACATTTTATAGTTTTCCTGTCTTCTTCCGCTCTCAGGTGCTGAGCTGTTAATTCTTGCTGCTATGATTATGCCTGTCATTAACAGCCGCCCTACTCCACTAGAAGGGGAATCTGTTGACAACCAGGAAACAAAAAGAAAAAAAACCTAAAAACTTAGTAGTACCATGTACATATTAATAGTCAACAGATTCTGAGACACTGTCACGAACAGAAGATATTAACTGCCACTCATGAACTGTGCGACACTTATTCTGCTGACTCAGACATCTTTTGCTTTCTGCATGTTTTTTTTGCTATGTTCCAGATATTTGAGGTTATCACATAAATGCCCTCTGAATAGGTGACATATCTATACTTTTAGAATAATTTAAAGTATGATACTATTCCCTCATAATTCCTTTATATAATAAGCCTTACAAAGTGCAAAGATGAATTTTCTTACAACCGACATCCAAATTCAAGAATTAATTGGTTAACTCGTTTACAGCAAAAGAAATTTCCATTCATTTAGTCAAAAGGAATTAATTTTTAAAGTTCATGTTCAAGATGCAGGGATTTAACTCAGCAAATGTTATCTTCTCAAGGAAGTTTCTTCTACCCTCAAGTTCATAGAAAAATCATAAAATGAAATCACTGGTGGGCACACATGGATTATAATGCTACCTTTCAAGCAGCTCACTACACAGTCCACAAAGACCAAGAAAATATCAAACTCAAATATCTTATCTTGATAAGACTACTTCACAGTATATATTTTACTAATTATATAGCTTTATTTCACTCTCTTTCATGCCATTTTCTATATAGTCTACATACTTATTCTATATCAAATATCAAATGATTTGATAAATTGGTAATTATTTAAAAATGACTCTACTTAAAATAAGAATAAGAATCTAGAATTCAGTATCTCTTAAACACCAGGATCTAGGTTAAAACATTAGCAGTCTTCTTGCTCTACTATTTGTATCTTCACACCAAATATACCCCTTAGGGACCTACATTTTCATATTTTAATAAAGCACTCAAACAATTACTTAAGCTGGACACTGGGACATTTAATAACAAATTTAGTAAGCTTCACAATGCTTTCATATGCATCAAGTCATGATGTTTTCCCAATCAGCTCATTGAAAGGTACACCAACTTAGATTTTTATGAATGTTAATAGCAATATCAATCTTCTTTCCTTAGTTATAAAATGTTTATAACAAAGGTATGACTCAGCTAAAGTATACAAGTACCTTTAAAATAAATGACCAAGGGGGAAGTAATTGAAAAAAAGAGTAACGTCATTCATCTGAATTGAGCATTAAACAAATAATTAATTTGTTCGTGACCCCAATGACACACACTTCTAAGTATATGCTATGGAATAAATGAACAGCTAGCATTTTACTTAACAAGAACTGCCAAGCCTTTTCTAGTATCAGAAATGACTGAATGAATCCAAAATCAAACGGGAAAACACCATTTTCTTTTAAACAAAACTTTCCTTTTTAAGTGGATTAGTCTCATTTTTTTGGTTGGTTTTTTGGTACCTTTGAAAATTCTTCAGGTTCCTTTATATCTAATGACCTTGTTGCAAATTCTAGTAGTTCTTCCGAGTTCTCCAGGGCATTATTACATTGACTAAGCTGACTCTAAAAATAATAATAACAAAAAATCATTAAAATAGAATTTCCTATTGTCATCAGAATCTTAAATATATACTGTTACAATGAACGTTACAATCTTAATAGCAATAATTGAACAAACATTTTAGAGAGGTACTGAAGCAAGGTAATCACTAGTCATATATATAACAAATTTTAATTATCTTAAACTGTCCATAATTTGTCCAGAACAGCTTAATTGCATACAGATAAAGATATACTCATCATTTAAAAACAAAAAAGAAAACAAAGCAATTATAAATGGTTGGGGTCAAATTTATTTAAAGATTCTTCTCAATCAGGTAGTCAGAAAATTTAAAGTAAAATATCAAAATAATCCATCTGCAGGCAACATCCTCTATAATGAAGACAAAATTTCTTGATATTTAATTAAGCTAAAGTTCATGAATCAAGTTACAGGTACATTCAGTTGAGCACAATCTTAGTACTCCACTTATCACATTACTCAAGTAATACATACTCCTATAAATGCTAATTTACAGTTTCCAAAACTGGATAACATAGGAAGTGCCTAGATTTCAAAAAAATCAAACAGGAACAAAAAATGGTAACTGTTTACAGTGATATGCTCTGTTATAGTGATGTGTTAATTTCACCTAACACAATCTTTCCTATTCAGTTCTTTCTCTCCCCTCCCCTCCCGCTTGTCTCACATTATCATTTGTAGATTTAAAACTAAGCCCAGTCATGTGAAAATACTGTTAGTGATACCTTTAAAAAAAAAAAAAAGGACCCATTTCTAAGCTTTTAAATGTATCCAAGATTCTTCTTCAGAATATTTATTAATATCTATTCCATATTCAAATCTACTTAATTTTCCCTTCCAATACAAACTAAAGATAAACTACATCTGGTTTTATTGGTTTCTGATGTGCCCTGTTTTACTTTGAAAAAGTAGAATAGTTCAGTCATAGTTTGGATTAGAATAGGTTTTCATGTGTCATTCTAAGAATCTAACTACCATTTCATAAAAATACTGCTCTTCCTATGAGTAAGCGTCTTATGAGTTTCAAAGAATTAACAAACCACCATTTGAAATAGAGCTTTATAAAAGCAAAATCACTGAGAATAAGATGGTAGGTATAAATGGTCCATACAGGATCACTAGGGCAGAGTAAGTCAATGTAGTATAAAAGTAAAAAATACCAAGAAGAGGGCTTCCCTGGTGGCACAGTGGTTGAGAGTCCGCCTGCCGATGCAGGGGACACGGGTTCGTGCCCCGGTCCGGGAAGATCCCACATGCCACGGAGTGGCTGGGCCTGTGAGCCATGGCCGCTGAGCCTGTGCTCCGCAGCGGGAGAGGCCACAACAGTGAGAGGCCTGCGTACCGCAAAAAAAAAAAAAAGAAAAAACCAAGAAGAATAAAGAATATATCTCAAGGAACTATTAAAGTAAAAAAAAAACAATCTGAAGTCAAAGTTGGAAAAAAATATATCTTATTCTAAGAAAATGCTATAAATTTGCTTTCAAGTCAAGAGGGAAATCAAAAAATGAGAGAACAAAGGATTACAACTTAAAGAGCACTTAGTTATTCAGAGGAATTATTAAAATACCTTAATAAAAATAACATGCTATTGAGTTTGTGAACCCAAAGAAAGAACAGAGATGCTCTATTAACTCCAAATAAAGAAAGAAATGGCATCAGTAGCCAAGTTGTGATTCTTTTTAATACTTGGTTTTTAAACTACCCCAAGAAAGCGTTATGGTTTGAGATCACCATAGGTTTTCCTTTGAACCATAACACAAGAACATCCTGAAGAATGAAGTTACGTTCACGAAGCTTACATCTCAATAACTTAGAGTCTTATTTTACAACCTACTGTCCCCTCAATATCCCGTGTTCTCCCCTAGATCACCATTTCTATTAAAAAACTGTGAAAGGGGCTTCCCTTGTGGCACAGTGGCTAAGAATCCACCTGCCAATGCATGGGACATGGGTTCGAGCCCTGGTCCGGGAAGATTCTACATGCCATGGAGCAACTAAGCCCATGAGCCACAACTACTGAGCCTGCACTCTAGACCCCGTGAGCCACAACTACTAAGCCTGTGTGCTGCAACTACTGAAGCCCACGTGCCTAGGGCCTGTGCTCCGTAACAAGAGAAGACACCACAATGAGAAGCCCACGCACTGCAACGAAGAGTAGCCCCTGCTCACCTCAACTAGAGAAAGCCCGCGCACAGCAACGAAGACCCAGTGTAGCCAAAAATAAATATAAATAAATAAATAAATTTATTTTTAAAAAATACATTAAAAAAACTGTGAAAGTTTTTGTGCCACTGAGAAGTCAAGTACTAAGAATCACTAAGGATAATAAAAGGGTGGAAAAAATGGAATCACTATAAAAAATGAAGATCTGAAGTGATGATAAGGAAGAAAAGATGGTGCTAACATCTCTGCAGTCACCACTTCCAAAGAGTATTTAGAACTCTGTTTCTCTCATTTTCTGCAACATTTTGAATCCCCCATCAATATTCAACAGCTAATGATGAATTTGATAGAATACTTGATCAAAAAACCAGAGTAACATCATCTCATTTAAAAAGAGCCCAAATGCAATTTGCATGGAAGACTTCCATGAATCAGATCAGTTGCAAAAATAATAATGATGTTCATTATCATTTTAATTAAGAGTCACAAAACCCAAAGTGGACAAAGTTCACCTAAGACTCCATGAGAAAAAAAGGTTAAATAAATTTATATGACCCAATTATTCATTACTGGAAATTTAGCCAATAACTAGAAATATAAATTCAATAGTTTACAAGAGCAATAAATGGAGCCTGTTGTAAGACGAGCACTATAGATTTTACGTGTACACACATATACCTAGCTCTGTATAGGGCTGCCAGAAAGTATGTTCTGATATGAAAATGTCACACTTCTTCTAGAAGTCTAAGGACATATTTTAAACCAAAAATCCACAATGGATAGAGATTACCTAATTCTGAAAAATCTCAAACATCTTGACTTAAGGACAGCACACCTAAATATCAAAATCCACATGCCATGACATGAATATTAGATCTCTCCTCCAAATCAGCAGTGACTTGACTTAAAGATGATTCTAAGACTCTCCTAGACTTTTAATCTTTGATTATCTTAACAACTGAACTGCCTCTTACCTGGAATACCCTCTCTTCCCTTTATTAAGTAAGCTTTTCCCTCCCTCAAAGTGCTTCAAATCAGTTTCTAATTGCTCCTGAACTCAATTCCCTTCATGATCCCTCTGCATTACATACAGCTGTACAGTGTTTACATTAACATTATTCTTAAATCAGTTATATCTTACAGACATTTTTGCTTACTCTTATAAATTCTAATCTCTTTGGCAAAAGGATTTGATTTTCCTTTCTCTTGCATTTCTTGCAAATTACCCTCCATGAGAATGTGAAATGCATAAGGGCAGGAACTGTTTTGCTCACTACTACTTACTCTAAATCCAGCATAGCCGTAACTCAAATTTTACTGAATGAGTGCATAAAATCTTGATACTGGCAATCAAATATTATCACTGACTTCCCCATAAATTATTAAAGTAACTTCTCAAATATGAACTTTGAACATTAAAGAGGTGGAACATTCCAAGGTTTTTCAAATTCTTTTATGACTCTATCTTTAGTATAAGCATAACAGGACATAATGAAGATGATAAAATAATTTTTAAAAATCCAATGATAATTATGACTTCTATGTCTAATAATGCATTTCTAAAGCTATTATCATATGAGCTTTGTTTCCAGTGTATGTGAATTTTAAGGAGAGGAAGAAAGGGAAAAGTAGAGAAAAGGACCTAAGAGAAGCTAGTCAACTGCCATTATTTAAAACCTAGCAATATAATAAGATACGTGAATAATATGGGGCAAGGAGAAAGTATTTTTCCTCCTTGGAAAAATTTCTACTCTAATGAAGGGTGTTAACAGTTCAATTTTATTTAGCTAATTGCAAGGTTTTTTGTTTTTGTTTTTGTTTTGTTTTGTTTTGTTTTTTGGCCACACAGCATGGCTTGCAGGATCTCAGTGCCCCAACCAGGGATTGAACCCAGGCCATGGCAGTGAAAGCCTGGAATACTAACCACTAAGCCACTAGGGAACTCCCCAATTGCAAGTTTTTAAAACTGTGTCTACTGGCTGCTCCTAGCTTCCCTATTAACAATGCCAGAAAAATAAACTGCATGCACAGTTAAGCAGAAAGAAGATGCCAACAAAACAAGGCACCAACCAGGTATTTGAAACTTACACGTAGGAGAGAAGAAAAATAATAGCAGCAGCACTGGAGCATCACTCACTTCAGGGATGGTTAAAGGTGGCAGATAAAAATTGATAATGTACATTCAATATGCATGAGATTTGTCACTTGATGGGAAGAGGAAAATGTAGGAGAAAAAATATGACTCATGGCCATTTTGGTAGCAAATTTAATATGTGGTATAGGCCAGGCTGACAGAAATGGTGTCTGGTGAATACAATGAAGATAATTAGCGCTGCTCTGACAGAGAAAAAGTATGGGGAGGGAGAAGGGGAGGTTAGAGATTAAGCAACTGAATGCTTAAAGGGTATTCCAAACTGGTGCTATGAAGAAGGATTTGGGCCCAAGACAGAACAGAAATCTCCACAGGATGAGCCATGCGTGAGATCTTCAGAAGATGCTGAGTTTTCCTTTATTCTCCAATCTTGCTTTTTTAAATGAATGAATTTCTTATTTATTGAAACTTATGGATACTTCATGACTAAACTAATTACCTTTAAATGATTTAAGTACAGTTGGCTCTTGAACAATGGGGGGGTTAATCCATATATAACTTAGAGTTGACCCTCCATATCTGTGGTTCTTCTGCATCCACGATTCAACCAACCACAGACCGTATGGTACTGTAGTATTTACTACTGAAAAATATCAGTGTATAAGTGGACCCTCACAGTTCAAACCCACGTTGTTCAACTGCAGTACAACTCCCACCTCCTAAATTTAAACAACAAATCTCAACCTGGGAAGAATGGACAGACTTGAAAGGGTATTTAATACTGGGAAATTGTGTGTGTACAGCATGTTTGTAAGAGAAAGAGAACATTTGTATTCTTCCATAGCTTTCAGATTCTCAAAGACATCTGTGACCAAAATCAGCACACAAATATCTGTTGCATTTATATATATGAACAATGAACAATCCAAAAAGGAAATTAAGAAAACAACCCCATTTAGGGACCTAATGAAACGTAAAAGCTTTTGCATAGCAAAGGAAACTATAAACAAGATGAAAAGACAACCCTCAGAATGGGAAAAAATATTTGCAAATGAATCAACGGACAAAGGATTAATCTCCAAAATATATAAACAGCTCATGCAGCTCAATATTAAAAAAACAAACCCAATCAAAAAATGGGCAGAAGACCTAGGTAGACATTTCTCCAAAGAAGACATACAGATGGCCAAGAAGCACATGAAAAGCTGTTCAAAATCACTAATTATTAGAGAAATGCAAATCAAAACTACAATGAGGTATCACCTCACACCAGTTAGAATGGGCATCATCAGAAAATCTACAAACAAATGCTGGAGAGGGTGTGGAGAAAAGGGAACCCTCTTGCACTGTTGGTGGGAATGTAAATTGATACAGCCACTATGGAGAACAGTATGGAGGGTTGTTTAAAAGCTAAAAATAGAATTACCATATGACCCAGCAATCCCACTACTGGGCATATATCCAGAGAAAACCATAATTCAAAAAGATACATGCACCCCAATGTTCACTGCAGCACTATTTACAATAGCCAGGTCGTGGAAGCAACCTAAGTGTTCATCAACAGACGAATGGATAAAGAAGATGTGGTACATATATACAGTGGAATATTAGCCATAAAAAGGAACGAAATTGGGTCATTTGTAGAGACGTGGATGGACATAGAGACTGTCATACAGAGTGAAGTAAGTCAGAAAGAGAAAAACAAATATCAGCTATTAACGCATATATGTGGAATCTAGAAAAATGGTACAGATGAACTGGTGTGCAAGACACAGATGTAGAGAACAAACATATGGACAACCAAGGGGGGAAAGCGTGAGGGGTAGTGGTGGTGGTGATGATGGGATGAACTGGGAGATTGGGATTGACATATATACACTAATATGTATAAAATAGATAACTAATAAGAATCTGCTGTATAAAAAAAATAAATAAAATTCAAAATTTGGAATAAATAAATAAATAAATAAAATCAACAAGCATACCAATACCAAAAAAGGGAAAGAACATAAAAGATAATTCATAAATGGCAAAACTATCAAGAAGCATATTAAAATATTCAACATAATAATGAAGGAACTTCAAATAATAACATGCTTTCCTCCCTCCATTTAGTTGGTAGAAATTAAAAATATATATATCCTTACCCAGCAGTGAAAAGATCGTTTTTGCATTTTGTTCATGGAGGGTAAAGGAATACAACCATTTTGGAAGACAATATGGCAGTATAAAGAACACGAAAAATGTTTAATCTTGATGAAATCATCAGAGATGTCCACAAAAATACAAAATACTTGTACAACATGGAGCTACTTACAGTAGCAAAAAGCAGAATAACTAGGGGCTTCCCTGGTGGCGCAGTGGTTGAGAGTCTGCCTGCCGATGCAGGGGACACAGGTTCGTGCCCCGGTCTGGGAGGATCCCACATGCTGTGGAGTGGCTAGGCCCGTGAGCCATGGCCGCTGAGCCTGCGCATCCGGAGCCTGTGCTCCACAACAGGATAGGCCACAACAGTGATAGGCCCGCGTACCGCAAAAAGAAAAGAAAAGAAAAAAAAAACAGAATAACTAGACACCTAACTATAGGGAATTGATTTAACAAATTTTGATAGGTAATATTAAGAAGAATGTTTTCAAAGACTTTTCAATAGCATGGGAAAATGTATCTGGCATAAAAAGTGATTAAAAGGCCAGGTTAAAAATTATACATAAGATATTAATTCTATTAAAAATGTCCCTACATATGTGTATTATATATGTATATTTAAATGCCTATTACAAAAAAGAAAAAAATAGTAACTATTTCTGAGGGACAGGACTATGGATGATCTTTATTTTCTATTTTATAATTTTTCTAAATTTTCTATATGAACAATAAATATTATTCCTTTGTAAAAAAATAAAAAAAAGAAAACAATCCCATTTACAATAGCATCAAAAAGAATGAAACAGGGCTTCCCTGGTGGCGCAGTGGTTGAGAGTCTGCCTGCCGATGCAGGGGACACGGGTTTGTGCCCCAGTCCGGGAGGATCCCACACGCCATGGAGCGGCTGGGCCCGTGAACCATGGCCGCTGAGCCTGCGCGTCTGGAGCCTGTGCTCCGCAACGGGAGAGGCCACAACAGTGAGAGGCCCGCATACCGCAACAACAACAACAAAAAGAATGAAATACTTTGCAGTAAATTTAACCAAGGAGGCAAAAGACCTATTCACTGAACACTATGTAACACTGCTGAAAGAAATTAAAGACACAGATAAATGGAAAGACATCCTATGGTCATGGATTGGAAGACTTAATATTGTTAAAACAACCATAGTACCAAAAGCAATCTACAAATTCAATGCAATCACTATCAAAATGTCAATATACACCCACATATACTGCAGCATTACTCACAACAGCCAAGAGACAGAAGCAGCCCAAATGTCCATAGACAGATAAATGGACATACCACATAAAGAAAATGTGGTAAATACATGCAATGGAATATTATTCAGCCATAAAAAGAAGGAAATCCTGACACATGCTACAAGATGGATGAACTTTGAGGACATTATGCTGAGTGAAATAAGCCAGTCACAAAGGGACAAATACTGTATGATTCCACTTATATGAGATATCTAGAGTAGACAATACAATGGTGGTTGCCAGGCAGTGGGGGAAAAGGGCAAATGGTTTAATGAGTATAGAGTTTCAGTCCTGCAAGATGAAAAAGTCCTAGAGATCTGTTACACAACAATGTGAATATAGTTAATACTACTGTACATTTAAAAATGGTTAAGAGGGTAAATCTTAGGTTTTTTTATCACAATTTAAAAAAAACGATATCTATGACCAAAACAAAGTTAAGAATCATTCTTCTACAAGATATCAGTACAGTTATACAAAAAATTCACTAATTTTTGCTTTCAATAAATCAAGCATTATACAGACTAAAATTCATATTTAAATAGTTGCACGATCTCACCTGTAACTCCTGTGATTTACGAGCTTGTTCCTGCTTGATACTGTTAATCATACTTTCTTTTACCTCATCCAATATGGAGTATAAACTATCAAATTCTTCATCTAACTCTGAAAGTATGTTAGAAGAATTTTCCTGTTTAATAAACAAAGATTTTACTTAAGAGCTGTCAAACATTAAAAAACTAAAAGATATAATACTTATCGAAGAAGAGAATAGATTCATATTATGAATCTAATATCAGCCTCATATCATAAAATAATTAAAATTCTAATATTTGACATACACCTTTAAAAACAGATAAATCCAAGAAGCTGGCTGCTAATGCTGATAGTTCTACTTCAGCAATGCTATGAGTTAAGTAGCCTTTTATGAACTAGCCCATACTCTCCTCACCTTTTATAAGACTGTTTCCACAGGACAATGTGAAAGTTTGTTTTAAGGTTGTCAACTTTGTCCAGACCTTTAGGCTCTAAGGCAGACCCTAAGCCAGTGGTTCTCAACTTTTGGTGTGTATCAGAATCATCAGTGAAGCAGATTTTAATTAAATATTCCAGAGATTTTGATTCTGTAACTCTGAGAAACAGTCTGGGCATTATAGGGATGGGGCTGATTTTGTGCAAATTTTTAAATCTTTCAGGTTGCCTAAAACACTGCATTTACATAAGATAAGCAGAATTAAAACACTAAGCAATTCCTTACTGGGTCCTAAGAGATTTATCAAACACTGAATTTCGGTGCTAGAAGGAACCTCAGAAATCATCTACTGACTAGAATCTGTAGTCAAACTTCTAAATTTTATAAACTAAAATCTGTTTATAAAGTCTGTTGACCTCCAAGAGTTCCTCACTGCCTCATTAAGCAAGATGATGCTATTTCAACAAGAAATAACAAAATATCTGTGAAATCCCTAGATAAGTGATATTCACACTTGCAACAATTATGAGATAGAAGAAATCATCTTAAGGCATTTTTCAACATAGATGAATCATTCAACTAAGAGAAGCGAAATTGGCACTGGTTTACAAAACTAATACACAAAATCTACTGTAATATTACAATCCAAACTTTTGCTTAAAATGTTTATAAAAACCAGACATCTCACTGGAGTCTTGCCAAAAGTGGTGTTAATCATTTTACTAGTTTCTTTACAGCAGTAAGAACATGACGTGGAGGAAGAAATGTGCAGTCTGGAAGGCAGAAGACCTAAGTCAAATTCCACATTAACCACTCAGTAACAGTGTGACCTTGGACAAGCCACTTAAATTCCTGGACCTCAATTTTTTCATCTGTAAAAAGGAATTGGACTGCTCCTTCCCCTCAATAACCAACTGGCACATTCTTATGGTCTCTCGTCCACTACAGCTTATGCTCCCAACTTCAGTGATGAGGGTGTAGCTTAATTCCCCCTCTATTTTTCTTATGGATGCTAAGGTAAAGTCCTAATAATCTGTCAATCAGAAAAACAGTGTGAGCTAGCTCTATCTAAAGGTACCCTTTTACAGATTTCAAATGTGATGATTCTCTTGTCCATAAACCAAGAGTTTTAGAATCACTAGCTTTGCTTATTTAAAGAAACTGGATTAGTGGATTCACCAAATTTTCCAATAAAACAGTTTGAGAAAGACAGTTAAACCGGTGAAGAATATAATTAACTAACTTCAATTACAGCAAATTCAGAAGTAAAGAAAATACAAGACTGTAAGGTTTAACAGGCCAGGAAATTACCTAGGCTGAACCAAACAAACACTACAGGAAAGGATTCACTGTCTACAAGTATCCTGGAAATCTTCTATGTTTATTTCACAAAGAAATGACCCTTAAATTAATTAAAGCACATTCATGGGAAAGCATCACCAGCTTATCTTAAGGTCTCTTCCACAATCAACATTTGATTATTTACAGTATGGATTATCCACCTATACCTGGGACCATTTCCTTAAGTATTCCCCTCTCTCCTCAATGGGCACTTTACCTTTTACTTTTATATCTTACTTTCATCTAGTTCTGCAAGTGGACCTCTTACCATCTACATTTTCCTTCTACTATTTACAGTAAAAGAAATGTTTAGCTTCCCAGTACTTTTGGAAAGGTACAATTTGCTCTTAATTGGAATTAGAAAAGACAAACATGAAACGGAAAGGAAGAAAAGTGAGCATTATAATATTCCTAGCAATATTCCAGAATTTTCTTTTTCCCTTACTATTTGATCTTTCCATGGAGAATGTGGGAATAGCAAATAAAGCATTTTTATTTATCTGCCATTTAAAAACCCTGCTCTCACCTCCATTAGTTTATAATCTATAGTTGACAGTGTATATTTATACTTCTGATTCGACCCAACAATCATTAATTGTGACATATTCACACAATTTTTTTTAAAAGAGATTCATACCTGAACTCCTTTTAGTGTTTGATTTAGTGTATCAATAAAGTTCTGAATTTCATCATTTTTATTTGCCAGAGTTGAAATGATCCTTTGTAGAGCTTCCTAGGATCAAAAAAAAATGTTTAACACTATGATATTTTATTAAAAGAGAATTATAAACTTTATAACAACAATTCTCTAAACAAACTCTGTAAGAGTATATTACATAATAAACAGGAGCAATGTAAAACTGTTCATTGTTCAAACGCTATAATTACAAAAGATGGGATATATATTGGTACTGTTTTACAACCTTTTATTCCTAGTGTACAACTTAATTACCACCATATCTTTCACACTGAAGATGATCAATATTATTTAACATAAAGACTGTTACTTTAGGTCATAAGACCATGGCAAACGAACAGAACCAAATCCTTAAACGTTGCAAAAAATAAATGGAAACTTCTAATCAACATCAGGAAATGAGGAATAAAAGCAGAGACACTGAAATTTGACATTTATTTATAAAATTTGACATTTATTTATAAAAATTAAAAACACATTTTAGAAATATGAAAGTAGATAATAAATTTGCAGTTAAAATTACAACATTCATTGCAATATTTACAGATGCTATAGAACCATAATAAGTAAGGTAATTTTAGTAGCAAATACCTCAGACTGTTTGATAATGCTTCCTATTTAAATAAAACACTTGATTATTTAACTTTCTCATACTCTCTACTTCAGTGTTGTCCAATAAAATTTCCTGCTATAATGGAAATATCCTATATATGTGCTGTTCTATATGGTAGTAACTAGCCACAGGAAGCTAATGAGCTCTTGAAATGTGGATAGAGCAACTGAGAAACTAAATTTATTTGAACTTGAATTAATTTCACTTTTTATTACACATGTGACAAGTGCTGTCATATTGTACATCACAGGTCTAGTTGCTTAATAACTCTTCATGGGTAGTAAAAGCAAAATCCAAACAAGGTACTTGTATTCTCACTAAAAATCAAAAGCAAGTACTTTCACTTTATAATTTTTCCCAGAAGTACAAGCCTTATTTCCGTAAGCACCTACAAACATAAATATTTTAATAATTTCCTATAAGATTTTGTGTAATAAAGGTTCTCCTCAAAATATTATCAAAAACTGATAAAAGGCTAAATATAGGGCTTCCCTGGTGGTGCAGTGGTTGAGAGTCCGCCTGCCGATGCAGGGGACGCGGGTTCGTGTCCCAGTCTGGGAAGATCCCACATGCCGCAGAGCGGCTGGGCCCGTGAGCCATGGCCACTGAGCCTGCCCATCCAGAGCCTGTGCTCCGCAACGGGAGAGGCCACAACAGTGAGAGGCCCACGTACCACAAAAAAAAAAAAAAAAGGCTAAATATAAAGAGCTCAGGAAATAATCTGATAAAGGGATAACATTTCATATAAATGTTCATAAAGCATTATAGTAAAAAAATTAAAATAATTACAGCTCTCATTTCATTCTCCCAACAATCCCTGGAGATAAGTATGTATTATCATCCCTGGGCCAGACTAAGGCTCTCTGCTTCACTTACCAATACTATTTCTTCCCATCCTCACCACTGTTGTTATTTTAGTATAATAACACAATGAAGTTATGCTATGAAAGAGTTAGCTGTTTATCCTCTCGGTGTTCCCTCCAGAAACAGGTACATGGAGATTTGAATACAAAGACAACGCAGAATGCAGCCAGTACCTGGGGGAGGGGTGAGCACAGCACAGAGATGTAGAAAAGGAGGGTAGAAGACTTAAGAGTCTTTCGAGTATTCATCCAAGACAGACTCTCTATATACTTTAAAAATCACAATGGAACAGTAAAAATGGTTCTGCCAGTCCTCGGCCTGTATACAGTAAGCTTCAGTTAAGATTGGGCTTTTCAGATTAACAGACTGATTATCTGCATCCTCTTCTAACCCTCCCAATGGTAGGGTTACATCCATATTATATAGATGAGAAAACGGAGATTCAATCAGTTGCCCAAAGTGACACTGCTTGTAAAGTAATGATTATGCTCAGTCTATCTCGAAAGCCCATGCTCTTTACCACTTTAGAATACTGCCTCTAAACCTAACCAATTCGCCCGTTATATGAAACACCCATACAATAAATTACATATTGTTTTAATATTTTGGTTTGCTAAGACTCTTAAGTGACATATAAAATCACTGGAATTTTCTTGGAGAATCACAGCTTGAGCTTAAGCTTTGTCCACTGAAATTAGTGAAATTCTGGTAAAGGAACTTGATTGTAACATTTTAACTTCTATCCACATACAACTATTATAATTCAAGAATCTGGGACTTCCCTGGTGGTCCAGTGGCTAAGTAAGACTCTGCACTCCCAATGCAGGGGGTCAGGATTCGATCCCTGGTCAGGGAACTAGATCCCACATGCCACAACTAAAAGATCCCACGTGCCGCAACTAAAAGATCCTGTGTGCCGCAACTAAGACCCAGTGCAGCCAAATAAATAAATACATGTTTTAAAAAAAGAAAGGAGTATCATTTTAAAAAAATAATTCAAGAATCTGACATAATATAAACACATATAGAAATTCTGGTATTCCAAGAAAAAAGTTCTGAAAGCAGGACTACATAAGCTGAGTTCTGAAACTTTACCCTAGCCTGTGTATGTGACATGAGGTTAAAGTTTTCTCTAGGTGGTAAGACCCAGGGAAGAGATCTATACAGGGATACTGTGTTCCTAATATAGGAGGTATGCAAGGGGAGGCAAGTCCAGTAGAACTTTTTTTAAAGTATTTTCTAAATATGGCAAGCAACATACCAGGGCAGGATAAGAAACTTTGAGAAAGAGGCAAAAAAGAACTAAAAGATACCATAATGCATGGAGTTTTCTACCCTACTCTACCCCTCCAGGGCCTCCAAATTTAATCACTAGCTTTTATAATGGAGACAAAAGTAACTGATAAAGAAGCTGAGGAGGAAGTGCAAAGCCAGAAGTCTCAATGAAAGTGATGTAAGCTGTGTACAGCACCTATTCTCTGAGCTCCAGACCATTTTAATCCAACTGCTTACTTGAAATCTCCACTCGGATGTCTCAAAAGCACTTCAAAACTCAACATGTCATAACGTCCTCCACTAAACCTGAGCCCTCCTCTAGTGTTCTATCTCTGCCAATGGCACTACCAGCTGTAAAACCAGAAACCTAGCAACTCAAAATCAAAAACAGAAAAAAAAAAAAAACCCAATTAAAAAATCAGCAGAGGACCTGAACAGACATTTTTCCAAAGACGACATACAGATGGCCAACAGGCACATGAAAAGATGCTCAACATCACTAATCATCAGGGAAATGCAAATCAAAACCACAATGAAATACTACCTCACACCTGTCAGAATGGCTATTATCAAAAAGACAACAAATAACAAGCTCTTGAGAGGATGCAGAGAAAAAGCAACCATTGTACACTGTTGGTAGAAAGGTAAATTGGTGCAGCCACTATGGAAAACAGTAGGGAGTTTCCTTAAATATGAAAATAGAACTACCATACCATCCAGCAATTCTATTTCTGGGTATTTATCTGAAAACAAAAATACTAATCTGAAAATACTAATTCAAAAAGATAAATGCACTCCTATGTTCACTGCAGCATTATTCACAATAGCCAAAATAAGAAAGCAACCTAAGTGCCCATTGATAGATGAATGGATAGTGAAGATGTGAGCTATATACAATGGAATATTACTCAGCCATAAAAAGAACGAAATCTTGCCATTTGCAACAACATGGATAGACCTAGAGGGTATTATGTTAAGTGAAATATGTCAGACAGCGAAAGATAAATACCATATAATTTCACTTATACGTGGAATCTAAAACACAAAACAAATGAACAAACATATTAAAACAGAAAGAGTCATAGTTACAGAGAACAAACAGGTGGTTGCCAGAGGGGAGAGGGGGAGGGGGATGGGTAAGGTAGGTGAGGGAGATTAAAAGGTAAAAACTTCCAGTTACAAAATAAATGAGTCTCAGAGATAAAATGTACAGTGTGGTAAAAATAGTCAATAATAATGTAATATCATTGTATGGTGACAGATAGTAATTAGATTTATTGGGGTGATCATTTGTAATGCATAGCAATATTAAATCACTATGTTGTGTGATTAACATAGTTAATTCCTACAGGAATTAACACAGTAGGTCAATTATACTTCAACAACAAACTCACAGAAAAAGAGATCAGATTTGTGGTTACCAGAGGCAGAGGGTTGGGGGGGACTCAGAATTAGATGAAGGTAGTCAAAAGATACAAGTACTAGGGGTATAATGCACAACATGATAAATATAATTAACACTGCTATATGTTATATATAATTAACGCTGTTGCCTAGTATATATGAAAGTTGCTGAGAGTAAATCCTGAGTTCTCGTCAAAGAAAAAATATTTTTCTCTTTTTCTTTTATTTTTTATCTACATGAAATGATGGATGTTCACTAATCTTACTGCGATAATCATTTCATGATGTATGTAAGTCAAATCATTATACTGTACACCTTAAACTTACATAGTGATATATGTCAATAAAACTGGAAGGAAAAAAACCCCAGAAACCTAGGCCATCATCATTACATCCTTTCCTTTCATTTGTGCTCTACACGTAGTCACCAATTCTGTAGATTTTACCTCCTAAATAACTCTGTAATCACTGTTAACCACAAGTCAGTACCATATCGCAACTTATACTCTTGCAAAACTTCTTAACAGGCCTCTGATCCATTCTTTCTCCCCAGTAATCAGCTCTCTATATTGCAGCTAGAGTAATATGTTAGCATCACTCTTCCTGCTTAATTGTCTTGCCACAAGTCCTTGGATAAAACTGAAAATCTTTTAACATGAGCTGTTAACATGACCTTAAACATGACATTACATAATCTGTAAGACCCTGCATGATCTCCCTTCCCATTGCCTACCTCACCTGTTTCAACTCACACCAGACTTCTTCTCTCTTGCTGTATTCCAGCTGCAGTAGCCTGCTGTGAGTTTCTCTAATATGCTTTGCTTCCCACCTGGGAACCCTCACATTTATCAATTCTTCCTGTTCTAAAACATATACACAATTTTTTGTTAAAACAAGTTCCAAAAACTTGTCTTTGGAATGAGCCCATTCTATATATCTAAGTATACACACACGCACGCGCACACACACATGCACACTTGCTTCATTTCTTTTATTATCAAAGCCTGACGGTGAAGAAGGGCAAAGACAACTTTGAACTGGGACTCTATCAACCTGAAAGCATGCCTACCAGGGTCTCTCAGACTTCATCTCAGATCTCAAGTCTCCCATTACCCTCCAAATACTGATGGATAAAGTGACAGATAAACATAGACGGATAAAGGCAATATAAATTATCTGAAGTTTATCTAGATAATATAACTGATTTTGCAAGACTTCAGGTGGCCATGACTAAAAGCTTTAGGTGATACAGGTCTGAAGATATTCTTTGACAAATACGAATTCTGCTGGATCACAGTAAAATATATAGAATGTATGTCTCCAGAGGCAGTATGCATAGGCAATCTCAGCCATTATCCTTTGGTCACACACCTCAGTCACCAGGAGCTCAAGAAAACCTACACTATCAAAATTAAGCCTCTCAATTACTTGACTATGGAATTCGTCTAAGGTAACTGCTATGTTAACAAAGTGGGGGGGGGGGGAATGACACGCCCCAGCCAAGCACAACTGCAGTCATTCCTATGGAATGGCTCAAAGTAATCTGGGATGTACAAGGCATGAGGTACCCTCTTCAAAGAAGCATAGGTTAAAGTTATGCTTATAGTCCCTATAAATCATGAGAAGTAAAAGCACAATCAATTGACTCTAAGCAAAATAATAATAACTAACACTTTTATACTCTTAAGGGCCAAGCACTATCTTAAGCTCTTTACATACATTAATTTGTTTAATCCTCTCAAGAATCCTATGAAGTAGGATACTTGGTTATCTCCGTTTTCCAATTTGGAAGCTGAGGTATAAAGAGGTTAAGTAACTTGCCCGGGACCTCAGAGTTAGTATGTGGCAGAACCAGAATTCAAATTAAGACAGTCTGACTCCAGAGTCTATGCTCTTAACAATTAGCACTGTACTACCTGAAAACAAAGATCAGAGGTCCATGAAAAGAAAGTCAGAACATCTAAGAGCATCAAAAGGACTTAAGATTTTCTTTAAGACTGGAAAAAACTAGGAATGAGCAACAGGCTGTAACATGTACCACCCTGCCAAACACAAGGGCAACAGTAACAGCTATTCTTACCACAGGCATATATGATCATTAACTCTTGAGAACATGATGACGGTCACCATCTGAAATGGCACGGTTCTACTGGTTTTAGCTTAATATATGTGAATATGACAAATTCAAATGTGAGTCCTAATTCTGCATTCAACAAAAAACTCTGCCAACTGGGCTACTTAACTGGAAACTATCCAGTGCAATAAGTGCCTGAAGTTATGATGCAGAAACTTCCTGTTCTTAGAACCAGTGGCAAAAAACCATTATACCTGTGTTTATATGCTACTGTGAATCCAAAGGCATCAATAACCAAGTGGCCATAATTAGACCCTGTGATATATTGGTTTCCTACCAGCGTCTACTCAGACAAGGAGAAAATTTCTGATTCAAATTCTACATTAGTATTCCAGACAGTTGAGATACACGAATCTAGAACCACTGCAAATATCACTAATCAATCTACAATTTAAAGGGGCCAAACTATTACTACAGTCATTTCAGTTAGCATTCATTAAGCACTTTCTATGTGCCAGACACTATACTAAGCTTCTAACATGGACTATCTTTTTAATTATCACAATAGACAGCAATGTCTTTGTATTTTATGGTTGAAGAAAGAGAAGGTTAAAGAAGTTATGAAACTTCCTTTGATCACACAGCTGTCAAATGGCAGTCACAATTCAAATTCAGGAAGCTGCCTCCAGAGTCTGTACTTTTATACCACTCTAGGCTGCATACACTGCAGAGGACTGTACAAAACAGTCATAGGGTTCCTGCAACCAGAGAAAAGGGATCAGTGAAAAATCCTAATGCCACCAGGAATTACGCCACTTGTATCACTCCACACCAAAGACCTCTCCTTTGAATCAGGTAATGAGTAGAAATCCAGAATGCTCTATCCAGCTGGTAAGTTAGACAACCAGAATCTTACCAGCTGACCATAGTTATGGCAACACATAACAAGAGTATTGTGCTCAAAAGTGATGCAACGAGCTAGAAAAGGAGAATTCTATATTGTTGAGGAATTCAGGAATCTGATAATCATAAATAGTTAACTGGTAGAAAGCTACGCCCTCTGTAACAGTGAAACAGCTGGGATTACTACCTCTGTACACAGATGCAACTGAGGTGATCCACAGAAAAAAAATCTAATAAAAGACGTGGTAGGGAATACTGTCTTTTCACCCTGAGCCCAGTTGCAGATATCAGGGCAGAAGAAGAGGTTCTTTCCCAACTAGGATTTGAGGAAATACAGTGCTGAGGAAGCCTCATCCATTTTTGAGGCCTCTGAACTGTCTGTTCCATCCAATGAAGTCTAGGAGGCTCATGTTCGGCCACGGAAACCAGAGGACTCATCATCTAATTAAGGGAGGTGGAATGGAAGTAGAGATGGGGGTACTCTCAGGTACCACTAGTAGCAGTATAAACTGACAAAACCTTTCTGAAGGGCGACTTGGCAATACACATCAAAAGATATTTAAAAGCATATACACAATGACTCAGTAATTCCACTTCTACTAATTTATTCTAAGTAAATAATTAAAGAGTATAAGCCGAGACTTGACGACAAAGATTTCATCTTACTGTTATTTATAATATTAAAAGGTTAGGACCAACATAAAAGTATGACAAAAGGATACTAACTAAAAATCAAGTAGGGCTTCCCTGGTGGCGCAGTGGTTAAGAATCCTCCTGCCAATGCAGGGGACACAGCTTCGACCCCTGGTCCAGGAAGATCCCACATGCCATGGAGCAACTAAGCCTGTGTGCCACAACTACTGAGCCTGCGCTCTAGAGCCTGTGAGCCACAACTACTAAGGCCCACGTGCCACAACTACTGAAGCCCGTGTGCCTAGAGCCTGTGCTCCGCAACAAGAGAAGGCACAAGAGAAGCCCGCGCACTGCAACAAAGAGTAGCCCCCACTCACCACAACTAGAGAAAGCACGCGTGAAGCAACAAAGACCCAACGCAGCCAAAAATAAAAAAATTTTTAAAAAATCACGTAATATATATCCAAATTAAAGAATTCTGCTAAATCATTAAAAGTGTTGTCGAATGATATTAACATGGAAAAAGATATCCTTACATATTAAGTGAGAGGCAAATTATAAATCACTATACATAGTGTGATACCATAGTATTTTTAAGTTTCTGTATGCATTAAAAAAGACTGGAATGTAATACATACAAATGTTAAAAGTTATCTCTGGGTGGCAGGATTATGGGTGATTTTTATTTTATTTTCATTTATCTATATTTCCTAATTTCCTACAATAAACTTGTGTTACTTATATTTATAATGCAACAGAAGTGCACAGGCTGGCTGTGCTAACACTATTATAAATTAGTTCAAAATATAATTAGCTATCATCAGCAAATATCAATAACTGAGACCATATTAATCAGAACCTTGTGGCTGGGAAGAAGTGCCAATTGAGGATATAAAACATAGAAAAAGAAAGCTGTAGAAAAAATCCACTAACTTCAAAGTATTGTCCACCCTACATTGGAGTGGAATATCTATCACTACGGCATTCAATATGTGTTTGCTGCATGAATAATCCTGCTTACATTCAGCCAGGCACTGAAAAGAACCACTGTCCTTAAAAAAATTTTAAGTTAGGTCTGTTTCACTATATTTCTAGTTTTTTTTAAACTGTCAAGTTCAATAAAAATGAAGGTGTCGGTATTTAAACACAGTGATACGAGTATATCAGCATGGTCCTTTGAAGAGGGTACCTCGTTCCTTGTACATCCCAAATTACTCTGATCCACTCCACGGGAATGACTGCAGTTGTGCTTGGCTGGGGTGTATAAAAACCCCAGTTATACTTTCCTGTTCACACCTCTATTTTAGAAAGCAAAGACCTTCCCTCAAAAAAGAAAGAGAGCTGGAGAGAAGGGAGATACATATACTACAGAAAAATGATTTGTAGCAGCAAGGGAGACCAAATTCCAGAGTTTTATCTAAATCATGTTCTATACTTTCTAGCAACGATTTTTACTAGACTAAACTAGTTTCTTAATAACAACAACAACAAAAAACTACTTTATAGGGGTTTATAGCTTAAGTTTTATCTTAAGATATAAGATATATCTTAAGATAAAGATATACCTTAAGATATATCTTAAGTTTATATTTTAAGATATATCTTAAGTTTATATCTTAAGTTAATATCTTAAGTTTTAATGACATTAATCATGCCACCATTTAAAGGCAAAGGAGCAAGGCAAGAAGGGTGGTAATGAAAGAAGCTTGAGCTGTGAAGAAAGACCTGGTATGAATCCAGACTACCACCTGCTAGCTGTGTGACTCTGAACAAGTTATTTAACCTCTCTCAGTTCCATCTTCCATATCTTTACAACAAGAATAACAGCTGTTGTGAGAATTTAAAGCAGTCTAATACAATACTGGATACAGAACAATACTCAAATTTCATTCCTCTTTCCTTTCCTCAGGACTGAGAAAAAGGCATAATTTTGGAACATGAGAGACGGTTGGTTATCTGGATATGGTGGAGGCCTCCGAACTGTTAGGGTACAACAAGAAGGCAAAGGATAGCAAATACCAGGGCAGAGGAAGAAACTGGGATGAGGAAGCCAAGTCTAGACATGCTACTGGTTGCAGGTTGTGTTGTGCTTTAAAACTCTCCCTACTCAGTTCAATCTCCTCAGTCTAGGTTTGTTCAGTCTTGCACATCAAGCCTTGCCTGACTGTCACTAGTCCTTTCTAAGCAGAAAGTAGAATATGCGGGGGAAAGGGAGGAAAAGCAAACAACTGACAATGTACGCTCTTGATGACATCTTCCCTCCGGGATCCCTTCCCCTTTCCTCTCCACCTTTATTATTCCTACAGCACAAACCTTTCCTAGAAACAGCAACCCCTATGAATATGAATGATCTCCTGCACAAGAATTTAACTGAAACTATCAAATTCTAAGCACCAAGATTCTAGAAAGGTGCAAATGTCTTATTTGTTTCAATGGTTTCTTTGAACATACACATTTTATCAGGTAAAGAAACCTTTGGGATTTTATCTTAAAACCACTTAAGGACATAATCAAAAGGTTTGAGTATCAAATAAAGCCACCTATCCATAACACATCCTGTTCACAAGTGTCCCAGAAACTCGATATAAACAAAATCCCTCTGTTTATTTCTAGAAGATAATACTGTGGTTTTCTGTATCCAACAGTACACCTTACATACCCAAGGTAATTATGTCTTCTTCCTCTACTCAAACAGAGCATCTGTTGCTAACACAAGTCCAAGTTATTTTCACAGACAAAAAAGCAGCTGGTCAAGCTAATCCATTTGCTGACTAGCCACCACCAAGCTTCTGTAAGACTGTCCAGTTAACTTAACCTCTATTGTCAGATTGCATGAGTCAGAACTTCCAATCCTCTTTCAATTAGGATTTAACAACTCTTCTTTGGCACCATCATTTGAAACATTTATTACAGACATAAACACAGAAAACATGCTTTAAACTTAAGGACAAAGGTAAGAAATGGTTAGACTGGATTAGAAAAATAGTTATACAAATTATCAACAAAGGGATAAAGTTACTTTGAAGTTGAGATTATGAGATTACTAATAGCTAACGGATAGTACTTATGTGTGCTAGGCACCAAGTGATTTTTAAAAATTAACCCGATCTTCATAACCCTTTGAGGTAAGGAGACTTTAAAGATGAGGAAATGGAGACTGCAAATTGCCCAACCTCATTCAGTTCATAAATAGTAGGACTGGAGATGACTCTGAAGCCATCCTCTTAATAATTTAAAGGCTGAATCCCAAATACCTTACAAATGGGTATATATTCAAGCCACTCTCACCCTTTGCCACTTGCAGTAACTATGTTTCCTTATGCTGACTAAGGTATCATCCCTGCTATTATTTTCGTTGTAACATTCTACAATAGAAAAGAAAAATCATGCCAGGGGTGTACTACTACTGTCTTATTTCAAGAGAAATACATAACCAGCTCAGTTCATTATTAGTCGAGGTATATAATTGATTCTGCAGTAATCCATGAGAAAAGAATGCTCAAATTCAGAGCACTGAATTGGTTATAAGCATCAACACATGATGCTTATTTTAAGCTATAAAACAAAGCGTTTTTTATTATAAATATTATTTGACACTATTAATGAAATTCAACATATTTTCTATTATTGAGAAGTTGATTCTCTAACTTATCTAAGATACATTAGTACTGGTAAGAAAGTACAGCTAATTCTTCGCTACCTCTGGTAAAACTGTACACAGTATGTGTAGGTACTCAAATACAACATTTGGAATGAAACCAAGTTCAGATCTTAGCCTTACATATGGCTAGTGGTATGACCTTGCAGGACTCACTCCAACTCTTGAGTCCTCATTAAAATGAGAGACAATGCATGCCCTGGCAAAATAAGATGATCCACATTAAAATACTTTTTAAAATTATATTTTACAGCACACAGAGTATTTTAGTACTTATTCTTTGTAAACTTTAAAGCACTGTACTTTAAAGTACATAATTCATACTTAATTATATTACCTGCTTTTTACAGTAACTATAAAATATTCTTATTTCCACTGTATAGATGAGGAAATTGATTAATCACAGTTAAGTGATTTGCTCCATATCACAAAGCTACATATAGCAGCGTGGAAACCAAGTCTCTGGACTCCAAGTCTTTGCCCTTCCATTTGCTCTGAACTAATGTCCACTCAGATATCACATGACTTTTATTTTAAAAGTTAAATAAGCTTTGAAATGTTTTACAAATTCAAAACACACAAAATGTAATTTTTTTAAATGTCTTACTAATAGTCATGAAAATAAAAAAATTGAATATACCTGAGTTTCAAGATGCACACATACAATGAAATCATGTGACTTTTGTTAAATACTGTAATAGTTAACGCTAAACACATCACTACACTATTCTCTCATGCCCCCAGTGCTCCTCAAGGAAGTGAATCCAGGCAAAATTATAGAAAACAATGTTCTAACGTTTTTTCCAGTACTTTCTATCTAATAATAGAAAAGAATGGCCTCTTGGACATGCCCTTGTTTTTCCCTGCTACATTATTAGTAACACTGTGTTCCTTCTTATTATACTGCACTATATTTCAATTACTATAATTAACAAAGAGAGCACGGTGGTTGATTTTTATATAGGGATTATAACTAAATATTAATAACACTTCTAATTGTATTCAAAACGTTGGCTATGTTCTCTAAATATATATATATATATTTTTTTGGTTAATAGAAACGGCTAGTTCTGTATACCCTTTCTTTAACTTGTTCAGAAAGTATAAAACACGCCAAAACAACCATTAAGGTAACTGACCAGCAACACTGAACTGGTCAGAGGGTGGGACCGCTGCTCTGACAACTGTCAGTCTTTTCTCTCAATTCAACCAACACTAAACACCAAGACGTGCTAGTGAACTAGTCCCGAGGAGGGCTGGGGCGGTGGACAAGGCTGGGGCGGGAGGCGGTACTAAGGAGATCTGGTTCCCGACCTAAAGAGGCACAGATTTTGCCAAGATAGCAGAAGACTGGGTCGAGGAGAGGGGCCAGCTTCGGCGTCAGCCGGTAGACCCCCATGTGCCTTGGCTTCCTCTTCTGCTAAGGATGGATAAACCCTCACTAGCACACCGGGAGGCTGCGAGAATCAAAGACGGCCCAGACCGTTGCAAAAAATGATGAAAAACTGGGGGCGGCTCCCGCTATCCCCTCAGGAGCCAGGGACCAGGACCCAGGACCAAGTACAGGGCAGAAGATATCCAGGGTCACGGGGCGCGGCCCCCGCAGCCCGGCGGGCGCCGCTTTGCTCCTGGGAAAGAGCAAAGCGGCCTGGCGGCCTCGCCCTCCGCGGCCATAGCCCAGCCTCAGGCTGGCCTGGCCAGCCCCGCTCGCCCACCGCCCACCCGGCCGGGGCGCTCTGCCCAGCCTCGGCGGCCCAGCGCCCGCGCTTACTTTCTGGGAGTCCATGGCCAGGGGCTGTGTCCGCTAAACCGCGTCGAAGAACCCTGCGAGGAGATGGAGGGAGGTCGGACACGCCGACACGGCTACCAGCGGCCGCTGCTCTGCTCGGCCACCGCCGCCTCTGCCTCAGCCTCAGACTTCACCGGCGCCGCCCGGCCGCGCCCCGTCCGCGCCCAGCCCCGCGCGCGCCGCAGTCGCGCCGCCGTTGCCAGGGTGAAAGGGCGGCCCGCGGAAGGGAGGGGGCGAGGAGCGCCTTGCGCACGCGCCCTGCTGCGAGAAGAGATGGGGAGGAGTGGAAGGGGGTTGCTGGTTACCCCGTGCAGCGACGGAGCGGCAGAGAGAGAGGAGTGCTCGCCCCTTGGTCCCGACGGTCGTTTGAAGAAGACTCGTCCCCCTTCCCCCATCCTTTTTCCTCCAGCGCGCGCGATTGCTGCAGGCTTTGGAATGGACCACCGGGCATCCAGCAGCTGGGTCCGTAGGGAGGGCAGGGGAAGGAAAGCTCTGGCCCTGGAGATAGATCAGCCCCTTCTCCATCCTGCAAGCATCTAAAGCACCTCCTTATGCTAGCCTTGGAGAAGCAGCCAGGCTAAGACAGGCCCAGCGGTCCAGTGGGAAGGAAATGGCTGGGAGGGGGATGTAGTGGAAACATGGGGAAAGCCTGTAGGAACGTGACAGAAACTTGGGTAGACCGTGGAGCCTGGTAGACCTTTACCAGACAGGCCCCTGGGAACCTTGCTCGCTGTGACTTTGAGCAACTGCTCTCCCAGAGCCTGTTTCGTCTTTGGTAAAATAAATAATTCTGACTTCGCAGAGCATTATGAAGATTAAATAACGTATTGGGGGCTTCCCTAGTGGCGTAGTGGTTGAGGGTCCGCCTGCCGATGCAGAGGACACGTGTTCGCGCCCCTGTACGGGAAGATCCCACGTTCCACGGAGCGGCTGGGCCCGTGAGCCATGATCGCTTGGGCCTGCGCGTCCGGAGCCTGTGCTCCGCAATGGGAGAGGCCGCAACAGTGAGAGGCCCGCGTACTGCAAAAAATAAAAAATTTAAAAGAAAATAACGTTTTGGAAGTGCCCAGTACATAGTTAATGCTCAGTAATTATAGTTATTGGTGGGAAGCTAGAACCTGCTCAGTCTGGACTGAGGGGACAATAGAGACTGGAAAGCTTGGGAAGGTACAATTCAAAATGTTCTTCCCCAAGTGGACAGGCTTCATCTTCCATTTCGGTGACTGGAGAGGTTCAGAAAAGTTCAACTGGGCAATCACTTATGGTGAATGAACAAAAGGGAAAAATATATTGAGTACCTATTAGGTACCAATTCCACAGACTGAGAATCAGCAGTGACAAGGCATTTTATATACATATATATATATATATATATATATATATATATAAAATGTAAGGAGTTTAGACGTTTTACAGGGAAAAATTACATGGGAATGGACTCAGAGAATTGTGTGGGCTTCATGTTCGGTAGGAGAGTCAGGGAAGGCCTCTCTCGGGTCACTGCTGAGACTGAGAGAATAACTATACAAACATCTGGAGAAGAGCATTCTAGACAGAAGAAACAGCAAATACAACGGTCCTGAGAGGGCATGGTCTCTATGTTTAAGAAAAAGCATTCATCCTACAAGGCTGTAATTATCTCTGTAGATGTATCTCCCCGGCTATACTTGTGGGTCGAAATTTCTTTTACCCATATCTGTATCGCCAGCACAGGGCCTGCCATCTAGTATGCATTCAATAAATCCTTTTTAAACTGGACAGACATGTACAAGAAACGGGTTGAAGGGAACAAAAGGAAAAACTAGTTCAGGCCCAGTGGGTTGTTTTTGAAGGCCAGGGTCCAGGGCCTTATGTGCACAATTTTGCTCCTGCATCTGAAAGTAGTGGTATGCAGTCTTGCAGAGAGATGCTCCTTTTCTCGGTATCAAGGGAAAGGAGCCTCCTCTCCAAGCTGCCCCAGTTCCATGAGGAGAGATGAGAGCAGCCAGGCACTCAGCGACTAGCCTGCCGATGCAGCCACGCAGGCCATTCTCCGCAGTGCACGCGCACTGCAGCTGAGTCAGTTTCCCTTGAGGGAGAAATGCAGCCTCGGGACTGGAGAACATCAGAAGTCAAACCACCCTGCTGTGAGCTCCCCAGCCCTGCACCTGCCTGCCACTGCATGACCCAGTGAAGAAGAAACAGCATTTAGCACTGTCCCCAGTTCTCTTGCTGCAAGGACTTTACCTCACTACTGTCAGAGGGTAACTCCTGGGCACTCTGTGATTGATGGGCTTAACCCCCGAAGGCGGCAGAAAGAGGCTTTGGAGACAGTGAGTCAACAGCTGAAATGCGATCTCCAGATTCTGTCCCACGCCACATCCCAGGAGCTCACTCCTGGCCCCTTGCCTCCCTGCTCCCCTAGTTCTTTCCCCACAGCCCAGCCAAGAACCTGCAGCTTTTGACAAGAGTGCTACCCCATTTGACTTCTGCTCTCGCCAGATCTCTGTCTCCTTTGGCCAGTCTGGCTCCCTGCCCAGCTTCCTGGGCCTTCTGGTTTCCCTCATTCTCATCTGTAAACAGCTAGTGTCTTCTAGCTGAGACTTCTGTCTTCCCCAGCCCATATAGCAGGCACTCACCTAGCTGGGCACTAAGTCTGCTGCCCGACCCACTCCTGCTGCTTCTGGCCTATGGGCAAGTCCTTTGCCTCTTCACAGCCGAGTCAGTTTAGAAATTTTCAAAAATAGCTTTTCTAATAAACCAAACAAAGCCCTTGTTCTCAAATGTAATCCCCAGACCAGCTGAATCAGCAGCACCTGGTAACTTGTTAGCAATACAAATTCTCAGGCTTCATCCCCAGACCTACTAAATCAGAATCTCCGGGGGGTGGGAGGGGGGTACAGTAATCAATGTTTTACCAAGTCCTCCAGGTGATTCTGATGCACACTAAAGTTTGATCGCCATTGAACTGAGAGAAAGCAAATTGTTTAAAAAACAAAAAAAAGGGGCTTCCCTGGTGGCGCAGTGGTTGGGAGTCCGCCTGCCGATGCAGGGGACACGGGTTCGTGCCCCGGTCCGGGAAAATCCCACATGCCGCGGAGCGGCTGGGCCCGTGAGCCATGGCCGCTGAGCCTGCGCGTCCGGAGCCTGTGCTCCGCAACGGGAGAGGCCACAACAGTGAGAGGCCCACGTACCGCAAAAAAAAAAAAGGAAAAAGGGAACTGCAGAAGCACAAAAACAGATGACTTTTCAACACAGGTTTCTGATTCTGAGATAGCATATCTGGTCATAGATATTTATTTGAATGAGGTTCCTCAGCCTTGAGGACTGCCTTTCTGACTAAATCCCAATTTAGGATAGCCTCAGGCTTGGCACTGCTGATTTAAAAAGTCTGGCAAAATTGTCTCTTCCAGACCCAGGTTTCCTGTTCTCTCTTGCCAGGCATCGCCTGCAGCCCTGAGTTCCCTCGTAAGTTCTGGGATCCCCCATCTCTTGGGAGAGAAAATTTCTTCCCTTAAGTTTCTTGCCAACAGTCTTTCCCTTTGGTATAGGGCCATCGCCCTGGAGTCAGCCATCTGAATTTTTTGTGTGTGGTTCGCGGGCCTCTCACTGCTGTGGCCTCTCCCGCTGTGGAGCACAGGCTCCGGACGCGCAGGCTCAGTGGCCATGGCTCGCGGGCCCAGCCGCTCCGCAGCATGCGGGATCCTCCCAGACCGGGACACGAACCCCTGTCCCCTGCATCGGCAGGCGGACTCCCAACCACTGCGCCACCAGGGAAGCCCCAACTAACTGAATTTTAATCCTGCCACTGCTACTTACCAGCTGTGTAGCCTTCAGTGAGTCATTTAACCTCAATAAGCCTCAATTTCCTTATCTGTAACATAGCGATCATAGTGGTAGTAATTCCCAGTTAGGGTTGTTGTGAGGATTAAAGGAGATTATGTATGCAAAATGCCTGATTTAGACACATTTAACAAATGGTAGCGGTTACTGTTATTACTGCCTTGTACATCGTATCCTTCTGTGCCACCACAGCATGGCTTTCTGCTCCTTGATCTCTGGGGTCTTAGAAGTCCTATTCTCACCCCTATCCAGTTTTCATTGTCATACCTGGCTTTTCTGAAGCATAATCACTGGCCAGATGCTGCTCTTTGTTGAAGCCAAATCTTTACCCATTGCTCCCTGTTAATATCTGGCCTGAGTCTTGACATACACCACATAGCCTCGGAAAACCCTGAGCTTTTCTAAGCCTCAGTTTCTTCAGCTGTGAAATGGGCATCATAACAGTACCACCTGTAAGGGTGGTTGAGTGGATTAAATGAGAGAATTCATATTAAGTGTTAAGCACAGTGTCTGGCATGTAATAAGCATTCAAAAAATATTATCTATTATCATCTCTTTCTAACCACAGAAATCTAACTCATTCTTTTTTTTTTCCTGCCCCCTTCTGACCAAAAATAAATTCACCCAGGGGCTTCCCTGGTGGCGCAGTGCTTGAGAGTCCGCCTGCCGATGCAGGAGACGCGGGTTCGTGCCCCGTTTCGGGAGGATCCCACATGCCGCGGAGCGGCTGGGCCCGTGAGCCATGGCCGCTGAGCCTGAGCGTCCGGAGCCTGTGCTCCGCAAATGGGAGAGGCCACAACAGTGAGAGGCCCGCATAACGCAAGAAAAAAAAAAAAAAATTCACCCAAAATCCCTGGAACCCCTTGGAACTTGGAGTACTAATTTCTGATCCTAGAAGTTCTCATAGGAGGGAAGGGATGGTCCTGGTCTGACGTGAGCTGGTGCTCTAACTCCATACTTGGAGAGCTCTAAGCAAAGCGGGAAGCAGTCAGTGGACACAAATCTGACAAAGGGCCTGGAAACCATGTGAGAAGAGACACAATTAAAGCACCTGTGAGCTTTAGCCTGGAGAGGAAAAACTCAGGGAGGACAGTCATTTAGGCTTCAAATCTCTCTAGGGCTGTTGTGTGGAGGAGGAATCTGGCTTGTCCTCTAGCCTCCCACAGATAGAGTTAGACCCGATTTGGTGGAAGCTACAGGAAGATAGATTTCCACTCAACAAAAAGTCCAATTTTCTAAGAGAACCATACCGAACTGGGATGGATTTTTGTTTGTTGGAAGGTCCCCATCAGTGGAGGTATCCAAACAGAGGGCTGGGCATTTCCTTGTCAGAGCTGTTTTAGGGGGATCAGGCACTGGAAAATAACTGGCAGAGATAACCTTTAACATCTTTCCAAACCCTGAGGTTCTCTCGTTCTTCACACTAGAGGCCAGTTACTATGCATTCCCTTTCTGACTCAGCTTTGCAATTGTACTCACCTTTGGAATGCACTCTGAATCTCTCCTCCCCACCCTCACTCTCATAAGATCCATCACAAGAGGTCCCACTCTTTTCACAAGAGGTCCCCCTCTTTCCTGGGAGAGAGCATGAGAGGGGCAGTTAACTAAACTGTAGCCATTATGATGTTACTATGTCACAATTCCTTCTCCATGAATGACGGCCTGCTTTTATGCTAGGCCCCTGTGACACTGAGATAAGTGAGGTCTGGAAGACACAGGTGTTTCCATCACATCCTACCTTGGCTCTGGAAATGCCCCTGGATTCATCATGTTCAGAGAATGACCAAGGACACAGCAAATTAATCTGCCTCTTGAGCTCCTCTGTGTGAAAGGATGCTGGCCCCCAGCCAGGTCTCTCCAACACAGAGGAACAGGCTCACTGTTCCTAGTAAGAACATCGCTCAGCAGCCCTTCTCCCTCTGTATATACTCTGAAGATGGTATGGGCCCGATTGAGACTGTGTGGTTGAGACTAGGGAGAGAAAGGGCCGTTGTGAGTTGATGGCACTTCTATTTCACTGGCTAAGCTCCAGGACTCTGACACCAGACTGTCTGAATTCAAATGCCAAGTCTCCCACTTATCAGTGGTGTGGCCTTGGGTGATTCCTTAACCTCTCTGTACCTCAATATTCTTATTTGTACAATGAGAGTATTAACAGGACCCACTTGAAAGGGTTGTCGGGAAGATAAATGACAATGTATATACAGTACTTACGATAATGCCTGCCATATGGAAAGTACATAGTATATGTCCGCTATCTATTATTCTTTTCTAAAATAAACCATTCTTGAGTACAGCACCAGGAAATAATGGCTTCTGAGCCCTTTGATACTGCAGTGCCATTGCAGTCAAGTTCAGATGGTACCATGTCAGCACCTTCTAGGGAAGTGAGTCTCTTGAAATCCGTCATTCTAAAGGTCAATCTGAACTCTCTCCTAGCAATTGGAGATTGAAGGGGGAAGGTGACAGGACTTAAGCAGACGGGAAAGGACAATAGGATCCTTCCCAAGCCAAGAAAACAGCCTGAGCATAGGTGAAAAAGAAGGAGAAGAATAACTAGAGGCAACAGAGACAGGAGTTGAAACAAATGAAAACAGCAACCTTTAATGCCCAAATACCCGGGCAGTATTAGGAAAATTCTAGAACATATAGGAGATGAAATATTCTCAGCCATGAAAAATTATCTTTATGAAAAATACACAGCAATGTGGGAGAGAGCTTATGATAATACAATTTAAAAACAAAAATCTTAGCTGGAATAGTTTTTTTCTAAACACAATTGGAGAGTGACTTCTGTAGGAAAGTAACTGAAACATTTATAAACTTCTCTTTTGTTTATAACTTTTTGTTTTTGTTGAGCTGCTGGGCATGTGGGATCCTGGTTTCCCCACCAGGGATCGAACCTGAGTCCCCTGTAGTGGAAACACCGAGTCTTAACCACTGGACCACCAGGGAAGTCCCTGTTTATATAACTTTTAGCTTAGGTGAAGAATCAATACATCATATATGAGAAAGCTCAGCCTGGTTTCCTATTATCGCTTACAACTATTATATGTTTACTTTTCTGCTTACATGAAAGTGAATCAAAGACAAGTACATTGGCTTTGAAATATAAACCCAAACTTGGCGTGACTTCCTCGTGATTAAAAAAAGGAATAAGGTGGGTGGAGAGAGAGATTCATAGGGGTCAGATTGTTTTGGTCTCTATACTCCCAGCTGGGGTGTTGGAATTTGAGCATTTTGTAAGTGGGAAGCCACTTACAAGTTTATGAGCAGAGTTATTTTAGGAGACTTGACTTGGCAGGGGAAATCGGAAGGACATGAGTGGGATGCGTCTGGGGGAGGCGCTGAGTGGGGACCTAGAGACCCAGACTTCCCCCTTCTCCTCCCTGTCCCTTAACCTCCGCTGGTTGGATCCCTACAGCCCCACCCCCATGCCCCACTCCACCACCACCAGTGACAGCCTTAGCAGTACGAATCTTTAAGTCGTTTTCTCAGTCAAATGAAAAAAAATAATTAATTGGCCTTAATAAAAACTATTGGCTGTCTTCCTAAGTCATCTAAAACAGGTGTCAGCAAACTTTTTCTAGAAAGGCCCAGAGAGTCAATATTTTAGGCTTTGAGAGCCATATGGCCTCTGTCACAGCTATGCAACTCTGCCATTGTGCAGAGGAAGCAGCCTTAGGCAGTACATAAAGGACTGGGTGTGGCTGTGCTCCCAAAAAACTTAACTTACAGGAAGAGGTTGGGGGCTGATTTGACTCATAGGCCACAGTTTATCAACTTCTGATCTAAAAGAGCATTGTGTTATTTTTCTTAGAGAATCATTCTGTGATTTTTCAGTGTCTCTAAAGCTCCCTGACCCTCCCGTTCAGACACTTCCCATCACATACACTGCCATCCCCACCTCTATTTATGAGAGGAATGCCAGTGATGATATGGTGGGCTAGTGATCTCTAGAGCAGCGATGGGCAAAGCAGCATGTTAAAGTGAAGGGGCTTTGGATTTCATCTCAGTTTGAGCCCTGACTCTGCCAACTGTGTGACCTTATACACAACGCACAACCTCTCTGAGCCTCCATTTGCTCATGGGCAAAATGGAGATAATAGGTTCAACCTCACAGGGTTTTTGTGAGGATTAAATGTTTGTAAAGCACCCAGCCTAACAATTGGCATGGAACTGGCATTCAGTAAATAGTTACTAACCCACACTGGCTCTATAAATAGCTGTCAAACAGGACAGACCCAGGCTGCACGAAGAGAATTCCATTGTGGATCCAGCCTTCAGGTCAGTACTGGCACTGGAGTGAGAGGCAGTGGGATCATTAAACACACACAAGGCTAGATAAGAAGGCAACACTAAATTTGAAGAGGCTGCTGCAAGACACATTTGTATCAAATGCTTCTGATGAATCATTTATTAGGCAGCCCCACTGTACCAAATCCTCTTGGTGGGTTGGTGGTTGGGAACATGGTCCCAGGCTTCCATTGAAGTAATAAGATCCTGCTCTTCATCCACAGACTCTCAACAGCTGGTGAGCGGGAGAACCTCGTGTAAACAGCCTCCTCTGAGTTCATTCTTCCGGGCTCATGGGACCAGTCACCTTCCCCGCAACTGGAAAATAAACACAACAAGAAAATGAATGCATCTCTCCTAGGGGAACACGACACAATGAGAAGCAATCAATAACAAGAAATAGTGTGGGATCATCTTTAGAGAAGACACTGTGAAATGTAAGAAGGCTAAACACACACACACACACACACACACACACACACACACACACACTTAGGTTAACAGACAAGAAAGAGATCTGAGAGCCTGGGTTCATCCTGATTTTGCCCCCTTATTAGTTGTTCATTTCTGGGCAAGTTATTCAACTTCTATGCCTACATTTCCCCATTATAAAATGAAGATAATCATGGTAAGTTCCTTTAAGGTTTTTGTGAGGATTAAATGCATTACTAAGTAGACAGTGCTTAGAACAGTGCCTGACACTTTGTAATGAATACTAGGTTAGTGTTTGCCATTATTTGGTATCAGTATTACTCATTCACAAAGATCTTTTCAGAATAGCTGAACAACTGAGTCAAATAATGAATCAAATTCAAAACTAATCTGAAAAATCTGATTCTGCAGTACAGTCAAAGACCCAAACCCCCAAATTCAAATAAAACTTTGGATTTTTCACTCCCATGACTCAGTGGTGGGAGAGGTCAGACCAGGATGACAGGTGTTCCCGTAGTTCAGTTTAATTCAAGGAACAGAATATCCTAATTCTTAGGAAATATACAGTGAAGTAGTTAGGAGTAAAGGGCCATATGCTGTATGCAAATTGTTCTCAAGTAGTTAAAAAATATTAGATGTGCATACATATATATATATGTATATATAGAGAGAGACAGAGAGGGAGAAATGTTTAACAATAGGTGTAACAAGAGTCTATGGTGTTCAGTGTACCATTCTTTTTTCTTTCTTTTTTTTTTTTTTTGCGGTACACGGGCCTCTCATTGTTGTGGCCTCTCCCATTGTGGAGCACAGGCTCCGGACGGGCAGGCTCAGCAGCCGTGGCTCACGGGCCCAGCCGCTCCGGGGCACGTGGGATCTTCCCAGACCGGGGCACGAACCCATGTCCCCTGCATCGGCAGGCGGACTCTCAACCACTGCACCACCAGGGAAGCCCCAGTGTACCATTCTTATTCTCGCAGCTTTTCTGTAAGTTTGAAATCATTTCCAGGTAAGTTTTAAAAAACCCATTAGGATGGGTTAAAAATAAAAAGAAGCATTGACTCAAGTTTGACTATCAAACAAGCACTGGGCCGCTATAGGACAAGCAGAGGTGACAAGGTACAGTCTTGACAAGACACCAGGAGAGCCTGGACCTGGAACAAGGAAAGTGGTTCTATGACTCAAATATCTAATGGAAACAGGCAAACTAAGATCATCTGATACAGCTGTTTCTACAATAGGCTCTGCTTGTCCCCAGGTGCCTAAAACAGGTTGTATGTGGCACTAAGAATAACATTGCTTGAAACCTTTGCCATAAGCTCCATTTTAGGGCTTTAGTCTTAAGATTTTTGTTTACCATGCCACTTGTCGCCTCTTTGCTGATCCCCCTGCCTCAACTTCTCCCCAACTTCAACCCATTTTGCAAACTGCTCACAGAATAAATCCCTCAACTGTCACTCTCATTACATCACCTCCTCACTCAGGAAATTACAATGGCTTCCTATTTTCTACAACCCAAATCTAAACTTTGCTGTCTTATCAGTTCCATTTTTTCTGATTTTTATGTATCTTGATTTGCAGTTTCAACTTTTTTCCCTGTCGCTGAAAATAACATAACCTGGGATTCAACTGATACCCGATAGGGGTTGATGCTTAGTTGCAGTCATGTGGCCTGAGCACTAGGCTTATGCCAAAATTGTGATTTGTCTGAGATTGAGATAATAGTTCTTTCCTCCTATATAATTTTTAATTTAAATAAACTTAAATTTTAGAATAGATTTAGGTTTACAGAAAAGTTGCAAAGATAAAGAGTTTCCATATTCCCCACACCCAGTTTCCCCTATTTTTAACATCTTACATCACTATGGTACATGTGTCACAATTAATGAAGCCACACTGGTGCATAGTTATTAACTAAACTCCATACTTTATTCTTATGTCATTAATTTCCCCTAATGTCCTTTTCTATCCCATGATTACATCCAGGAGAACACATTACAGTTAGCTTTCCTCCTATTTTTAAATTTTAGAATATTATTTTAAAAGCCAAATGTAAACAAAGTGTATAGTCTAACTGAATAAGATTTTATATGACACTTTGATGCAATATCTTTCCTACTACCCTTGAACATGAAAAAACTCACAGCATCTAACTCATCCCCAGGCGTGATTAGAACGTTTATCCTGAGTTTTCTCTTTGTGTCAGATCCCTTGGGAACCCAGAACAGTCTTCTCAGATTTCATGTCCAAGACTACATCTAATTAGCTAGTCCAAGAAAGCTTTGCTTCCTATACAATATAAAGGAATTCTCTACACAGTAACTCACATGGAGATTCCTGAAATCTCTTGTTTGACACAAACACATGGTGGTAAAATGGGCTTTCACTACCACCTGTGGAAAGTACCTCAGAAACATCACCACTGTATTATTCTCGAATGGGCCAGGAATACTAGTGTCCCGTATGGAATACTATAGTATCAACTGCCCTTAAACAGGCAGAGACTTTTCTCTCATTCAGTTATAGGGAGTCTACCTACCCCACTCATAGAGCTCATTAGCTCATGGAGCTAATTAACAGACAATGTTTAATCGCTCTTTCTAGCCACCGATTTGATCTGCATTCTTTCCAATACCCTCATCTTTCTCTGCATAGCTGGAGTAGAAAGAAAACTTTCATGATAACATTTAACCAAGTGGCCATGTTTTTCCCATCAGGAGTGGGTAATTTCCCATTCTCTCTCTTAAGGAAGAGAGATAATACCACTTCCTAGAAAAATTTCTTAGATGGAACCTGAATTTAAGTACAGTATCCTTTAGCATCCTGCTAAGGGCTAATAGCTATAAAGATTTCAGATAACAAAAATATCTGAAAAGTAACAACAATGTTTTCCAAATGAAATACTTGGCAAATAGGCAACATAGGGTTTTTATCACTTTTATTAAAAAAAATTTTGATGTTTCCCTTGTCTGTTAAAAAACCCAATATAAAATTAAAGGGAATTTTGAAAAAAGAAAAATTAATTTGTAATTCTGCCATCCTCACATACCTGTTTTCAGGTTTATTACTTCCCTTTTGTCTTCGTCCACAACATGTGTTCCTTTCACCTCGCATCATTTTATACACATTTCCTGTGTTTCTGGTATTCATGTAATTTTTCAATGGTTACATAACATTTCATTAAGCAGATGTATAATTATTATTTAAACATTTCCCTAATGTGCTCTGTGAGGGCAAAGACTTCTGTTTTCGTCACCGCTGTACCCTCAGTGTTTAAAACAATGCTGGCAAAAAGGAGACACTCAGTACATATTTGTTGAATAAAAAGTAAATTCAAATGGTTTCAAATTTTTACTCATATATTATTATTTTTCAAATTTCATCATGCCTTCTTTTGACTTGTTAATTTTTCTCACTCTACCTCCATGAAATAAAAACAGTTTATTATGATGATTTTCTCTTTTGTATGCAGAAAACACTGAGTGATCAGTTTTCTTTGATGATGATTGGTATGATTCCATGTAAATCCCTTGTGTATTTGAAATGTTTTTATTCTACCCTCACATTTATTTCATAGTTTGTATAGATTATAGAGTTCTACAGTGGAAATCATTTTCCCTCTGAATTTTGAAATTGTCTTTTCATTTTCTTTTAGCTCTCAGTGCTCTCTTGAGAAAGCCAATGTTGCTCTGATTCTTGATCCTTTTTCTATGTATAATGTTTCTCCCCTTCCCTTCTCTCTTTCTCTCCCTCTCTCCCACCCTCTGTTCCTCCCCCAACCTCTTTTTCCCTGAATCTTCCTCTTTTAAATAACCAAACTTTTTAATGAATACAATCTTCTCTATCATGTATCTTAATTTAGTAATTTTTTAAAAAGTGTTCTTGCATCTTACAGTCTGTTTCCTCCAAGTCATTTTGTTGTTGTTGTTTTCTCTTTGTTTTGGTCTCTGTCTTTCATGGTAGAGACTTGCCTCAGGGGTCTGGTAATTCTTATTTAAGAATGGGGCACTAACTATATTCAATATCTTGTAATAATCTATAATGGAAAAGAATCCGAAAAAGAATATACTATATATATATAACTGAATCACTTTGCTGTACACCAGAAACTAACACAACATTGTAAATCAACTATACGTCAATTAAAAAAAAAAAAAAGAATGGGGCACTAAAAACTAATTGGAAGCTTTTTATTTGTGGGTAGATTTTGGAATTGAAGAGCTCTACTACAGGGTCATCTCGCTGGGCCATTTAGATGGAGAACTCTGGGTGTCAACATCTTTAGGTATTTCCCCTTGGCCTAGTCAGATTCCCTAGAGAATAATCTTCCAATCTCATGCTTGGTGGGTGAAGGCCTGGTTGCCTGGTTCCTCCCATTCTGGTGGGTGGGTAGTCATATCTCACTGTGGTTTTAATTTGCATGTCCCCAATAACTAAAGATGTTAAGTATCATTTTATATGCTCGTTGGACATTGGACTATCCTCTTTCGTGATGTGCCTATTCAAGTCTTTTACCCATTTGGGTTACCTGTCTTTATCTTACTGATTTGCAGAAGTTCTTTATACATTTTCGGTGAGTCCATTTTTAAGTGCATTTTGCAAATATTTTTCCAGTCTGTGGTTTACCTTTTCTCTCTTTTAATGCTGTCTTTTGACAAACAGAAGTTTTTCATTTTTATAATGTCCAATGGAAGGCTCAATTTTAAACAACTTAAAAAGGAATGATTTCATTTAAAAGTCTGGTCCGTCTTTCTGAGTTCACTTTAATGTACTGTAAGAAAACTTATGCTGAGCAGAAAACCATCTTTGCTCCAGGGTTCGGGATGATGATTCTTGTTCCAGCTGTCATTAAGATTAAACATTACCAGACACAAACTATATTATGCTACTACAGGATCTCTGGCAACAGCAAAGAGGAAGAGAGGGGTCAGTCTTTGGTTGTTCTAGCAGACCATACTGCAACAAAGCTTTGATCTCTAAAGACAGATGGACAAAGCTTCTAGGCCCAGGGAATCATTGTCTCTGCCCTTTTCTTTATACATCACTTGTTAATAATCTGATATCATTTTGGATGTTTTATGCAATCCTGAATATTCCTGTGCCCCCATCTTCAACAAAGTGGAACAGAAAGACAAGCATTTTATTATACACAAATGATAAGATTTTATTACCGTTAGCAAGGAGTGGCCTGAACAGATACTGCAGTTGGCCTACTAGCTAATTATTGACAAAGAGAAGGGCTATAATCAACTGTTCACGAACTAGAGCCACCATTCAACTGTTTTTGACCAAAAAAAGATAATCTCATACAGTCAACATACTGTTTTTGGTAACTTTGCAAATAGTTTATGTTGGAGGTAGGCCAGAAATAAAAGGCCTCAAATCAAAGCTGCTTTATCGTGCATGGTACAGAGGAGGGGCTCAATAAATATTTACCAGATGAATTTGAGGATGCTGAGATGAGTGTATGGAGTTATATTTACCTAAAATTGACAAGGCTTCAAATTCTTTTAACCACACTATATGGGCTGGAACTCGGACCTAATTTGTCAGTTTGTCTCTAAGCAGACTAGAGTTCCACCGTCTTTTCAGGTGCGTGTCCCTCTTATGACCCTCATTCTTAGAGGAGATGTCAATCTTTTACCCACTCCAGGCAACAGGTAAGAAGCATGGGCCAGTGTTCAACTATACTCCAGGTACTTGTTAGAGAACAAAATGTACTCATTTCACTCCGGTATTCATCAAAAACTCAGCAAAGACATAAATTCCAATGGAATAGAACTGCAAGTCCAGCAGTAAACCCATACATCCATAGTCAATTAATTTTGGCCTTGATAAGAGTGTCAAGACCATTTCATGGGGAAAGAG
>NW_006789251.1:1842297-1854357 GCF_000442215.2 Lipotes vexillifer
GAAAGAGTCGTCTTTCAACAAAGAGTGACGGGACAACTGGATACCCACATACAAAAGAAGAAAGTTGAACACATACACTACACCATGCACAAAATTAACTAAAAATAGATGAAAGATCTAAATATATAAGCTAAAACTATAAAATTCTCAAAAGAAAAAGAAAATTAAATCTTTACAACCTAGGTAATCGTTTCTTATATATGACAAGAAAAGAATAAGCACCCAAAGAAAAAATACATAATTGGACTTCATCAAGATTAAACACTTTTATGCTTTAAAGGACACTATAAGAAGGAGAAGAAAACAACCCACAAAGTGGGAGAAAATATTTGCAAATCAGATATCTGATAAGGATCTGGTATCCACAGTATGAAAAGAAATTTAACGCTCAACAACAAAAAGACAAACTAACCAATTAAAAAATGGGCAAAGCACCTGAATAGACATTTCTCTTAAGAAGATATACAAACGGCCAATAAATATATGCAAAGGTGCTTAAAATCATTAGTCATTAGGAAAATGCAAAGCAAAACCAAAATGAGATACCACTTCATACCAACTAGGATGGCTACAATCAAAAAGATGGAAAATAACACATATTGGCAAAGATGGAGAAATTGGAACTTTCGTACATAGCTGCTGGGAATGTAAAATGGTGCAGCTGCTGTGTAATATGCTTTGGCAGTTCCTCAAAAAGTTAAACACAGTTACCACATGACCTAGCAATTCCATTCCAAGGTAAATACCTAAGATAATTGAAAACATATAACACAAAAACTCGTACACAAATGTTCATAGCAGCATTATTCATAATAGTTAAAAGGTGAGAACAACCTAAATATCCATCAACTGACAAATGAATAAACAATACGTGGTATATTATACAATGGAATATTATTCAGTCATAAAAAGGAGTCAAGTACTGGTATATGCTACAACTTGGTTAAACCTCTAAAACATTATGCTAAGTGAAACTAGCCAGACAGAAGAGTCTACATATTGTATGATTCCATTTACATGAAATATCCAGAACAGGCAAATCCATAGAGAAAAAAAGCAGATTGGTGGTTACCTGGTGCTGAGTGAGGGGAAAGGTATTGACTGCTAAAAGGCATGGGGTTTCTTTTGGGGATGAGGAAAATGTTCTGGAGATAGATCATAGTCATGGTTGCACAGCTTTGTGATTATGCTAAAAACCATGAATAGTACACTAAAATGGTAAATTTTATGATATGTAAATTATATCTCAATAAACAAAGAGAAAAGAACTATAAAAAACTTTAGTAAGAAATTATTTAGCCCCACATGATAAGAACTGTGGTTAAAGCACACAAACACAGACACATAAAGAGACACGAAAGAAGATTTAAACAAAATTGAGATAAAATCAAAGTTCTGCATGGGAAGAATTATTTTAAAAATTATTTTCTCCAAATTAATTTATATACCTAATAGTCTTTTAATTAAAATTGCAGAGGCCTTTTTGGCAGATAGTTGATAAGTTTACTTTAAGTGATAAGTTGATTTTATGTCAAAGGATAAAAAGTATTATACAGAAAAATGATTAAAAATTTCCAACAAACAAAAGTCCAGGACCAGATGGCTTCACAGGTGAATTCTATCAAACATTTAGAGAAAAGTTAACACCCATCCTTCTCAAACTCTTCCAAAAAATTGCAGAGGAAGGAACACTCTCAAATTCATTCTATGAGGCTACCATCACCCTGATACCAAATCAGACAAAGATACTACAAAAAAAGAAAATTACAGACCAATATCACTGATGAAGATAGATGCAAAAATCCTCAACAAAATACTAGCAAACAGAATCCAACAGTACATTAAAAGGATCATACACCATGATCAAGTGGGGTTTATCCAAGGGACGCAAAGATTCTTCAATATACATAAATCAATCAATGTGATACACCATATTAACAAATTGAAGAATAAAAACCATATGATCATCTCAATAGATGCAGAAAAAGCTTCTGACAAAATTCAACACCCATTTATGATAAAAACTCTCCAGAAAGTAGGCATAGAGGGACCCTACCTGAACATAGTAAAGGCCATATATGACAAACCCACAGCAATCATTCTCAATGGTGAAAAACTGAAAGCATTTCCGCTAAGATCAGGAACAAGACAAGGATGTCAACTCTTGCCACTATTATTCAACATAGGTTTGGAAGCCCTAGCCATGGCAGAGAAGAAAAAGAAATAAAAGGAATACAAATTGGAAAAGAAGAAGTAAAACTATCACTGATACTTGATAAAATTTCAATTTTCTTAAATTTACCAAGTCTTGATTTGTGACCCAAGATATGATCTATCCTGGAGAATGTTCCATGAGCATTTGAGAAGGAAGTGTATTCTGTTGTTTTTGGATGGAATGTCCTATAAATATCAATTAAGTCCATCTCGTTTAATGTATCATTTAAAACTTGTGTTTCCTTATTTATTTCCATTTTGGATGATCTGTCCAGTACAGTACTATGATTGTGTTACTGTTGATTTCCCCTTTTATGGCTGTTAGCATTTGACTTATGTATTGAGGTGCTCTTATGTTGGGTGCATAAATATTTACAATTGTTATATCTTCTTCTTGGAGTGATGCCTTGATCATTATGTAGTATCCTTCCTTGACTCTTGTAACATTCTTTATTTTAAAGTCTATTTTATCTGATATGAGTATTGCTATTCCAGCTTTCTTTTGATTTCCATTTGCATGGAATCTTTTTCCATCCCCTCATTTTCAGTCTGTATGTGTCCCTAGGTCTGAAGTGGGTCTCTTGTAGACAGCATATATATGGGTCTTGTTTTTGTATCCATTCAGCGAGCCTGTGTCTTTTGGTTGGAACATTTAATCCATTCACGTTTAAGGTAATTATCAATATGTATGCTCCTATTACCATTTTCTTAATCATTTTGGGTTTATTTTTGTAGGTCCTTTTCTTCTCTAGTGTCTCCCATTTAGAGAAGTTCCTTTAGCATTTTTTGTAGAGCTGGTTTGGTGGTGCTGAATTCTCTTAGCTTTTGCTTGTGTAAAGCTTTTGATTTCTCTATCAAATCTGAATGAGATCCTTGCTGGGCAGAGTAATCTTGGTTATAGATTCTTCCCTTTCATCCCTTTAAATATATCAGGCCACTCCCTTCTGGCTTGCAGCGTTTCTGCTGAAAAATCAGCTGTTAACCTTATGGGAGTTCCCTTGTATATTATTTGTTGTTTTTGCCTTGTTGTTTTAATAATTTTTCTTTGTTTTTAATTTTCGTCAACGTGATTACCATGTGTCTTGGTGTGTTTCTCCTTGGGTTTATCCTGCCTGGGACTCTCTGCACTTCCTGGACTTGGATGGCTATTTCCTTTCCCACGTTAGGGAAGTTTTCAACTATAATCTCTTTAAATATTTTCTTGGGTCCTTTCTCTCTCCCTTCTCCTCTGGGACCCCTATAATGCGAACGTTGGTGTGTTTCATGTTGTCCCAGAAGTCTCTTAGGCTGTCTTCATTTCTTTTCATTCTTTTTTCTTTATTGTGCTCTGTGGCAGTGAATTCCACCATTCTGCCTTCCAGGTCACTTATCCATTCTGCCTCAGTTATTCTGCTATTGATTCCTCCTAGTGTACTTTTCATTTCAATTATTGTTTTGTTCATCTCTGTTTGTTTGTTCTTTAATTCTTCTAGGTGTTTGTTCTTTAATTCTTCTAGGTCTTTGTTAAGCATTTCTTGCATCTTCTCAATCTTTGCCTCCATTGTTTTTCTGAGGTCTTGGATCATATTCACTATCATTATTCTGAATTCTTTTTTGGAAGATTGCCTATCTCCACTTCATTTAATTGTTTTTCTGGGGTTTTATCTTGTTCCTTTATGTGGTACATAATCCTCTGCATTTTCATTTTGTTTATCTTTCTCTGAATGTGGTTTTCGTTCCTCAAGTTGCAGGATTGTAGTTCTTCTTGCTTCTGCTGTCTGCCCTCTGGTGGATGAGTCTATTTAAGAGGCTTGTGCAAGCTTCCTGATGGGAGGGACTGGTGGTGGGTAGAGCTGGGTGTTGCTCTGGTACACAGAGCTCAGTAAAACTTTATTCCACTTGTCTGCTGATGTGTGGGGTTGGGTTCCCTCCGTGTTGGTTGTTTGGCCTGAGGCAACCCAGCACTGGAGGCTCCAGGCATTTTGGTGGGGCTAATGGCAGACTCAGGGAGGTCTCATGCCAAGGAGTACTTCTGCTGTCAGTGTCCTTGTCCCCGTGGTGAGCCACATCCACCCTCCACCTCTGCAGCAGACCCTCCAACACCAGCAGGTAGGTCTGGTTCAGTCTCCTGTTGGGTCTCTGCTCTTTCCTCCTGGGTCATGATGTGCACACTACTTTGTGTGTGCCCTCCAAGAGTGGAGTCTCTGTTTCCCCCAGTCCTGTCAAAGTCCTGCAGTCAAAGCCTGCTAGCTTTCAAAGTCTGATTCTCTGGGAATTCCTCCACCCATTGCCGGATCTCCAGGTTGGGAAGCCTGATGTGGGGCTCAGAACCTTCACTCCAGTAGGTGGACTTCTGTGGTATAGTTGTTCTCCAGTTTGTAAGTCACCCACCCAGCGGTTATGGGATTTGATTTTATTGTGATTGCGCCCCTCCTACAATCTCACTGAGGCTTCTCCTTTGTCTTTGGTTGTGGGGTATCTTTTTTGAGTTCCAGTGTCTTCCTGTCTATGATTGTTCAGCAGTTAGTTATGATTCCTGTACTCTCGCAAGAGGGAGTGAATGCACATCCTGCTACTCCACCATTTTGAGCCCATCCACAGTCCTCACTTCATAAAATATCCTAAAATTATTTACAGCTATTAAGATATATGAAAGATAAAAACATAAAACTATTAAAAATAGAACATAAATTGTATCTTATTTTTAAAAAGAAAAAAATTGAAAAGATAGATAAGTATTTTACTGATGCAGGGGGTTAAGGAAAGACTTTTGAACAGAAAAAAAATAGGAGAAAATAACACAAAATTAATTATCAATTTGTTTATCATTAAATTTAAATCATTTACAGGTAAAAATATCACTAACAATATTAAAAGACAAGTTATACAGAAGGAAAAATATTTTCCATAAATGTGACTGAAAAAGTCCTAATATATAAAAATCTTTTATCCAACAGTAAGAAAAGTAGTATCTCAGTAGCAAAATTGGCAAAGGACATGAATAGAGAATTTACAGAAGAGGAAATAAAAGGGTCGATAAATAAATGCAAAATATTTAATTTGCTAATAAAGAAAGGCAAATGAAAACAACCAAGGACTGTCATCTTTTGCTTTATGTTGATCAAAGGTGAATAAGAATAATGTCATGAGTATCTGCCAGGTATGGGAAGACAGGGACATTCATACACTTTAGTACAAATGCAAAGTGGTAGAACCTTTCTAGAGAGTGATTTGGCAAAATGTATCAACCTTCATAAAGAAGTACCCTCACCTCTTGATCTAGTACTATTATTTCCAGAAGTCTATTCTAAGGAAATAATCAGCAGCGTGACAAATATATCTCTAGAGTAAAAGGGTTATAAGTAATCTAAAAATTTAGGGACTTCTCTGGTGGCACAGTGGTTAAGAATCTGGCTGCCAATGCACGGGATTGGGTTCAATCCCTGGTCCAGGAAGATTCCACATGCCACGGAGCAACTAAGCCCATGCGCCACAACTACTGAGCCAGTGCTCCAGAGCCTGCAAGCCACAACTACTGAGGCTGAGAGGCACAACTACTGAAGCCCGCATGCCTAGAGCCACTGGGGAAAGACACCAAAAAGAATGGGAACTACGAACCTGCAGCCCGTGAAAAGGAGATCCCAAACACAATAAGGTAAGCAAAATGAGAAGACAGAGAAACACACGGCAGATGAATGAGCAAGGTAAGAACCCACCAGACCAAACAAATGAAAAGGAAATAGACAGTCTACCTGAAAAAGAATTCAGAGTAATGACAATAAAGATGATCCAAAATTTTGGAAATAGAATGGAGAAAATACAAGAAACATTTCACGAGGACCTAGAAGAACTAAAGAGCAAACAAACAATGGTGAACAACACAATAAATGAAATGAAAAAATCTCTACAAGGAATCAATAGCAGAATAACTGAGGCAGAAACGGATAAGTGACCTGGAAGATAAAATACTGGAAATAACTACTGCAGAGCAGAATAAAGAAAAAAGAATGGAAAGAATTGAGGACAGTCTCAGAGACCTCTGGGAAAACATTAAATGCACCAACATTCGAATTATAGGGGTCCCAGAAGAAGAAGATAAAAAGAAAGGGACTGAGAAAATATTTGAAGAGATTATAGTTGAAAACTTCCTTAATATGGGAAAGGAAAGAGTCAATCAAGTCCAGGAAGCACAGAGAGTCCCATACAGGGTAAATCCAAGGAGAAAACATGCCAAGACACATATTAATAAAACTATGAAAAATTAAATACAAAGAAAAAATATTACAAGCAGCAAGGGAAAAAAATATATAACATACAAGGGAATCCCCATAAGATTAACAGCTGATCTTTCAGCAGAAACTCTGCAAGGCAGAAGGGAGTGGCAGGACATATTTAAAGTGATGAAAGGGAAGAACCTACACCCAAGATTACTCTACCCAGCAAGTATCTCATTCAGATTCGATGGAGAAATTAAAACCTTTACAGACAGCAAAAGCTAAGAGAATTCAGCACCACCAAAACAGCTTTACAACTTCTCTAGGCAGGAAACACAGGAGAAGGAAAATACCTACGATAACAAACCCAAAACAATTTAGAAAATGGTAATAGGAACATACATATCGATAACTACCTTAAATGTAAATGGATTAAATACTCCAACCAAAACACACTGACAGGCTGAATGGATACAAAAACAAGACCTGTATATATGCCGTCTACAAGAGACCCACTTCAGACCTAGGGACACATACAGACTGAAAATGAGGGGATGGAAAAAGATATTCCATGCAAAAGGAAACGAAAAGAAAGCTGGAGTAGCAATTCTCATATCAGATAAAACAGACTTCAAAATAAAGACTATTACAAAAGACAAAGAGGACACTACATAATGATCACAGGATCAATCCAAGAAGATACAACAATTGTAAATATTTATGCACCCAACATAGGAGCACCTCAATATATAAGGCAAATGCTAACAGCCATAAAAGGGGAAATCGACAGTAACACAATCATAGTAGGGGATTTTAACACCCCACTTTCACCAATGGACAAATCATCCAAAATGAAAATAAATAAAGAAACACAAGTTTTAAATGATACATTAAACGAGACAGACTTAATTGATATTTATATAACACTCCATCCATAAAACAACAGAATACACTTCCTTCTCAAGTGCTCATGGAACATTCTCCAGGATAGACCATATCTTGGGTCACAAATCAAGACTTGGTAAATTTAAGAAAATTGAAATGTTATCAAGTATCTTTTCTGACCACAATGCTATAAGACTAGATATCAATTACAGGAAAAAATCTGTAAAAAATACAAACAGAGGGAGGCTAAACAATACACTACTTAATAACTGAAGAACTTTATAACTGAAGATACCTGAAGAAATCAAGAGGAAATCAAAAAATACCTAGAAACAAATGACAATGAAAACATGATGACCCAAAACCTATGGGATGCAGCAAAAGCAGTTCTAAGAGGGAAGTTTATAGCAATACAATCCTACATCAAGAAACAAGAAACATCTCAAATAAACAACCTAAACTTACATCTAAAGCAATTAGAGAAAGAAGAACAGAAAAGCCCCAAAGTTAACAGAAGGAAAGAAATCATAAATATCAGATCAGAAATAAATGAAAAAGAAATGAAGGAAACAATAGCAAAGACCAATAAAACTAAAAGCTGGTTCTTTGAGAAGATAAACAAAATTGACAAACCATTAGCCAGACTCATCAAGAAAAAAAGGGAGAAGACTCATATCAATAGAATTTGAAATGAAAAAGGAGAAGTAACAACTGACACTGCAGAAATAAAAGGGATCATGAGAGATTACTACAAGCAACTATATGCCAATAAAATGGACAACCTGGAAGAAATGGAAAAATTCTTAGAAATGCACAACCTGCCAAGACTGAACCAGGAAGAAATAGAAAATATAAACAGACCAATCACAAGCACTGAATTGAGACTGTGAGTAAAAATCTTCCAACAAAAAAAAACCCAGGACCAGATGGCTTCACAGGCAAATTCTATCAAACATTTAGAGAAGAACTAACACCTATTCTTCTCAAATTCTTCCAAAATATAGCAGAAGGAGGAACACTCCCCAACTCATTCTACGAGGCCATAATCGCCCTGACAAAGATGTCACAAGGAAAGAAAACTACAGGCCAATATCACTGATGAGCATAGATGCAAACAGAATCCAACAGCACATTAAAAGGATCATACACCATGATCAAGTGGGGTTTATCCCAGGAATGCAAGGATTCTTCAATATATGCAAATCAATCAATGTGATAAACCATATTAACAAATTGAAGGAGAAAAGCCATATGATCATCTCAATAGATGCAGAAAAAGCTTTCTACACAATTCAACACACATTTATGATAAAAACCCTCCAGAAAGTAGGCATAGAGGGAACTTACCTCAACATAATAAAGGCCATATATGACAAACCCACAGCCAACATCCTTCTCAATGGTGAAAAACTGAAAGCAGTTCCACTAAGATCAGGAACAGAACAAGGTTGTCCACTCTCACCACTATTATTCAACATAGTATTGGAAGTTTTAGCCACAGCAATCACAGAAGAAAGGAATCCAAATTGGAAAAGAAGTAAAGCTGTCACTGTTTGCAGATGACATGATACTATACATAGAGAATCCTAAAGATGCTACCAGAAAACTACTAGATTTAATCAATGAATTCGGTAAAGTACCAGTAAACAAAATTAATGCACAGAAATCTCTTGCATTCCTATACACTAGTGATGAAAAATCTGAAAGAGAAATTAAGGAAACACTCCCATTTACCATTGCAACAAAGAGAATAAAATACCTAGGAATAAACCTACCTAAGGAGACAAAAGACCTATATGCAGAAAATTATAAGACACTGATGAAAGAAATTAAAGATGATACAAACAGATATACCATGTTCTTGGATTGGAAGAATCAACATTGTGAAAACGCCTATACTACCCAAAGCAATCCAGAGATTCAGTGCAATCTCTATCAAACTACCAATGGCATTTTTCACAGAACTAGAACAAAAAATCTCACAATTTGTATGGAAACACAAAAGAACCTGAATAGCCAAAGCAATCTTGAGAATGAAAAACGGAGCTGGAAGAATCAGGCTCCCTGACTTCAGAGTATACTACAAAGCTACAGTAATCAAGACAGTATGGCACTGGCAGAAAAACAGAAATATAGATCAGTGGAACAAGATAGAAAGCCCAGAGATAAACCCACAGACATATGGTCAACTTATTTTTCATAAAGGAGGCAAGAATTTACAATGGAGAAAAGACAGCCTCTTCAATAAGTGGTGCTGGGAAAACTGGACAGCCACATGTAAAAGAATGAAACTAGAACACTCCCTAACATCATACACAAAAATAAACTCAAAATGGATAAAAGACCCAAATATAAGGCCAGATACTATCAAACTCTTAGAGGAAAACAGGCAGAACACGCTATGACACAAATCACAGCAAGATCCTTTTTTGACCCACCTCCTGGAGAAATGGAAATAAAAAGAAAAATAAACAAATGGAACCTAATGAAACTTAAAAGCTTTTGCACAGCAAAGGAAACCATAAACAAGATGAAAAGACAACCCTTAGAATGGGAGAAAATATTTGCAAATGAAGCAAGTGACAAAGGATTAATCTGCAAAATATACAAGCAGGTCATGCAGCTCAATATCAAAAAAACAAACAACCCAATCCAAAAAGGGGCAGAAGACCTAAATAGAGATTTCTCCAAAGAAGATATACAGACTGCCAACAAACACATGAAAGAATGCTCAACATCACTAATCAGTAGAGAAATACAAATCAAAACTACAATGAGGTATCACCTCACACCAGTCAGAATGGCCATCATCAAAATATCTATAAACAATAAATATTGCAGAGGATGTGGAGAAAAGGGAACCCTCTTGCACTGTTGGTGGGAATGTAAATTGATACAGCCACTATAGAGAACAGTATGGAGGTTCCTTAAAAAAATAAAAATAGAACTACCATATGACCCAGCCATCCCACTACTGGGCATATACCCTGAGAAAACCATAATTCAAAAAGAGTCATGTACCACAATGTTCATTGCAGCTCTATTTACAAATAGCCAGGACATGGAAGCAACCTAAGTGTCCATTGACAGATGAATGGATAAAGAAGATGTGGCACATATATACAGTGGAATATTAGCCATAAAAAGAAACAAAATTGAGTTATTTGTAGTGAGGTGGATGGACCTGGAGTCAGTCATACAGAGTGAAGTAAGTCACAAAGAGAAAAACAAATACCGTATGCTAACACATATATATGGAATCAAGAAAAAAAAAGGGTTCTGAAGAACCTAGGGGCAGGACAGGAATAAAGACGCAGATGTAGAGAATGGACTTGAGGACACGGGAAGGCGAAGGGTAAGCTGGGATGAAGTGAGAGAGTGGCATGGACATATATACACTACCAAATATAAAATAGACAGCTAGTGGGAAGCAGCCGCATAGCTCAGGGAGATCAGCTCGGTGCTTTGTGACTACCTAGAGGGGTGGGATAGGGAGGATGGGTGGGAGACACAAGAGGGAGGAGATATGGGGATATATGTATATGTATAACTGATTCACTTTGTTCTAAAGCAGAAACTAACACACCATTGTAAAGCAATTATACTCCAATAAAGATATTAAAAAGAAAAAAGAGGGCTTCCCTGGTGGCGCAGTGGTTGAGAGTCCGCCTGCCGATGCGGGGGACACGGGTTCGTGCCCCGGTCCGGGAGGATCCCACGTGCCGCGGAGCGGCTGGGCCTGTGGGCCATGGCCGCTGGGCCTGCGCGTCCGGAGCCTGTGTTCCGCAGCGGGAGAGGCCGCAGCAGTGAGAGGCCCGCGTACCGCGGGGAAAAAAAAAAAAAGAGTTAATGGGGAAATGTATATAAAGACCCAACACGATGAGTCACTCATAAAAAGGCTTTCAGGAAATAGCATTTGATATTATTTGATTGTTATTTTTTTAAATGGAAAAGATTTAGGAAGCAAAGTAGTAGTGAAGGCAGAGGAATTCTTTCCCGGCCAAGGGAGTTATTCAATTTCTAATTTAAAAATAAAAAACATAAAAGATATTAAAATCCCGGGACCTTAAAGGAATGTAAATATCAATGTAAATCAAGATCAAACATGAGGAAAAATAATGTTAGGAAGAATGCAATGCACGACGTAACCCCAGCAAATTCTCTAAAGCTGCTTAATAACTATGACATTGCCACCTTGTGGAATTAGTGATGCATTACACATCCGAGGAAATTTGAGTTTTTTTTTTTACATAGTTGGTATAGAAAGACTAAATTACACAAATATTCTTACAAAAAAAATATCATGTAACAAGGTGAGAGCATACATAAATTGTTCAAGCACATACTTCCTTTAAAAATAAAAAAGTTAACTGTAGAAAGTGATGTTATAGGACATTTGGCGAACAAACAAAAAATCAGAATTCTGTCACTTGAAAGCAATGACATCATTTAAAAATTATTCCTATTATTTCATCCCATTTTCTACTCATTTCTAAGTTAATATTATATAATTAGGATTTCTCATGCTGTGACATTCATCACAATCATTTTTAATGGCTGCTTAGCATTTTGTTGAAAGGACGTGCCATACCCTGCTTCAACATTCCCTTAATGCTGGACATCTAGACTGCTTCCAGGTAAAACGTCAATTTACTGCGATAGTTTCTTTACAGGTAGATATGAGGTATTTATTTATTTACAAAAATTAAAATATGTTCTTATGAAGGTAATACACAATTAGTATTTTTTTTTTTTTTTTTTTTTTTTT
>NW_006789251.1:1854532-1865298 GCF_000442215.2 Lipotes vexillifer
CCCGTGTCCCCTGCATCGGCAGGCGGACTCTCAACCACTGCGCCACCAGGGAAGCCCCACAATTAGTAATTTAAAAGTTAAGCAAAATTAAGAAAATAAACTACAGTCACAATTTTCCAACCCAGATAACCACTGTTACACCTTGCAGAGTTTTTAAACACACACATACATATATAATATATATGTAAACGTACGTTAGCATACATTAACATTTATAAAAACAAAAATGGGATTATATTACTATATGACCTTTTTTTCACTTAAAATTCTATCATGTGCAATTTTCTATGCCCGTAATACCCATAGAAAACATTATTTTTGTTGGCTAAATAGTATTCCATTATATATTGATAGATTACCTAATTGCATAGATGTACTATGCAGTGCTAACTTCTGATATACACATTATGAATATGGTGCTTACAATTTGATGAGAGGGAAACAGGCATTAAACAAATAAACAAGAAAAAGAAATATAGAAGCCTGATTTGTGATGAAATGCCATGAAGGAAAGAAATGGATACTAGGAGACAAAAATAGGGGTACACACGTTGGTTGCAGAAGGTCTGCCTGAGGGAAAAAATTTGGACTTGAAGGACGAAGAATCTGTCATGTGATAACTGAGAAAGGAAGTTCTAAGCAGAGAGAGCAGTGTATTTGAAGGCCCTGAGGTGGAAAAAAATTCTTAGGAAGCACTGGAAACTGAAAGGTGCTCACTGTGGCTCGTACTTAATGAGGCTGGGACAGATGCAGCTGGAGGGCTTCTCTGCCATGGCAGGGAGTAGGTACTGTACTTTCAGTCTGTGGCAGTAACATGGTCTGGTTTCTATTTTAGAAAGCTCACTCTGCCTGTTCCGTGTTGAAGAATGGATTCGGGGGTAACAGTGGAAGATGGGAGACTAGTTAGGGGAGTACAGCAAGAACCCAAACAGGAGATGCTGGGGGCTTGGAGTAGTGTAGAGGTAATAGTTGGATATGAGATATAATGGCATGGGGAGTTGGAAGATGAAATTAATATCCCATCCAGTCCCAAGAGTCAGCGGTAAATATTGCATCCAGGGTGGCTGCTAACATTTTCAGGGCTGAGACAAGAGGACAAAAGAAGACCCTTCTTGCATTCTCTCCCCACCTCTTGCCCTAACACTTGCTTGTGGATACCTGAACCCACTAATCCAAGCTCCAACCACACCACCTGCCATAGCCAGGAGCCACCCTTAGGAGGAACTACCTGGAGAAGAGAGCCATGCAGGCCTTGTTTGAGGAGGGAGTTCTGGGGTCCTTTGTGGTCTCAGGGGAAGGAAGTGGGCTTTGGGTTGACTTCTTGCCCTGTGGAAGGGGTCCAGGGGGAAGGAAGTGGGCTTTGGGTTGACTTCTTGCCCTGTGGAAGGGGTCCAGAGGGAAGAGGGCAAGGGTGAGGACCCTGATGCTCAGGATCTTAAGGTGGTACTGATCCCATCCAGTCAAAATTAATTTTGAAAAACCTCTTAAATTATCCATAAAGTATAGTACCGTATATATGTTTTATATGTAAAATCCTATATCACTATTTTCTAATTCTTCCTTTTCCGTGGCTCTCAAATTAATTTCGTCTTCCATGATATTTGTAGAGTCATCAACTCCCACTTACCTGGCTACTTAAACAATACCTTTCATAGCTCTTTCTTTTTCCTAGTCATCTCCCAGGGATGTGCATAGGATACATCTTCCTCTATCGGTGGTGAATAAACCCTTGAAAGCATTCAACCTTCCTTATACATTGGCTTTTAGCCTTGATGGCATCTATTACCTGCTTAAGTTAATACATCTACAAGATGATACCCTGTATATTTTAGAAAACAGTAGGACTCGGAATGACAAGTTGAAAGAGGAGGGAAATTTTAAAATGATTCTAGGTTTCCAGCTTGAGCAACTGGTTTAACAGTGGTGCTATTTTCTGAGAGGAGAAAGACCTGGGAAGAACAGGTGTAGGTGTAACATAATTCGTTGACCTGATTCCCTATTTTTGGATATTTAGGTTGGTTGAGATATCTTATAACTAGGAACAGTACTCTGGTTTACGGCGAAATCTTTTCACACATCCTTAATTTCTAAACACTCAATTTTTGGATTAAAGGATGTGCACATTCTTTAGATTTTTAATACACATTGCCAAATAAGTTCTAAAAGAACTGTTTCCTCACACTGTTAATATTAGGGTATATTTTGAATACTGAGGTTCTCAGTATGTTCCCTCTTTTTCTTTCCTTTTCTCCTTACCACTTTTCCTTTGTCCACTCAATAACTAAACTTTTATCAAGTACCTACTATATCCCACTCAAGGCCTGAGATAAATCTAGCTTTGTTCCTTGTTGGGGGCTGCGAGGTGACTGGGAGAGGAAGAGCTATAAAAAACGCTAGAGTTTTGAATTGGATGACTTGGATATCCCACCCACAAACTTTTCTCTCTGGATAGCAGTCCAAATTAGTTAAAATTCCTTCTTCATTTAGGTTGGTGATGCCACTCCAAGAATTTGGAAGAAAAAATGTTTACCTTTGAGCAGACTCCGAATAGGACACTGAGACCAGGCTTTCCCCCAAAGAACTGTAACTTAGCGGGTATCATTTTCCAATGAGCTTTTAAAATATTATGCAAATTTTACACTTTAGCCAATGGCCACATCACTTCTCCAGGCTTTGAGGCAGGGTTGCCCTAGCCAGGGATCTGTCTCCTGGGAGCTGACAGAGAAGGATGGAGGAGACTAGAAGTCAAGGCGGGAGTTCCCAGCATGAGGCCTCTTTGTGCACACTAGGGCCAACCCCCAGTGTCTTGATCTGAGAGTATATCCCATACTACTTGGTTTGAACACCTGAGTAGCTAGATTTAACTATGACCTTGAGTTAAAACAGGCACCGGTGGACTTCCTTATTGTTGTAATTCAGATAGGAGTGTCCAACCCAACAACAATATCTTTTCTCAACTGGCACTTAGTGAAAGACTTCATTCAACACACATAACACCATATTTATTACCAGTCATTGGAGACTTAGGCCCCTTGAAAGGCTGGAAAATAATGACTGTGTACCTATGTGTCCAAGGAATTAAAAGGAGATTCCTGGAGTATTGTGAACCTAACACAAGCCTTGATCTTGAGTACCACTGTTCTCTTTTTAAACATGGGCTATTAGAAAATCCCTGTAATACAGAGCTCTAACACTTACTTATTTAAGTAACTTGCTAGAGGCTCTTTGACCTCTAGTAAGCTACCTAAGTCTCTGAGTCACTGTGTTCACATCTTTAAAATGGAAACAACATTCTAGTCTCATGATTCTTGTAAGCATTTAAGGAGATAATGCACCTAAAGCCCATAGTAGCTTTCATTTAGTGTTTAGTAAGTGGTGGCTGTTTCTGGAACAGTGTACACCATCATATCACATCTGAGTCATAAAATATTAATGCATTTTATTACTAAGACCATCTATTTGAAAGCCAGAGGAACCATTTCCAGGTATTGTTTTGTAATGAAAAATAGAGTAAAATGATTTTTAAAAGAATTAACAACTGCCTTTTAAAAATATACGATGTGGTTAAATCTTTGGAACTCTAGATATTTATTAGTTTATTCCACATTTGCTGAACACTTTTTATTTACCAAAATTATGCTATATATCTGTGTCTTTCTGAATGGGCTCTTCCAATTCTTTTCTCAGTAGGATACTGAAGCAATACAACAGCAGATCAATCTAGACCATCCTACTCAAACAAGCATTGCACTGACTATAATCAACTCAACATTCTGGCACTTTGCAGACTTCCTCACTTTGGAAGAAAAGAAAGAGATGTCTAAAAAAGGAATATGTGCTCTTCAGGGGAAGGAAAGAGTCTTTCTAATTCTCTCTCTCACACCCCACCCTGCACACATGTCTCCAGGACAAATTAAAGAATGTTGTGATAACTTTCATTTTTGAATCCCAATAGGAGGCCAACATTTCTTAAACAATAAAAGTTACAGACAACCATGACTTTTATTTAACCAAGTGCTTTAACTTCCTCCCTCTTCCTAGGAATCTAACAAGGAGTAAAATAGGGCATTTAGTCTCTCCCCTCTCATCTTGCCGAAATGTTGGAGGTACTGCAGGCAACAGGGCATATTCCATCAGGATCAGGGGATCCTGGATGGGAAGGGCTCTGGTGAAGGTGGCATTTGTCCTAAATAATGGCAGACAAAAGAGACCTCTGATAAAATGATAGACAGTCTGTCAAATAACACAGGCACCAGCTGTTCCAGAAGACAGAGCAGGGAGCGTGTGGAGGGTTCAAGGCAGCAGACCCTGCTCTCTAACCATCAGGGCAGCCAGCATGGGAACACGATGCCTTCTAAGAGGATTCTGAACCAGTTAGAAGATAGGAATTACTAAATTAACTTCTACTAATAATTAGCGGTTGACTGTACCTGTAAGTTAGGAGATCCAGAGCAATCAGGAAGCTTTCTGTAGTATAGGATGTTCAAGTCTTCTAAATCCCAGATTGGGACAGATCACCTGTCCAAAGGCATTTTCTCCTGACTTGTGTATTTGCTGATATTCCCTTTGTAAAACTACAATGCAGATACAATTTTCTTTCCTACTCTTTGAGCTTATTAAAAGCAAAATAAAAACTACTTTGGGAAGAGCTTCAAGATGGCGGAAGAGTAAGACGTGGAGATCACCTTCCTCCCCAGAAATACATCTACATGTGGAACAACTCCTACAGAACACCTACTGAACGCTGGCAGAAGACCTCAGACCTCCCAAAAGACAAGAAACTCCCCACGTACCTGGGTAGGGCAAAAGAAAAAAGAAAAAACAGAGACAAAGAATAGGGAGGGGACCTGCATCAGTGGCAGGCAGCTGTGAAGGAGGAAAGGTTTCCACACACCAGGAAGCCCCTTCACGGGCGGAGACTGCGGGTGGCGGAGCGGGGAGCTTCGGCGCCGCGGAGGACAGCGCAGCAACAGGGGTGCGGAGGGCAAAGCGGAGAGATTCCCGCACAGAGGATCGGGGCCGACCGGCGCTCACCAGCCCGAGAGGCTCGTGTGCTCACCTGCCGGGACGGGCGGGGGCTGGGAGCTGAGGCTCTGGCTTCGGTCGGATCCCAGGGAGAGGACTGGGGTTGGCGGCGTGAACACAGCGTGAAGGGGGCTAGTGCGCCACACCTAGCCGGGAGGGGGTCCCGGGAAAGTCTGGAGCTGCCGAAGAGACAGGAGACTTATTCTTCCCTCTTTGTTTCCTGGTGCGCGAGGAGAGGGGATTCAAAGCGCCGCTTAAAGGAGCTCCAGAGACGGGCGCGAGCCACGGATAACAGCGCGCACCCCAGAGACGGGCATGAGACGCTAAGGCTGCTGCTGCCACCACCCAGAAGCCTGTGTGAACACAGGTCACTCTCCACACCTCCCCTCCCGGGAGCCTGTGTAGCCCGCCACTGCCAGGGTCCCGTGATCCAGGGACAACTTCCCTGGGAGAACGCACGGCGCACCTCAGGCTGGTGCAACGTCACACTGCCCTCTGCCGCCGCAGGCTCGCCCCACATTCTGTACCCCTCCCTCCCCCCAGCCTGATTGCGCCAGAGCCCCCGAATCAGCTGCTTCTTTAACCCCGTCCTGTCTGAGCGAAGAACAGACGCACTCAGGCGACCTACACGCAGAGGCGGGGCCAAATCCAAAGCTGAGCCCAGGGAGCTGTGCAAAGAAAGAAGAGAAAGGGAAATCTCCCCCAGCAGCCTCAGGAGCAGCGGATTAAAGCTCCACAATCAATTTGATGTACCTGCATCTGTGGAATACCTGAATAGACAACGAATCATCCCAAATTGAGGAGGTGGACTTTGGGAGCAAAGATATATTATTTTTTCCAGTTTTTCTCTTTTTGTGAGTGTGTATGTATATGCTTCTGTGTGTGATTTTGTCTGTATAGCTTTGCTTTCACCATTTGTCCTAGGGTTCTGTCCGTCCGTTTTGTTTGTTTGTTTTTACTTAAAAATATTTTTCTTAATAATTCTTTTTATTTTAATAAATTCATTTTACTTTATTTTACTTTACCCTCTTTATTTCCATTTTTTTCTCCCTTTTATTCTGAGCCATGTGGATGAAAGGCTCTTGGTGCTCCAGCCAGGAGTTAGTGCTGTGCCTCTGAGGTGCGAGATCCAAGTTCAGGACATTGGTCCACAAGAGACCTCCCAGCTCCACGTAATATCAAATGGCGAAAATCTCCCAGAGATCTCCATCTCAACGGCAAGACCCAGCTTCACTCAATGACCAGCAAGCTACAGTGCTGGACACCCTATGCCAAACAACTAGCAAGACAGGAACACAGCCCCATCCATTAGCAGAGAGGCTTCCTAAAATAATAATAAGGCCACAGACACCCCAAAACACACCACCACACGTGGACCTGCCCACCAGAAAGACAAGATCAGGCCTCATCCACCAGAACGCAGTCACTAGTCCCCTCCACCAGGAAGCCTACACAACCCACTGAACCAACCTTAGCCACTGGGGACAGACACTAAAAACAACGGGAACTTCGAACCTGCAGGCTGCGAAAAGCAGACCCCAAACACAGTAAGTTAAGCAAAATGAGAAGACAGAAAAACACACAAGATGAAGGAGCAAGGTAAAAACCCACCAGACCTAATAAATGAAGAGGAAATAATCTACCTGAAAAAGAATTCAGAATAATGATAGCAAAGATGATCCAAAATCTTGGAATTAGAATAGAGAAAATACAAGAAACGTTTAACAAGGGCCTAGAAGAACTAAAGAGCAAACAAACAATGATGAACAACACAATAAATGAAATTAAAAATTCTCTAGAAGGGATCAATAGCAGAATAACTGAGGCAGAAGAACGGATAAGTGACCATGAAGATAAAATAGTGGAAATAACTACTACAGAGCAGGATAAAGAGAAAAGAATGAAAAGAATTGAGGACAGTCTCAGAGACCTCTGGGGAAACATTAAATGCACCAACATTTGATTTATAGGGGTCCCAGAAGAAGAAGAGAAAAAGAAAGGGACTGAGAAAATATTTGAAGAGATTATAGTTGAAAACTTCCCTAATATGGGAAAGGAAATAGTTAAGTCCAGGAAGCACAGAGAGTCCCATACAGGATAAATCCAAGGGGAAACATGCCAAGACACATATTAATCAAACTATCAAAAATTAAATACAAAGAAAACATATTAAAAGCAGCAAGGGAAAAACAACAAATAACACACAAGGGAATCCCCATAAGGTTAACAGCTGATCTTTCAGCAGAAACTCTGCAAGCCAGAAGGGAGTGGCAGGACATATTGAAAGTGATGAAGGAGAAAAACTTACACCCGAGATTACTTTACCCAGCAAGGATTTCATTCAGATTTGATGGAGAAATTAAAACCTTTACAGACAAGCAAAAGCTGAGAGAGTTCAGCACCACCAAACCAGCTTTACAACAAATGCTAAAGGAACTTCTCTAGGCAAAAAACACAAGAGAAGGAAAAGACCTACAATAATGAACCCAAACCAATTAAGAAAATGGGAGTAGGACATATGGATAATTACCTTAAATGTAAATGGATTAAATGCACCAAAAGACACACACTAACTGAATGGATAGAAAAACAAGACCCGTATATATGCTGTCTACAAGAGACCCACTTCAGACCTAGGGACACATACGGAATGAAAGTGAAGGGATGGAAAAAGATACTCCATGCAAATGAAACCAAAAGAAAGCTGGAGTAGCAATTCTCATATCAGACAAAATAGACTTGAAAATAAAGACTATTACAAGAGACAAAGAAGGACACTACATAATGATCACGGGATCGATCCAAGAAGAAGATATAACAATTGTAAATATTTATGCACCCAACATAGGAGCACCTCAATACATAAGGCAAATACTAACAGCCATAAAAGGGGAAATCGACAGTAACACAGTCACAGTAGTGGACATTAACACCCCACTTTCACCAATGGACAGACCATCCAAAATGAAAATAAATAAGGAAACACAAGCTTTAAATGATATATTAAACAAGATGGACTTAATTGATATTTATAGGACATTCCATCCAAAAACAACAGAATACACATTCTTCTCAAGTGCTCATGGAACATTCTCCAGGATAGATCATATCCTGGGTCACAAATCAAGCCTTGGTAAATTTAAGAAAATTGAAATCATATCAAGTATATTTTCTGACCAAAACGCTATGAGACTAGATATCAATTACAGGAAAAGATCTGTAAAAAATAGAAACACATGGAGGCTAAACAATACACTACTTAATAACCAAGTGATCACTTAAGATCAAAGAGGAAATCAAAAAATACCTAGAAACAAATGACAATGGAGACACGACGACCCCAAACCTATGGGATGCAGCAAAAGCAGTTCTAAGAGGGAAGTTTATAGCAGTACAATCCTACCTTAAGAAACAGGAAACATCTCAAATAAACAACCTAACCTTGCACCTAAAGCAATTAGAGAAAGAAGAACAAAAAAATCCCAAAGTTAGCAGAAGGAAAGTAATCATAAAGTTCAGATCTGAAATAAATGAAAAGGAAATGAAGGAAATGAAAGCAAAGATCAGTAAAACTAAAAGCTGGTTCTTTGAGAAGATAAACAAAATTGATAAACCATTAGCCAGACTCATCAAGAAAAAAAGGGAGAAGACTCAAATCAATAGAATTAGAAATGAAAAAGGAGAAGTAACAACTGACACTGCAGAAATACAAAAAATCATGAGGGATTACTACAAGCAACTCTATGCCAATAAAATGGACAACCTGGAAGAAATGGACAAATTCTTAGAAATGCACAAACTGCCAAGACTGAATCAGGAAGAAATAGAAAATATGAACAGACCAATCACAAACACTGAAATTGAAACTGTGATTAAAAATCTTCCAACAAACAAAAGCCCAGGACTAGATGGCTTCACAGGTGAATTCTATCAAACATTTAGAGAAGAGCTAACACCTATCCTTCTCAAACTCTTCCAAAATATAGCAGAGGGAGGAACACTCCCCAACTCATTCTACGAGGCCACCATCACCCTGACACCAAAACCAGACAAAGATGTCATAAAGAAAGAAAACTACAGACCAATATCACTGATGAACATAGATGCAAAAATACTCAACAAAATACTAGCAAACAGAATCCAACAGCACATTAAAAGGATCATACACTATGATCAAGTGGGGTTTATTCCAGTAATGCAAGGATTCTTCAATATACACAAATCAATCAATGTGATACACCATATTAACAAATTGAAGGAGAAAAACCATATGATCATCTCAATAGATGCAGAAAAAGCTTTCTACACAATTCAACACCCATTTATGATAAAAACCCTCCAGAAGGTAGGCATAGAGGGAACTTTCCTCAACAAAATAAAGGCCATATATGACAAGCCCACAGCCAACATTGTCCTCAATGGTGAAAAACTGAAACCATTTCCATTAAGATCAGGAACAAGACAAGGTTGCCCACTCTCACCACTCATATTCAACATAGTTTTGAAAGTTTTAGCCACAGCAATCAGAGAAGAAAAAGAAATAAAAGGAATCCAAATTGGAAAAGAAGAAGTAAAGTTGTCACTGTTTGCAGATGACATGATACTATACATAGAGAATCCTAAAGATGCTACCAGAAAGCTACTAGAGCTAATCAATGAATTTGGTAAAGTAGCAGGATACAAAATTAATGCACAGAAATCTCTGGCATTCCTATACACTAATGATGAAAAATCTGAAAGTGAAATCAAGAAAACACTCCCATTTACCACTGCAACAAAAAGAATAAAATACCTAGGAATAAACCTACCTAAGGAGACAAAAGATCTGTATGCAGAAAATTATAAGACACTGATGAAAGAAATTAAAAAGGATACAAATAGATGGAGAGGTATACCATGTTCTTGGATTGGAAGAATCAATATTATGAAAATGACTCTACTACCCAAAGCAATCTATAGATTCAATGCAATCCCTATCAAACTACCACTGGCATTTTTCACAGAACTAGAACAAAAAATTTCACAATTTGTATGGAAACACAAAAGACCCCGAATAGCCAAAGCAATCTTGAGAACAAAAAATGGAGCTGGAGGAATCAGGCTGCCTGACTTCAGACTATACTACAAAGCTACAGTAATCAAGACAGTATGGTACTGGCACAAAAACAGAAAGATAGATCAATGGAATAGGATAGAAAGCCCAGAGATAAACCCATGCACATATGGTAAAAGCTTTCACACAGCAAAGGAAACCATAAACAAGATGAAAAGACAACCCTCAGAATGGGAGAAAATATTTGCAAATGAAGCAAGTGACAATGGATTAATCTCCAAAATTTACAAGCAGCTCAAGCAGCTCAATATCAAAGAAACAAACAATCCAATCCAAAAATGGGCAGAAGACCTAAACAGACATTTCTCCAAAGAAGATATACAGATTGCCAACAAACACATGAAAGAATGCTCAACATCATTAATCATTAGAGAAATGCAAATCAAAACTATAATGAGATATCATCTCACACTGATCAGAAAGGCCATCATCAAAAAATCTAGAAACACTAAAGGCTGGAGAGGGTGTGGAGAAAAGGGAACACTCTTGCACTGTTGTTGGGAATGTCAATTGATACAGCCACTATCGAGAACAGTATGGAGGCTTCTTAAAAAACTAAAAATAGGACTACCATACAACCCAGCCATCCCACTACTGGGCATATACCCTGAGAAAACCATAATTCAAA
>NW_006789251.1:1865520-1869982 GCF_000442215.2 Lipotes vexillifer
TATGCTAACACATATATATGGAATCTAAGAAAAAAAAAAAAAAGGTCATGAAGAACCTAGGGGCAAGACGGGAATAAAGACACAGACCTACTAGAGCATGGACTTGAGGACATGGGGAGGGGGAAGGGTAAGCTGTGACAAACTGAGAGAGTGGCATGGACATATATACACTACCAAACGTAAAATAGCTAGCTAGTGCGGAGCAGCCGCATAGCACAGGGAGTTCAGCTCGGTGCTTTGTGACCCCATAGAGGGATGGGATAGGGAGGGTGTGAGGGAGGGAGACGCAAGAGGGAAGAGATATGGGAACATATGTATATGTATAACTGATTCACTTTGTTATAAAGCAGAAACTAACACACCACTCTAAAGCAATTATACTCCAATAAAGATGTTAAAAAAAAATTAACTTTGAACATACTTTAAAATCCTTCAAGTACAACCCAATAGAAAAATGGACAAAAGACTTAAACAGACACTTCTCCAAAGAAGTCATACGGATGGCCAACAGGCACATGAAAAGATGCTCAACATCACTAATAATTAGAGAAATGCAAATCAAAACTACAATGAGGTACCACTTCACACCGATCAGAATGACCATCATTAAAAAGTCTACAAATAATAAATGGTGGAAAGGGTGTGGAGAAAAGAGAACCCTCTTACTCTGTTGGTGGGAATGTAAGTTCGTGTAGCCATTATGGAAAACAGTGTAGAGGTTTGTCAAAAAACTAAAAACAGAGTTGCCATATGATTCAGCAATTCCACTCCTGACTATATACCCAGACAAAACTATAATTCAAAAAGGTACACACACCCCTATATTCAGAGCAGCACTATTTACAATAGCCAAGCCATGGAAACAACCTAAATGTCCATCAACAGAGGAATGGATAAAGAAGATGTGGTACATATATACAGTGGAATACTACTCAGCCATAAAAAAGAATGAAATAATGCCATTTGCAGCAACATAGATGCACCTAGAGATCATCTTACTAAACGAAGTGAGTCAGAAAGAGAATGACAAATACCATATGATATTACTTATAAATGGAATCTAAAATACGACACAAATGAACATATCTACGAAACAGAAACAGACTTGCAGACATAGAGAATAGACTTGTGGTTGCCAAGGGGAAGAGGAGATAGGGAAGGGAAGGACTGGGAGTTGGGATTAACAGATGCAAACTATTATGTATAGGATGGATAAACAACAAGGCCTTACTGTATAGCACAGGTAACTATATTCGATACCCTGTGATAAACCATAATGGAAAAGAATATGAAGGACATATATATGTATAACTGAGTCGCTTTGCTGTACAGCAGAAATTAACACATTATAAATCAACTATGCTTCAATAAAATTTTTTTAGAAATCACATTTAAAAACTCCTTCAAGTACAAATAAAGCAGGGTAATGTTTCAGCAGCATCATTATCTCCCCACATCAGTCACCAGCTCTGTCTTGCAGCCACCCTTGGACATACATTTATAACAGCGCTACTCAAAGTACAAAAGCTGTGCAAACTAGCATGTTTCTCACCAAAAGTTTCTATGCTAACACAAGGGTTCTTCAGCTTGTGAGTCTTTTTCTTTGGTAGCTTTTCAATCTTTTGTCATTTGGCTCTATTTTGACTGTCATGTTCACTGCCATACTGTGTTTAGTCACAATTTGCCAATTTCTCGGCATTTCCAGGACATTAAGAGTAGATGAGTACAACAGAACAGAATATGCGCGATGGGAACTGTCCCTGAAATACTGTCCCTTTAAGTCAAAGATTACCTTTGGACCAGATCTTTGAGGGTAATGTTCTTTAGGCTGTTGACTTGGCCGATGAGTAAGAAACCTTGGTCTGTTAGGTAATATCTACCTATAGGAAAGTCATACTTCAGCATGAGTGGCTAAGATACCCTCTCCTGATTTGGGGTTGGGCCAGTCAGGCACCAGTCTGCTTATCTGTGCAGATGGGGGCAGCCCCGCCCACAGGTCAGGAGAGCCTGTCTTCCGGCATCACATCAGGGTTGTGGTCCATGTCCTGTGGTGAGCAAATATTGACAGAACTGAAATCCTCTTGGAACTGCAAGGAGGGTGGGTGGCTGGTTAATGACCGTCAGACTCCACACTTGAAAGAGTTCAAAATCTTTTTGTTTTGTTTTTGTTTTTAATTTTGGCCACCCCGTGCAGCTTGCGGGATCTCAGTTCCCTGAACCCGGGCAATGGCAGTGAACGCACCGAGTCCTAACCTCTAGACAGAGAGATTGGGACAGAAAATCTGTAAGCTAAGAAAAGGTCTCTAATTTAATTAACCCGTTTCAAAGGTAAACTCCATAGAACAGCACAGAACAGCAGGAACTAATGGCCACTTACCACTGTTGCAGTCTGAAGGCTGTGTGCTCACTGGTCTTTTGATGACTCACTGGTATCAAGGGAAGGATAGAAAAAAAAGGGGGGAAAGCTAACATTTACTAAGGTCCTGCTGTGTGTTGGGCACTGCTCTCAGGTATTCTATACATATTTTTTCTCACTCAATCCTCAAGAGAAGGTATTATTAGCTCCCTTTGCCAGATAGAGAAAGAGGAAAAGTTAAGTGACTTGCCAACATAATGAGGTGGGAGGTGGGGCAGGGAAGGACAAGATTCAAATTCAAGTCCTTTGGATTTCAAATTCCATGCTTTTTTCCTCTAGACTATGCCAAGTGGGTAAGGCTATGCATGGCGTGGCTGAAGACCAAGCAGAAGGGAGGCGGAAGAAACAAGGAGATTGTGTTTGTCCATCTTTCTTGATTGTGTAGCATGGCCCCAAGGTAAGCACCTCCTCCTGTTGTCGAAAGCAACATGCAAATATATCCATTATCACTTATTATATGTTCAAGGTGAAAAATTGTGCACAAAACAATGAATTGGTTTATTTCGTGCCTCAGGCTCTGAATATAAACCAGAGCTCAGCTTTTGGCCCTGTTAAGGACACCTGTGGGGGTTGCCTGGGGTCTGTGTGATGGGCCCTGCTGCATATGTGGCCCTGTTAGCACAGGAAGAGGAAGCACTGCAGAAGCTCCAAAATAAAAGGCATGGAGAGCCTGCTCTGACTAATAGCTACACTAAACAAACAAAGAAACAAACCAAAAACCTCCCCCCACCAAACCTCTGTTATAGCACACAATCCAAATCTAATTACCAGAACGCTAAAAGTCTTTTCAAATGGACTGGGGCTTTTTTTGTGTGTTGAATATGCATGAAATTCTCAACTACTAGATACAATTTAAAAAAAAAAATTATTTATTTGGCTGCACTGGGTCTTAGTTGTGGCATGTGGGATCTAGTTCAATCCCTGACTAGGGATTGAACCCAGGCCCCTGCACTGGGAGTGCGGAGTCTTCACCACTGGACCACCAGGGAACTTTAATCAGGAATTTGGACTCAGTTAAATTTGTCGACCATCAGATTAAAAGGAGGTGCTCTGTTTTGTGTATTGCTATTCCAATGGAATAAACAATCTGATAAAAAGCACATCTTAAATTTAAGCTCTTCAGTGGTTACTCACAACCTACAGGGTGAAATCTAACCTTGGCAAGTGGGGGAGGTTTGGCCTGCCTCCTTGGCCCCATTACCTGTCACTGACTTCCAGCCTCACACTTTATAAGGGCAAATTATTTGGAGGTTACCCCTTTCCTGTGACATTCACCCCGAATGCCATTTCACACCTCTGTGTTTTAGCACATACCAGTCTCTCTTCTGGGAGCTTGGGACCTGGTAATGTCCATGTAGGATCTGGAAGAACGAATCTTTCCTACATCTCACCTTCTTCCTTGACTCCACCCCTTCGTCTCACTGCTTCTCCACACCTGCACCCTCTCCATCCCTGAGCCCCGAGTTCTCTGAGAGGGCGGCTGGCATAAGTAGGTGCTCAGTAAAAAGAAGAAACCAAGATATCATGAAACAATTTTTTTTTTTTATCTTGCCTGGAGTCATCAATGAGAGATAAAAGCTGGCTTCTCACTTTTCCTCTAAAACAACCACAAAGAATAAGTTCCCCAGCCAAAGAGTTCAGTAAATCCTTTCAGAGGAAATCCAGGAGTTGGTAATGTTTCAAGTAAATGTGAAATAAGAATATTTGTTCTAAAAAACATGTAAGATCATTGAAGGAAAATATTCAAATATATATTGATTCTCCTTGAAGCTAGTGAAAAGAAGATACAAATATAAAAGCATATCCCCTAGATACCTGGGGCTTTGGGTATATTAAACATCGCTGTTAGAATTTAGACACTAAAATGCAGCACCTTCAGTATCTGGGCCCCTTAAGAGAAAACACCTGTGTATCAATAGTTTGAGGGGTTGAGCCTTTGCTAATTGTTACTCTCAACCAGGAGGTGTCGTCAGAGACAAGCTCGTTTGCTATGGCTGCCTTCTTGAGGCTGATCACCCCAATCCTGCTCCAGGTGGAATTCCTGCT
>NW_006789251.1:1870025-1872627 GCF_000442215.2 Lipotes vexillifer
CTGCTGCCTCCTAAGATCCTATTCCTCTGTGGAAGCTTCAGCTGGAACAGCCAGTATACACACCTGCAGTTCTCAAAGTGTATTATACAGGAGAATCACTCGGGGGCAGCGGGGGCGGGGAGGATGCTAAGATGCAGATTCCTGAGCTGCAGCTGTGGAGATTCTGATTCAGTAGGTCTGGAGTGGGGCCCGGGGGTAATTTTCATCTTAAGCACCATCTTGTTCTCCCTCCAACCTCCTATTGTGAAGCGCTTTGAGAAACACTGATCTGCACCTACATAGACTGTACAATATCATCTCACAGCCTCAACTCAGAGACAGGCTGGAAGGGGACTCATTTGTTCACTCATTCGTCAAACACCTACTGAGTCCTTACAGCCTGCCAGTCACCACTGGGTACCTTGACAAAGCCACGCAGCTCATCTTCCTCTCTCAGGCTTGAGATCCCCACCAAGGGATCAATCATAGAATCCAGTAAAGACTTAGCCTATCCTTTCTTATGTTCACCCCCATCAAAGAACCTGGCTTCCACCATGATAGGGGAAAAAGCCCCCATTTCGCATAAAGAACACTGCCATGTTTACAGAAATTCTGCCTCTAAATTGATCCCTAATGGTTATTTTATAGGATATCAACATTCCAATGATATAATTAGGAAGGAATCTTATTACCAAGATTCATTCTTTCAAACACAGACAAAAATAATAAATCCATGGCTTTAAAAACACAGACAAAAATAATAAATCCACATGTATCTGAAAATCAAAATGCTGCTGAGTATGTTTCACTGCCACGTTAACTTTGTAAGTCCAAGATAAATAAAAATCCTGGTAGTAAACAGTGGGATAAATTACATTACTATAAATAAAACATAAACTAAAATTCCATTAGAAATTTTAAATCGCCATGATATGGTTACCCCGGGGGAGTTGAGGGAGAGCGCTTTCTTAGAAACTGTAATGAAAATTGCATATCCCACTATAGTTTTTCAGGCTACAGCTGAAAAACACCATCTGTTCAGTGACCAAAACTTACTATGCAACAGTTCATCTATTTTTAACTTTCTGACCATCAGAAAAGTTTTTCTTCTAGAAAGGACTTTAAAGGTCATTAAATCCGACCTTTCACTCCACACTCACTACTGCTTTATAACATCGCAGCTGCAGAAGTGCCCTACAGCCTCTGCAAGCATTCTATTCCTCTGTAGGTCAAGAGGGTCACTGCCTCCCTGGAGCTCAGCCCATCTTGGTACTTTTCCAGTTTTTAGCACTTTCTACCTCACATCCTGTCTGATAAGCAGGAAAAGCCAGTTTGTTTTTTTTTTTTTCCCCCCACAAGAAAGGCTTTCCCCTCCTAGAACAGAGCAGGGTTCCTGGATTAGGATGGCATCTCGGCTGCATTGACCAGAAACCTGATTCAGTGCCTTAAACAAGGCAGGGCTTAATTCTTCTTATGTAACAGGAAGCCCAGAAGACAGCTCAAGTGAGAGAGAAGCCGTGGCCTTCTTTGCCACGACTCTGTCACATGGCCACCTCAAACTTCAAGGAAGTATGGAACAGTGGGTATTTTAGCTGGTGACCAGAACAATATCTGGGTTATATCCACGAGGAAGAAGCCTGGGACAGATTTTGGGTAGGGCGATTAGCAGTCACTGCCACAGCCTGAAAGTAGTATCAGGTGACTAATATGCTAACTGACTGATGAAATCTGTCTTTCTAACCATTAGAACCCTTTAGGGGCTTAGGACAGGATTATAGAAACTCTTTTTTTTTTTTCTGTAACATCCCTTCAGCTGTTTGCACACAATGATCATTTCTTTTCCTTTTCCCCATCCCAAGATGTCTTTTTTCCAAGTGATGTCTCTTCCAGGCTTGTCTCTGAAAACACTCCCATTTGTTTATATTCCAGGTGCGGCCTGACCTACAAAAAGTAATGCAGAGTCATCTCCTTCCTCCTGCTGTACACCATACTATTATTAACAGAGCCTAAAATCCCCTGAACTGAAACAGCCTGCTGTCAATTCATGCAGAGCACGCCTTGAACTCAGATGCTTGTGGGGAAGGGGTAGGGCCAAGGGGGGCACACATCACTGAGTACTTACCTTGTGACAGGCACCCCACCATCTCCTTTATAAGGCATCCAATCAGAAGACCCCGCCAGGCCATATCAACCTCATTTAGCCATTGCAAGGCTGTCTTTATGGACCCAAGGAAGCACTTTACATTATCATTGCTAACCTCCATCCTCCATGCCATCAGATTTAGTCCACTGCTCCTGAGCTCTGATTATTACCCCATGGACTATATAGCTAGCATTTTTAGCTCTAAGTCACCTTAAAATATGATTATCTTTGGTATTAGTTAGGATTGTGTTCAGCTGTAATGAAAAAAAAAAAACCCCAAATAATAGCTGCTAACATAAGACAGAAATTAATTCAAAAGTCTGGAAGTTGTTAGCCAAGTTGACATGATGTGCCAAAGTATCAGGGATGCAGGCACCTTCTGTCTTGTTGTTCCATCATGCATGTCTTCCAGTGTCAAGGTCACCTTGCTGTCCAGAATGGCTGCTGGACCCCTAGCTACCACACCTGAATTCCCACCGG
>NW_006789251.1:1872703-1878701 GCF_000442215.2 Lipotes vexillifer
TGGCTGCTGAACCTCTAGCTACCACATCTGAATTCCAGCTGGCAGGGAAAAGGAAATTGAGGAAGAAGTAATGGCCCTTCCTTTTAAAGACATTTCCTGATAGTTACATGTCATTTGCACTTACATGCCACTGGCCAGAACTGAGTCACATGGTCACAATTTAGCTGCAAGGGGGAGCTGGGAAATGCAGTCTTTGTTGAGGATGGCTATATATCCATTTAAAAACCAGGTGACTGCTGTCATCAAAGGTTAAGTAAAAAGATATTGGGAGACAACCTATAGTCTTGGCCACTCCTTCCATTCTTCATCCACGTCAGTGGTAAAAACATTAAACTATCCAAGACAAAGGCAAAAAACACCAACGATAATAGGAGATAATATTTATTGAGCATTTACTATGTGCCAGCCACTGCCCTATGCATTTTACGTGTAATAATGTAGTTAATCATCACAAAAACATTGTTAAGTTGGGCACCATTATAACTCCGCTGAACTGAAACAGCCTGCTGTCAATTCATACAGAGCGTGCCTTGAACTCAGATGCTTGTGGGGAAGTTGGGCACTATTATATTATTAATAATAATTATATATTATTATTAATAATATATAATTATTAATAATTATATAGTATAATTATGTATAATTATACTATATTATACATAGGTGGGAAAACAGAGGACTAGAGAGTCTGAAGCCCAAGGTCATATAGTTCATAAGGGATACAAGTGTGCTTGAATTGGAGCTCATGTTCCTAATTAATCACTATAATGCATTGCCTTTGGGCAATGTGTAAGAGATGTAAACTTCTGTCTTATTTTGGCAACTGCTGTTTTGGGATTTTTTGTTTACTCACATCTGGAGTTGGCCTCCTCTACTGGAACCTCCTTTGGGTTGAAATTAATTAGCAAGACTTGGGCTTGGTCCTTCAATTAATGACTATTCCACCAGTATACCTGCTCAGGTCTGCTTAGCTCCTAAGAGTCTTGTCCTTTGTAATTTGTATAAACAGAATCAGCTCCCAGAACCAGGCTTATGCTGAAGAAAAATGAGAGATATGACCTAAAAGACAGGAGAGCAAGTGTGGCAGCCCAGCAAACACATCATGGCAGTATGGAGGGCTGTATATAGGAGAGTTCAAGAGCTTTGGGCTGTTTATCTTTGCTGTTGAGTGTTAGAGTTCTTTATATATTCTGGATACTAGACCCTTATCAGATATATGATTCACAAATATTTTCTCCCATTCTGTGGGTTGCCTTCTCATACTTTAAAAAATAGTATCCTTTGAAGCAAAAATTTTTAAATTTTGATGAAGTCCAATCTTCTTCTTTTGTTGCTTGTGTTTTGGTGTCATACCCGAGAAATTATTGCCAAATCCAAGGTCATGAAGATTCACCTCTATGTTTTCTTCTAAGAGGTTTATAGTTTTAGCTCTTGTATTTAGGTCTTTGATCCATTTTTAGTTAATTTTTGTATATGATGTGAGGTAGGGGTCCAATGTCTTTTTTTGCATGTAGATATCAAGTTGTACAAGCATCATTTATTGAAAAGACTATTCTTTCCTCGTTGAATAGTCTTGGCAATCTTGTTGAAAAATCTGTTGACAACAGACACACACTTCTATTTCTGTCCTTTTAATTCTTTCTATTCTAATATTGATTTCGATATCTATCTGTATGTCATTACCCCATTGTTTTGATTGTCATAACTTTTTAGTAAGTTTTGAGGTCAGGAAATGGTAGCTCTCCAATTTTTTCTTCTTTTGCACAATTGTTTTGGCTCTATGGGCTTCCTTGCAATTCCATATGAATTTTTGAATCACCATTTCCATTTCTACAAAAAAAAAGACCATTAGGATTTTGAAAGTGATTGCACTGAATCTGTAGATCACTTTGGGTAGTATTACCATTCTAACAATATTTGCTCTTCCAATCCATGAACGTGTGTCTTCTCATTTACTTACGTCTTTGCTCATTTCTTTCAATGGTATTTTGTAGCTTTCAATGTAAAGGTCTTGTACCTCCTTGGTTGAATTGATTTCTCCGTACTTTATTCTTTTTGATGCCCTTGTGAATGGAATTGTTTTCTTCATTTCCTTTTTGGATTGTTCATTGCTAGTGCATAGAAATAAAACTGATTTTTGTGTGTGGATCTTGTATCCCACAACAATGCTTAAATCGTTTATTAAGTCTACTTGTGTGTGTCTGTATGAATTGCTTGTGATTTTCTACCTATAAGGTAATGTCATCTGAGGAGAGAGATTTTATTTCTTTCTGATTTGGGTGTCTTTCATTTCTTTTTCTTACCTAATTATCCTGACTAGAACTCTCAGTACAATACTGAACAGCAATGGCAAGAGAAGCATGCTTGTCTTGTTATTGATCTTGGGGGAAAAGCTTTCAGTCTTTCACTATTGAGTACGATGTTAGCTGTGAGTTTTTGGTAAACACGCTTTATCAGGTTAAGTTTCCCCCACTGCTGTCACAGTGATTTTCTCCTCCTAAAATGCAAATATCATAAAGCACTCCCTTGCTAAAAGTCCTGCAGTGAGTCCCCATTTTCTTCAGCATGAATTCAAGTCCCTTAGTATGGCCCAAAGACACTTCAAGAGTGTCTGATACCCGCTGACTTCTCCAGTTTCATGTCCCCACACCCTAGAGTCACAGACACATCATTTCCCCACACATGCCGTTCCCTCCGCTGGGAACACTACCTCCCTTTCCCAAAAGGCTTCTTTGCCACAGCCCTGTGTCCCTGCCCCTCCCCACTTCAGGCAGTCTCTGTGTTACTCCTGAGTTAACGCTCAGAGCAGCTGGTACACTAGAATACAATCATCTGCTTACCCCTTTAGCCTTCCTAAACAGATTATGAGGTTTTGGAAGGCAAAGACTAGGTTTCTCATTTCTGTATCCTTAGTGAATATAAGACTTCATAAATGTCTTTGGAATAAAGACTACTTTTCTGTTTTATTTATATTTACGAACATGTCCTATAAGTCCTAACACAGGTGGATCTACATAAGGATGAGGTAACAAATTCAGTTAAAGAATCAGGAAGTTATATGCTTGGACTTTACCAGCTCAGCTCCCCAAGCCCCGTTCGAGAGCCATACGCAGATTATTTTTGTTTTCACAGTAACTTGAAGAATGCATATACCTTCTTCCATCAAAGGATAACATTCTATATAAATCTTAGTGTTCCTTCTGTTTAGGTTGCTAGGACACTCAAAGTATTTAATGCTTCATTGTCCTGTAACTCTATTAGTCCTAGAGTCTAGCATATTTGTTTCTTCCTATTTATGTCTTTGCTTTTCTATTTTTATTTTAATAATCTTACTGTACATAAGCCTTTTTGGAAAAAAGTGGAGCATAAATATGTAAATATATATGCTAAAAATACATTGTATGTATTTCTTGTTAGCAGAGAAGCACACAGATTGTTAAGGTGACAATGCAGAAGAGCAGAGTTAGAGCCATTGAGAAAGAGCTTGTCTGCAGTGACTTTAGCTGTACAAGCCATTGTTAGGTTGGGGTCTCTTAAATGAAAACCAGAAATTAGGTAGATTTCTTTCATGAGGGAGTGGAAAAAAATTTTGTTGGCCCAGAGAAATATTTTCAGGCCCTCAAACTCTTCTCCAAATGGCTCCTTCTTATCATTACAGAGATTTTGCATCAGACGGCACTGAGAAGAAAAGGTAAACATTTCCAATATTCAGTGAATTAGAGACTCAGAGCCTGGATGAACTTGACCATCTGGAGCAAGTCCCTATCTTTTAAATGAAGAAATGGCATACCCCACACTGAGCGTACACCTCCGCGATTCCTCTTCCCTTCCCCCCAGATCTAATTAGTCACCAGGTCTGTAAATTTCCCACTGGCATCTTCCCCTTCCCCCTTCCCCCTCTGTCCCAAGTCTCCCACAGGCTCTAGGTCTGAATGAACGCACAAAACTCCCATATTCTCTCCGGGGTCACCTCTTGCTGCCCATCCACGCATTCTTGGCTCTGGATTTTCTTCCCTCCTGCCCTCTCATCATCTGGCTTCCCTCCCTCCTGCCCTCTTCCCTTCCTTCCCTCCTGCCCTCTCATCATCTGGCTCATTCCCGCTCACCCTTCAGGACACAGCTCAGACAGCTTCTCCTAATAACCCAGCAGCCCCCCCCCATGTGCTCCTGAAGCACCTTCACTGCTGTCTGTCTCCCTCATTAGGCTATGAGCTACTTCAGATCAGGGAGTGAAGTTACCAGAGTCCCCAGAATATAAATCCTACTGACCAGGGCAGGTCTCAGGAAACGACGGTTGATCGGACGTGGACACGCTTAGCACACTGCTGTAGACACACTTAGTGAACGTGCACGAAACGGGCCTCACTCATAAGTTTCCAGAGTATGAGACGTGGACCTCACCAACTTCCACCAGCCTGATGTTTCCCCCTCTCCCACCCCAATTCTTCCACATTTATTAAGTCCTTCCCACTCCTTCCTCTGTCTAATTAAAAAAAAAAAATTCCTTATTCCATTTGGATTTGACTTAGATTTGTTTTCAAACTGAAAGCCAATTGTCCTAAACACTGTTTATTAAATGAATTCTTTCCTTTCTTATTCAGTTTGAGGTGTAGCCTTAGCTCTTATTAAATTCTTATAAATAATAGAATTTGTTTTGGGGAATTTCTCTTCTACCCTATTGGCCTATTATCACTCGGGTTTAGTTGCTGTCATCTTATTATACTTACCTGCATATTTGCTTTTTAACTTAACTATATTTTTTCATGTTAAAAAACTATAGAGCTTACTTCAAAAAAAAAAAAGAACAATACAGGAATATTTTAAACATACAGATAAGCAAAGGAAAAATTAAATTACCCTAATGCCATGTCCCAGAGATAACTATAATTATCATTTTGATGTAACAAGAGTGGTAGCTGACTTCCACTTAACCATCTTGCCAGATTAACTGACACCTCTAGTCCTCCATAGAATGTGCTGGCTGATGTCCACAGCAAGCTGAATGGTCCCAGAGGGTGGCCTATGCACTGTTCTCAGCATCAGTGGACTGTGCTTAGCAAGAGTCAGGTGTGTTTATTCCAACATGTTATGCCAGGTGCAGTGGTTATTCAAATGGTATGATTATTTAAATATTATGTACACTGGGCTTCCCTGGTGGCGCAGTGGTTGAGAGTCCGCCTGCCGATGCAGGGGACACGGGTTCATGCCCCAGTCCGGGAAGATCCCACGTGCTGCGGAGCGGCTGGGCCCGTGAGCCATGGCCGCTGAGCCTGTGCGTCCGGAGCCTGTGCTCCACAACGGGAGAGGCCACAACAGTGAGAGGCCCGCATACCGCAAGAAAAAAAAATTTATGTATATTGATAAAAACAATGAGTATGAAGAGAGTAATTTCTAAGAAAAGTAAGTTGAATGCTTTGGAAAGACTCTATAAAGATAAGATACTAAAAATATTACTCAAATTATGTGTACATGAGAATTATAAACATTGGAAAGAAATAAAAATCTAGGAGTCTATACTCAGCTTGCTTCATTATTTAGCCTTTCTAAATTCTTGATCCATTTTAAAGAAACCAGTATTTCACATTTTTACATTTTTGGTGGTTATATTATTGGTATGTTTAATGCTGCCAAAAAAAAAAGGACAATACACAACTTCAGAGGACTCAAAGAGTCATAAATAGAACCAATACCTATGCCAAAGTTTGGCCAATGATTATTTACTTGTTGTAGTTTTAAAAAACATTTCATTTATAAAGATTCTCCTCCTTAACCAAATTTTTCAATTAACCGATAAGCTACCAGTGTCCACAGACTTGGTTAAGAGAGCATGTATTATACCTTCAGTCATTTAAAAATGTATAAAAATATTGATTTTTACATAAATGAGATCATGCTATAAATACTGCTTTATCCCCTTTTTCACTGACTATATTGTAGACATTATTCCAAGTCATTAAAGATTACAACATTTTTAATGCCTGCCCAGCCCCTCCTGCTG
>NW_006789251.1:1878711-1880512 GCF_000442215.2 Lipotes vexillifer
TTTAATGTTTCCTTTTATTGGGCATTTAAAACTATGTACAAAAAATAAACAACCCAATCCAAAAATGGGCAGAAGACCTAAACAGACATTTCTCCAAAGAAGATATACAGATTGCCAACAAACACATGAAAGAATGCTCAACATCATTAATCATTAGAGAAATGCAAATCAAAACTACAATGAGATATCATCTCACACGCCATCATCAAAAAATCTATAAACAGTAAATGCTGGAGAGGGTGTGGGGAAAAGGGAACACTCTTGCACTGTTGGTGGGAATGTAAATTGATACAGCCACTATGGAGAACAGTATGGAGGTTCCTGAAAAAACTAAAAATAGAATTACCATATGACCCAGAAATCCCACTACTGCTCATATACCCTGAGAAAACCATAATTCAAAAAGAGTCATGTACCATAATGTTCATTGCAGCACTATTTACAATAGCCAGGACATGGAAGCAACCTAAGTGTCTATCAACAGATAAATGGATAAAGAAGATGTGGCACATATATACAATGGAATATTACTCAGCCATTAAAAAAGAACGAAATTATTTGTAGTAAGGTGGATGGACCTAGAGCCTGTCATAGAGAGTGAAGTAAGTCAGAAAGAGAAAAAGGAATACCGTATGCTAACACATATATATGGAATCTAAAAAAAAAAAAAAGGTCATGAAGAACCTAGGGGCAGGATGGGAATAAAGACGCAGACCTACTAGAGCATGGACTTGAGGACATGGGGAAGGGGAAGGGGAAGCTGGGACAAAGTGAGAGAGTGCCATGGACATATATACACTACCAAATGTAAAACCGATAGCTAGTGGGAAGCAGCCGCATAGCTCAGGTAGATCAGCTCAGTGCTTTGTGACCACCTAGAGGGGTGGGATAGGGAGGGTGGGAGGGAGGGAGACACAAGAGGGAAGAGATATGGGGGCATATGTATATGTATAACTGATTCACTTTGTTATAAAGCAGGATATGGAAGAGGGAAGAGATATGGATATATGTATATGTATAGCTGATTCACTTTGTTATAAAACAGAAACTAACGCACCATTGTAAAGCGATTATACTCCAATAAAGATGTTAAGAAAATAAATAAATAAAACTATGTACCTTTCTTGATTTCCTCTTCGTGGGACTGACAGAAAACTTGGAGTTTAGTTTTATGTGCAGCCTAGGGTTTCTTATACAGTTAATCTCCTTTTCTCAATTTTCACATGCCTGCTTTAAAAAATTTCTTTTTTAAATTTTTGTGTTAAAATTGTTTCTTGTTGTAAGTTGGGAGAATCCCTTCTGGCAGAGAGAATAGACCAAACACAAACCCCTAATATCCTGTCTCCAAGTGTGAGGTTATAGTATGAGTTTGGTTGAACGCCCTTTTGTTTTGCCTTGAAGGCAATTCCTTACTGTCGCCTCTCTGGTCTGACATAACCGGCCAGGAAGCTTATAACTACCTAGAGAGCTCTAAGACTTCTACTCAAATTGCTGATAAGCCCAGGAAGTGGTCTAATAGCTTAGCTTTGCTTTTTCTGGACTCCTGTATGTAACCTAGGTATATCTTCTAAAATTATTTTTCTCAGGATTTGGACAGTAAAGGAGGCACAATATCAAATTAAAGGCACAAAGTATTCCTTACCTTCACTGCTACTTGCAACAGCTGAAAAAAATAGCAAAAACGTGAAGAGGCCTGGCCTTATGGGTTACTTCCACAACACCTGGTCAAAAATAGGAGGCCAGGGCTTTCCTGGTGGCGCAGTGGTTGAGAGTCCGCCTGCCGATGCAGGGGACATGGGTT
>NW_006789253.1:0-40186 GCF_000442215.2 Lipotes vexillifer
TCCCCTGCATCGGCAGGCGGACTCTCAACCACTGCGCCACCAGGGAAGCCCTAAGCTTCTTTTAATTACAGCCACATATGAACTCATATAGAGACCAGAAGTCCTTAAACAGACTATCAGCTCTGCCTCCAACTTTATAGATAATAATAGATAAGTCAGTAAACACTACAGGACACAGTTTTCAACATTTGGTAAAGAAAACTGATACTACTGGCCCTTAATGGACTTACAATACAGATAGAGAATCAAATGAAATAATGTTCAGTCTCTTTGAAAAATTGAAAACCCAACAAAAGTTATTTTATATTTATTAATTAAATAGTTAAATATTGAGTATCTCCCATTTGTCAGCACTATGCTAGGTTTAGAAATTATGTTGAAAAACAGGTGTGATCCCTATCCTTTTAGAACTTCTAGTCCAGTAGGAGAGTGAGTCAAATAAGCACACAAATAGCCACCAAACTGAAAGTGAAAAAATAAATTTGATCCAATTATTTAAACACATAAGGAGCTGATGAAGTACACTCAATATTGTCTGTGGATTTTCCACTGAATTCCATCAATGTGATTGTAAAGCATGAGTCTCAGGGCTTCTTTTTTTTAAAGAAGAAAAAGTATTCTCACTGTAATTAAGCATTCATATAATTTATCAGCAAAATGAGACATATCTGAAAGTTAAAGGGGGCACTATTAATAATTATTCCAGAAAAAGGGCGTAAAGCTGAGATGCTCCAAGAAACCAGGACATTTGGACAGCCAGGTTATGATGGTGATTTGTTTGGTCTAAAAACTAGGATATTAGGAACATGAAGATACAAATTAACAAGTCAAAAATTTAACAAAACAGAACATCTCATTTTGCCGGGATGAGAGAAAATGGGAAGCGATTTATGTTTGATGTGAAGGAGACTGAGAATTACACACTGAAAAATAATTTATTTTTTCATTTTCCCACAACTTCAGTATGTAAACAAAAACCTACATTTCTGGTATGCTAGAAAATTTGTTGCAAGAAAAAGAAATAAGTGACATGGCTGCAGTTTGCTGTGTAATAATAGGTTACCGTGAGACAGATTGATTTGTGCTACGCTAAGCTGGTAGAGAACATCCATCCCTGCTGTGGCTTGTAAAAGAAATTTAAAGGCTACCCCTGTATATTAAATGAGGCTAAAATTTTTGATCAATAACTTTTCTTCACCAAAAACAAAAAAGGATAAAATAATCCAAGATTGATTCTAAATACTTAATGCCCTACTACCAGCTGAAAGAAATACTTTACAAGCAATATTTTGAAAGTTGCCAGTAAATTGGCCCAAACTGTGAAAGGAATTTTTTTCAAATGTGTTTCATCATATTTGTCACTCGTTGCTAAAACTGAGACCAGCCGGGGATGTCAGAGAAGATGGTGTGCATAGAAACATAGCTTACCAGCTCTGTTTCACAAACGGGTTTGCGACATTTTGATAAAATAGCAAAGTTTTAAAAAAAGAATCTTTGAAAGATACACTGTATTGAGTTTACATGTCCTTTATTTACCTAAACAGTCCTTTACATTGAATCAGCATCCATATTTGTGATTTAGAGTCTATGAATGCTCCCCCCCCATCTCACACCTGAACATCTCGCTCCTCCTTTTCTTCCTCCATCAAAACAGCTGCAGATGCTGAAAAGACCACAATATTCTCTACTGTGGGTTAAAGCCTGAGTTCATTCCGGGACTGCTTCTTACCATGCAAATAATCTAATCAAGTTGTTTAATTTCTACATGTAAAATGGGAGTGATAACAGCTATCTTGATTAAATGACAAAATGGCAGGGAATAGACTAAACACAGTCCTGACACTCAATATTCTCAATAAAAATGACAACTTTATCCTTAGTCCCCTGCCTCCCTTTTTGCTCTGAAAAATTCAATTGACATCCAGGAGGGGTAAAAACCAGAGCTCATTTTTTATTTAATAAATGTTTTATTGACATATAAGTACACAAATCACTACTTTAAATGATGAACATTTAGAAAGAAAACGCACCCCATGTAACCATAAAGAAATTAATATCCCTAGACCCTCTCAAAAACCTCCCATCTACTCTTTTTTATCTGGCTTTTTCCATTCAATATCAGGTGTATGAGATGAACCAGTTTTCTTGATGTGGCAATAGTTCACTTTCATTGTTGGGAGTATTTTATTATATCAGCATATCATGACAGATTTGTCCATTCTTCTCTTGATGAAGATTTAGGCTGTTTCCAATTTTGGCTATTTTACAAAATGGTATTAGGGACATTTTTGTCTTTGGGGTCACAGAGTCTACATTTCTGTTGAGTATGTACTTAGAACAGGGATTGCTGGATCATACAGTTATTGTATTTAGCTCTAACAGTTTTTGTCAGGGTTTTCCAAAGAAGTTAACTATTTACACTTTCAGTAGCGATGTACCAGAGTTCTAATTCCTTTACTTTCCACATTGTCAATACTTGGGGCTGTTGGTTTGCTGGGTTTGGGGTTTTTTATGTATTTTAGGGTGTATGGTAGCATATTATTTGTTTCCACTTGCATTTTTCTGATGAGCACATTTTATATGTTTATTGGCCATTTGCACTCCATTGTAAAGTGCCCGTTTGAGTTTTCTGCCCATTTTCGTGGGTTTTAATCGTTTTTGTTGATTTGTAGGAGTTCTTTATAAATTCTGGATATGAGTCCTTTGTCAGTTATGGGAACTCCCACTCTGTCACTCCCCTTTTCATTCACTCAGTGGCACCCTTTGATGAAAAGAAGTTCTTAATTTTATACAGTTCATTGTATCATTTTCCCCATTCCAGTCAGTAGACTTTTTGGCTTAAAAAAGTCTTTGCCTACCCCTATTATGAAGGTATTCTCCTGTTTTCTTCAAAAAACGTTTTTGTTTCCCTTTATTATTTGATTGTTCCATTTGGAAGTTTTTTGATATGGTATAAAGTGGTGTCAAGATTACTATTCTTTTCCATATGGATAAACAATTGACCCACCCCCAGATAGTAAAAGACCTTCCTTTCTCTAGGTCATTTCCCTTTTTTCATATATCAGATGACCACTATGACTAGGCCTCTACTCTCTTTTCCCTTGTTCTATTTTGCCTTGAACCGGAACCACATTGTGTTAATTACAGGGGCTTTGTAATAGGTCTTAGTACCTGCAAGTGTAAGTCTTCATACTTTGTTATTCTTCAAGGTCATCCTGGTTATTCTTGGCTCTTTGCATTATCTTATGACTTTTACAAAAAAGCTTTTTAAATTCCACATAATAAGCCTTTTGAGTTTTTGACTGGGATTCTATTGAAACTTAGATCAGTTTTAGGAGAATTGATGCCTTTACTGTTATAATGCATTAACATGTTATACCCCTCGATTTATTTAAATTTTCTTCAGTGATATTAGCAGTTTTTTAACATAGTGGTAATGAACTTCTTTTTGTCGGATTTTTATCTAGGCATTTTATATTTATTACCAAAATTAGTATTTTTAAATTTTTATTTTCTAGTGACCTTATTAAATTTACTTAATTTTAATAATTTATCTGAATAGATTTTTTGGATTTAAAACCAACTACGTTATCTGTGAATAATACCATTTTTATTATTTTTTGAGTCCCTACTTATGTCCTTAAATGTGACTTTTATTTTCTTGCCATATTGCAAGGGTTAGGAACCACAGTACAGTGTTGAATAAAAGTGGTGATTATGCACATCCTTGTGTCACTCCTGACCACAAAGAAAATTTTTCATAGTTTGACATCAAATATTATAATCATTAAAGATTTTTTTGGTCATACTTCTATTTCTTACATGTTAAGAAATTCTAACTTCTATTTCTTCTTTGTTGAGAATTTTTTCCTTTTTATAGCATGTGTGAAATTTTATCAGATATTGAATTTTATTAAATACTTTTTCTATGTCTAGTGAAATAATTATATTAGTCCCCTCTTTACTCTGTTAATGTGGTGAATTGCATTGATTTATTTTCCAATGTTAAGCTAACCTTGCATTGCTAGAATAAACCTAACTTCACATGGTATACTATCCTTTTGATATACTGCTGTATTTCATTTGCTAAAATTAAAAAAGTTTTCAATTTTATGCTCACAAAAGTGATTACACATGATTTTTCCTTCTTTCAGTATCATGAAAATGGTTGAACATGAATTTTCCTTTCTTTTGGTAGCAAGATTATGCTGGCCTCATAATAAATTACCATAATAGATTACAAAGTGTTCCCACTTTTCCTATTTCCTGGAAAAATTAGTGTAACAGTGGTATTGTTTCTTTCTCAAATGTTTGCAAGACTTCACCGGTGAAGGCATCTAAGTTTGGAGTTTTCTTTATGAAAATATTTTTAATTAAAAATATTGCTTCTTTATTAGATCTAGGTAGCTTTAATTTTATATTTCCTCTAGTTTCAGTTTTTGTAAATTGTGTTTCAAAAAATTGTCCCTTTCTTCTAAATTGTCAACTTTATTTGCAAGCTGTTCACTTTATCCTCTTACTAATATTTAATGTCTAAGGGATTATTTTTATTCTTAATATTGGTCATGTGTTATCATTCTTTGATTCAAACAGCTTTTTGGACTTTTGTTTGGCTGTTTGTTTTTTGTTTTTTTACCCATCTGTTATAGTTATTCTTGGCAGGAAGAGTGGTCTGAGGCAAGCCACTCTACCACAGCAGAACATGAAAGTTCGGCTGGGCCACATTTTAGCACCCAATGTTTCAAAAGGGTGGACTAGCAGAAAGCAACTCCCAAAGGAAAAGAAATGTGTCACCCAGGATGTAACCCCAAGGTCTTCCTGAAATAAAAGATTCCTCATAGTTCTCTCTAAATCCCTAGGAACTAGCATCTTGTGAGCTCTCAATAAGTGTTTGCTAAATTTATGAATAAAAGAAAGAATAACGGCACCCTGACACGTCACCCCAAGGGGCCACGTATGTCCTGTGGCACACCAGCAAGTTTTTCCAACCTGGAGAACCCAGCAGTCAACAGTAGGCTAACATTTGGGCAAAAAGCACATGCCATCAGGAATGATAGATTTCATGAGAGCCATTCAACATGGGATCAGAACATGGCCTAATCAGCCTGGCTTCAACATATGAGTTCTTTCAATGCATCCCACCAGAATCAAAGGACTTCTTTCCAACAAAGTGTTGCTACTGTGAGTCTACAATTTACTTCTGGAGGAAAGGAGCCACGTATTGTTCTTTGATTCTGTAACAAAGTGTGGAACACTAGAAACAACCAAAATATCCTTCAGCAGAACTGGCCCGACAATTAATACAGCCTTGCAATAAATTTCTATTCACTTACTTGAAATGACAATGAGGTCGAATATTTAATGACATGAAAAAGCATCCATGATCTACTGTTAGGTGAAATAAGCCAGCCACAGGTAAGTATAGTATGGCTGCATTTTTGTTTAAAAAAAAAGAAAGGCTGTATATGCATAGATAAGTGTTCTGAATAGATTTCAAAATATTAATACGGTTATCTTCAGATCATGAGACTATAGCTAATAAAAGTTTTCTTCTTTGCCTTGTCTACAATATATGAATGTTTTATAGGAATATTTCTACTTATGAACAGTAATTTTCAAAAGTTCTTCCTTAAAAAGTGCTGCTCTGTGCTTGTTCCACTTGAAGGAAGGGAGAGGCCCATTTTTGCAGATTTCGAGGATGAATTATTCTCCCTGTCATTTTATTTATTTTTTATTTCAGTTGCTTCTTTTTTAAATTTTCATTAGAGTATAGTTGACTTACAATGCTGTGTTAGTTTCAGGTGTACAGCAAAGTGAATCAGTTATACACACACACACACACACACACACATATCCACTCTTTTTGTTTTTAGATTCTTTTCCCATATAGGCCATTACAGAGTATTGCATAGAATCTGTGCTATACAGCAGGTTCTTACTACTTATCTATTTTATATACAGTAGTGTGTATCCCTCCCCCGCTTATCCCCTGGTAACCATAAGTTTGTTTTCTATGTCCGTGACTCTACTTCTGTTTTGTAAATAAGTTCATTTGTACTCTTTTCTTTAGATTCCACATCTAAGCGGTATCACATGATATCTGTCTTTCTCTAGGACTGGCCTAGGGATGAGGGTTTTATGAGGGCTGCTGCCAGCCTGGCTGACGGTGGGCGATGCTGCCCTTCACTGGCCGCATTTCACTGTAATGGGCAGAAAGTGCAAGATATGAGGAGCGGCACAGCAGCCAGAGCAGCCCGCCCTGCTGAGCCCAGCCCCGGAGGAAGGAACGAGATGCTCCGTTGCCAGAGGACAGGAAGAGACAGCCCCTCTGCTGCGACTCAGGCTGCTAATTACCTGCAGACACCATCAGCGATTACCTGACCCACAGGCAGGGCAGGAAGCAGGGCCCAGCTTGTGGACAGCTGCAGTTTGCTCCCTGTCACAACTGCCTAATGGGCCACCCTGCCAAAATGGTTTTCCCCGGCTTCTCTGTAGACACGGTGTGTTATTATGGTAACCACAGGGGCACGTGGCCTTGCATCAGTCATTTCACTCTGCACAAGCTCTCTTCGGAGGGCATCTGCTCTACAGCAACTGAGGAGCAGCCCATCTGAGAGATCGTGGGGCTGTTTCTGAAGGGCTCCACTGCGGGGCCCAGGGTGCCCCATGTCTTGCTGTCACCTTCTCCAGCCGGGCCCCCACTGAAGATCTTCCCTCAACAACTTCCCACCCCTTGAGCAGTCAGCCTTTAGGGCCCTATGGGCTGGGCTGAATGCTGATTCTGCTTCTTACCAGCTGTATGATCTTGGGGAAGGCAACTAACTTCTCTGAGCTTCACCGTTGCCATCCAGAAGATACTAACAGTAACAGCTATAACATGAACATGTATTCATTTGCTTAATCTTCAGCCCCAGCCCTTGAAGTAGGTGACATACAGTTTGTTCCACACTCTTCAGCAATGAGGAAGCAGAAGCAGAGATGATTGTGGAATTTCCCCGACTCATACCTATTCATTGACAGACCATGTGGTCAGAACCGGACAGTCTCATGCCAAAGCCTGCTCTCTTAATGCTATGCTAAATTGCTTTGCCTAATAAAAATAACACTTACCTTGTACTGTTGTTGTGAAGATTAAATGATACTTTTTTAAGAAGTATCCAACAGGGCTTTTGCAGAAAATAACCAATGCTTGTGAAGGCATTGGTTAGTTAATTCAAACATAGTCTCAAAAAGGACAAAAAGATCCCAGACCCATCCAGACACCAACGTTTCAACAAGTTGTCAAGCGCAGGCATCACTACATAGCAGTATCTTTGGAACAGCCCTCTTCCCAGAGACTCCCTGGGAGCACTGCCTACTTAGACTGGAGATTCTCAACCTGCCATCTGAAGTCTTGCCGAGCAATATTTTTTGGTTGTGGTTGGGAAAGAAACAAAATGAAGCAAACTTTTAAAATTACATTTGGTGCTCACAAATAAGGGACCAGGACAGCTCAAATCTCCCAAGGATATGTCTCCTTGTCGGTGTTTGTCTTTGCTGGTGACTCCAGGATGCCCTCCAAGTGAGCTATATGATGGAGCCACCACTGTCCCTCCTTCCCAATCATCCCCACTCACGGGGCTTTGGAGCAGTAAACATGGGGAGGGCCAGAAATGCAATGAGAGGTCGGTCCTTGGCAGGTAAAGCCGGCAGGAGGAAGCACACCTAGAATTGTTACTGGTGGAATGAGTTGGAGAAACACTCATCGTTTGAGGTTGGTGCTCACTGCCAATAGGTCACAGAAGGATAATCTAGGCAGAAGGATCAACAGAAATAAGCACATCATATTTAAGCAGATGTGGGATTGAGGGAGCTACTCCTTTGTAATTGTGACAAAACCCTGTGTTCCAATTGAATACTTCAGTCCAGTGGTGCCCGCATCCAGGCACACCCCCAGTGGTTAAGAGCTGCTGCCTTCCTCTGCTTGTGGACACTGGCTCATCAAGGTGACCAAAGTCAGAGCCATTTGTGCTTCCATCCAGTGGACCCTACAGAGGCTCTCTCTGAACAAGTACCTGGCCTCCCACACTGATGTTCTGTCCTTTGTCCTCCGTTCAGTGAAGGCTCTTAGGGAAGGAGGTCTGTTATTCCTCTTACATCTCTCTCCTCTCCCACAGTGATGACTCATAAACAGCAGTGACAAACTGAAAGCCCAGCTCCTCCTGTAAGAGCGAGGGCAACTCCAAAAGTACCCACTATTCAGAATAACTTCCCATCTGGTTTAGGGGACTAAGTTGCATCAGGATGGCTGATTATCGAAGCAACCAGAAGCACTACCAAGACAAGAACAGGGGCAGAAACATATCCAAACCCCATCAGCAAACATTCAGCAAACAGGCTAATTATAAAACTGACCCCTTATTTAATACTTTCATTGTGACACATTCCTTATAAAGTACTGAATTTATAACATCTCATCAATAATCTCTACAAGATAGTTATTACCACCCCATTATACAGATGAGTAAAGTGAGACCCACAGAGTTGAAGTAACTTGAGCAATCTCACAGAGCAAAAAGTGCAGTGTTGAAACTGGAACTTCTCCAAACACAGTACCTAGTGTGTTAGCAGTCTGAGGCCAGGGTCAGACCGTCAGTCATAAGTGGTGTGGACATGGTCCAAGCAAGTGCTGTTTTTGGCACTGACCACAGGTTGAGGGTGAACAGGCAGAAGCACAGATGCAGCTCAGGAAGGATCCCTCTGTCGGGTGACAATTACATTCCAATTGTCTCTATCTTACCCCTACCATTTGTCTCCTACTGAATTCAGGGAGAGCACAGAGAAGGGTATTGTCTAATAAATTTCAATGGTAGCGATGAATTGGAAGCCAACACAAAGCCGATACTTGCAGATGGTTGCATCAGTTGTCATATGTGGTTGTATTATTCAAGATCCTTTATGTGACAACTAACAAGTAACCAAATAAACCCCAGGGCCCGCTTCTGCATGCAGTCCTGTTCCAAGAGAAACAGTGCAGAAGCCAAGGGCATTGACCAGATCCCAACCTCTATGTGCTTCTCTTAAGGAACCTGAAAAGAGCTGCTAAGGTATGGCTCACTGTAAGACTTTAGAGAACGAAGCCTCTGTTCTCATCTCCAGCTCCCTCATACTTTTCAACTGCTCAGCAACTTCACTCTCATCGTAAATCAACTATACTCCAATAAAAACTTAAAAAAAAAATCATCTGTACACCTTAAAACTTAAAAAAAGAACTTCACCCTGGAAAACCACCGTGGAAAAAGAAAACGAAAACAAACAAACTTTTCAAAAGCCCAGAAAGAGTGACATTTGTCCCTGCCTCTCATCCCTCATCTGCTATCTGCTCGGATCACCTTCCTTATTCTCTGCCCCTCTGACACGTTCTCAGTACCAGGAGTCCGGAGTGGGGGTGGGGGACCCCCACGTAGCACCTTCTCCAGGCTTGGATCTAGTGAACACAAGGAGACCACAGAGAAGAGGAATGTCTCCAGGATCTGGAGTCCAAGGACACCCCTTCACTGCCCACCCAGAGGTGTGCACAGCCTGCGCACAGGTGTGTGTGTGTGTGTGTGTGTGTGTGTGTGTGTGTGAGAAACAACTCTCATGGAAAATTTCCAGTGAGTAAAATTCTCCATTTTTGTTACTAATGGAAGCCAATTCAAACCGGCTTAATCTTAAAGGAAAGATTGTTTTGATTGATTAACTGGAACCACACATAGGCCAGGGTGATGCTGGCCTATAGTAGGCCGGGTCCAAGGCCAAAGAGCATCAGAAATCCATCTCTCTTCTCTCTCTCTCCCCTTTCCCTATACTCTCTCTTTCTCCTGCCTTCTCTCTCTCTCCCATCTCTCCTTACTGCATACAGTACATATGGCCCCAGGAACTCTGTACTATGTCTTTGCAGCCTTGTGTTCCAAGAGGATGGGAGCTTCACACCCAAGGTATCTTTTCTTGCCCCAGAGGAGGATTCAGATTGGTCTTGTCTGCATCATGTGCCCATTGCTTGGACAAATGACTGTGACCATGGGGAAAAACACTGTGATTGACTCAGCACGGGTTACATACTCACCCCCATTAACAAGAAGCCAACAGTGTGTGTGATGAGCCCCCCAACCCCACTAAACCCACAGATGTGGTCTCCAAAAGAAGAAGGGCGCTGCCTAAGATGAGCAAAGGGAAAGCACTCACTACCGTGACAAATGCGGAAACCATGGCTTTTCAATCCTGGACTCATTTACTAGAGGCTCAGCTTCGTAGGGCAAGTTGCAAATGCCTAGGTACCCAAATAGGATCCACAAATGTCCACTTGCAGCTTGCTACTTCCTTACTCAAAATTTTTCAATGGCATCTCCATGGACTATGTAAACATATCGATCTTTGCTTTGCTAGAAATCAAGCTACCCTCTACAATTTGAGTCAACCCTCCCATTTTCTTGCTTGAATCATGCATTTCAAGTAAATCGTTTGATATTCTGCTCCATAAACAATCTTTGCACCTTCCCGTCTCTGAGCTTTTCCTTGTGTGCTTTCCTCTGCCTCAAGTAACATTCCGGCTTCTCTACCTATTCACCTCCCACCTGTTAGTGCCTCCCTTTGCTAGTTTATCTGAAGCCCCCTTAAATGACAGCTGGTCACCTCTGGCAGAGAGCAGCCCTAACTCCAGCCCCGGGTGTTCCCTAGTTACTCCTCCTCTCTACCACCCCGCTGCTGAAATCCCACCGTGCCTGATAGCTTAGCCATCCCAGAGATAAGAGGATCTGTCCTCCTGGCCAATAACCTCCCCTCTTCCTTTCTGAAGTCCCAAAGCACCACTTTATGCCACATGCTGATCTGTTGATTAAAAATGAGATGATGCATTTAAACATCCACACAGGACCACTTTCATTTCCAGTCATCATAAATAATAATCACCATTATTGTAATTGTAACAGATCTCAATTCCCCTGCTAAGCTGGGCAAATATTTGTTGAATGAGAAAATAACTGGATGAATAGATGGAAACTAATGAAAATAGTGGATATGTTATTCTCATGTTGGAAATCTTAGGATAGATGCTTTGTATATTTTTTAAATTTAGACATATTTTTAAAAATTAAAATCCCTAAACACTTGAGAGGACTACTGCTAGGGGCTTCACCAATTCCTCAATTTGCTAACATCGCTCAATTTATCAATGGCACACTGTTTTTCCATGAAAAGCACTATAGGATCTTTTTTAAAAAGCGTTATTTATTTATTTGGCTGCATCAGATCTTAGTTGCGGCACAAGGGATCTTCGTTATGGCACACGGGATCTTTCATTGTGGTACGCGGGCTCTTCATTGCCGTGTGTGGGCTCCAGAGCGCAGGGGCTCAGTAATTGCAGCATGCAGGCTCTCTAGTTGTGGCACATGGGCTCTAGAATGCGCGGGCTCAGTAGTTGCCCTGCGCACGGGCTTAGTTGCCCCACAGCATGTGGGATCTTAGGTCCCCGACCAGGGGTTGAACCCGCGTCCCCTGCATCGGAAGGCAGATTCTTAACCACCGGACCACCAGAGAAGTCCCCTAATGTATCTTTTTTGATCCATTTTTCCCCAAAATAAAACAATGTTTCTTGTTTCATGAGCATTGCTGGTACAGGGCTAAGAGAGCAGAGAGGAACAAAGCAAGGGGAGGTACCCGTGCTGCTGGTGACCAGAGGTGTGTTTGGCTGGGTGAACTGCTCCTGTCCTACTTAACGGAATTCAACATATAAATCCAGGTCTCAAATTCCCATGGGGCCTCAGGTTTGGTGAAAAGTATTCAAAATCACAAATGTCACAGTCCTCAAATGCCAAGGGTCTACTGTAACTGCAATGTGCCTGGCACAAGGCTTGGATCTAGTAGATGTCCAAAACATATTTAACTAAGCAACTGTTCTGTTTAGACACTTCTATGAAAGGGACAATTCCCTGGTTTATATCTTCAGATATATATATATATATAGAGAGAGAGAGATGTAGAGATAAAGACAGAGATGCACACACACAACACATACATACGTGTGTGTATAAAATTTTAAAAATCATGTATATATGATTTTAAATGCTCTCTTACAAGTTGGATTTATTTTAAAACCTCCCATTGTAGTTGGGTTAAGGATGTGATCATCTTTTGCTTGCACACACAACTTCACCCCAGATCAGATAGAAAGGTAACAAAGCATTGTTAAGTCTATGTGGAAGAGTTTTAGCTCCCACAAGAAAGCATGCAATATTTATTCAAGTGTCTGTATTTCCATTTCTGAATAGAGGAGAATTAATTTTCGCCCTCCTCAGATCAGGAGCAGCTTTAGTTAAGAGTTGTGGAACAGGCTAGCTTTGATGAGACGAGCTGCATTAAGCACAGATGACCCTTCAGGGAATTTACTAAGCTGGGATGGATTCATGCAAGCTGCCAGCACTAACTTTTTACAAACTCCTTCCCTGATAATAACAGGGGAGAGTAGACACGGACTTGAAATTTTTGGCAGTAAAATTAGCTTTAACATATGACTCATTTTTTTTTCTTTCTAAACATAGAAAGGGGGGAGGGGAAAGCAACCTAAAATCATTTAAGGCCTCTCTTATAGGAAAAGCAGGCAATAGTTGGCTACACGTCAGCACGCCCCAATTCTGTGTGACATCTTAAACCCAGGCTCTACCCTCTGCTAAAGTATCATCGTGCTTTGATCAGCAGCAGTCAAACTGTCCCCATCAACAAAGACTCTCCATGAGTCAAGATGACAAGATCCATTGTTATAAGGAAGTGAAATGACAATGGGAGCAGATAGGCAAGAATGCCCATTATTATTCATAGCCTCCTGGGGAAAAACCAGCTCCGTTGTAACCATTTCCTTTCCTGTATTCAAGTCCTTCTAATTCAGAAACTTAACAACATAAACAACATCACCTCAGGGAAAAGGCTGCATGTGTTGTGTATACTGTGTTGTTTGCAGTCTTGGTTTTTATTATTGGAGTAGAAGACAAGGCATATGGGTTTAGGGTTAGGCTCCAGCTCCAAGGTATCATCTGTGCACACTTTTTTTTTTAACATCTTTATTGGTGTATAATTGCTTTACAATGGTGTGTTAGTTTCTGCTGTACAACAAAGTGAATCAGCTATACGTATACATATATCCCCATATCCCCTCCCTCTTGAGCTTCCCTCTGTGCACACTTCTTAATCTTTTTGTGCCTCAATCTCCTTATCTGTGCAACGGGGGTAATGACACCCACACTGCAGGTTATGTAAAGATTAACATGCATAATTATATGGAAACATATCTCGGTGCCTGACACAAAGATAGTTGAGAAATAACAGTTTATAACCCTACGGAAGTTATTTGTAAACTATTTGACGTGAAAACTCATTCTTGGTTGTAACAAATATACTAGATGGCACCAAAAGTTCTAGCTGGAAAGTGAAAAGTTCTGGTAAGTGGGTGATTTGGCATCTTGTAGACGGAAAACTGCAGCCGATTGCTACCTACTTTGGTGGAATTCAAGGTGGCCTCAGTCACACTGGCTTCGCCCACTGCTTACTACACACTGTGGAGACCAAAGAATTATTCATACTGAGTTCATTCTTACCAATATTCTGAGGCAGTGGTGTCTACTCCTGTGATGGAAATTCAGATGAAAGGTTTTACTTCTGTAAGCACACAGATCTAAAAAGGGTGGACTTGGAAACTATAAAATAAACTACTTAAGCTTCTCTTTATTTTGGTATTTTCTTGCACTCAAAACAAATCCCACAGGACAGCCTCATTCTCCTTCCCTCCATTTTTTTAGCAGGTGGGAGTTCTTTCAGTCTCTTCTTTGATTACACACACACACACACACACACACACACACACACACACTCATCTCTACACAAATACAGAGAACCTAAAGAATACTAGAATATATGGTGCTTAGTTATCACTAATCATCAGGGAAATGCAAACCAAAACCTCAAGGAGATATATCACCTCACATCTGCAAGAATGGTTGTTATCAAGACCATGAGAGATTTGTTATCAAGACGATGAGAGATAACAAGTGTCCGTGAGTATGTGGAGAAAAGAAAACACTCGTTTGCAGTGGGTGGTACTTTAAACTGGTTCATCCACTATGGAGAACTGTATGGAGGTTTCTTGAAAGATTCAAAACCGAACTACCAGACAATCCAGCAAACGCACTTCTGGGTGTATATACAAACGAAGTCAAAACAGGTTATCAAAGAGATATATGCACACCCATGTTCACTGCAGCATTATTCACAACAGCCAAGATATGGAAACAACCTAAGTGTTCATCAGTGAATGAATGGACACAGAAGATGTGATACATTTATACAACAGAATACTATTCAGCCACGAGAAAAGGAAATCCTGCCATTTGCAACAACCTGGGTAGACCTTGAGGACATTATGCTGAGTGAGATAAATCAGACAGAGAAAGACAAATACTGATTGAAATCCCTTATAAGTAGAATCTAAAACAAACAAACAAACAAACCTCCAAAAAACAGAGTGGACCAAGGGCTGGGGATGGAAGAAAAGCAAAGATATTGTTTAAGGGCACCTACTTGCAACTATTCGATAAATAAGTCCTGAACACCTAATCCACAGTATAGTGATGACAGACAACAAAACTGTATTGTAAACATTAAACTTGCTAAGAGACTAGATCTTAACTGTTCCCACCACTAGAAGAAATGATAATTATGTGATGGTGCAATAGAGATGTTAGCTAATGTTACCACACCAATCATACTGCAGTACTATAAATGTGTCAAAGCAACATGTTGTACACTTTAAACTTATACCATGTTATATGTCAATTATATCTCAATTTTTAAAAGTATATGAGAATATAAAATCTTCTCTGATGTTGCAGCATGACGCTGAATAGGAGCAGACAGTGTCAGGGTTCACCCCTGACCCCCACCCCACCCTCTGGGTCCTCACTCGCGGTGAGCATCCCTGAACCCCAGGGTCAGGAGAGAGCACCCGGGCCGGTTACAGGCTGCTCTGCCCCTACTCACACTCTTGGCCCCTCCCTGCTTGCCTTTGCCCACACAGTCTCATTCACCAGCCAGTTCCTCGCAACCGCTGACACCCAGGTCAGCACCACGGTCCTGTCTTCTCTTCCTGCACACAGCGGCCACTCACTCTGGCTTCCTCCTCCCCAGCGGGATGGCCTAAGCCTGCTCTGTGCTCAATCCCTGTGCCTCACGGGGCCATAAGACTTTTAGGAATACCTCAAATACAGAGAACCTAAAGAATACTAGAATATATGGTGCTTAGTTATCACTAATCATCAGGGAAATGCAAACCAAAACCTCAAGGAGATATATCACCTCACATCTGCAAGAATGGTTGTTATCAAGACCATGAGAGATTTGTTATCAAGACGATGAGAGATAACAAGTGTCCGTGAGTATGTGGAGAAAAGAAAACACTCGTTTGCAGTGGGTGGTACTTTAAACTGGTTCATCCACTATGGAGAACTGTATGGAGGTTTCTTGAAAGATTCAAAACCGAACTACCAGACAATCCAGCAAACGCACTTCTGGGTGTATATACAAACGAAGTCAAAACAGGTTATCAAAGAGATATATGCACACCCATGTTCACTGCAGCATTATTCACAACAGCCAAGATATGGAAACAACCTAAGTGTTCATCAGTGAATGAATGGACACAGAAGATGTGATACATTTATACAACAGAATACTATTCAGCCACGAGAAAAGGAAATCCTGCCATTTGCAACAACCTGGGTAGACCTTGAGGACATTATGCTGAGTGAGATAAATCAGACAGAGAAAGACAAATACTGATTGAAATCCCTTATAAGTAGAATCTAAAACAAACAAACAAACAAACCTCCAAAAAACAGAGTGGACCAAGGGCTGGGGATGGAAGAAAAGCAAAGATATTGTTTAAGGGCACCTACTTGCAACTATTCGATAAATAAGTCCTGAACACCTAATCCACAGTATAGTGATGACAGACAACAAAACTGTATTGTAAACATTAAACTTGCTAAGAGACTAGATCTTAACTGTTCCCACCACTAGAAGAAATGATAATTATGTGATGGTGCAATAGAGATGTTAGCTAATGTTACCACACCAATCATACTGCAGTACTATAAATGTGTCAAAGCAACATGTTGTACACTTTAAACTTATACCATGTTATATGTCAATTATATCTCAATTTTTAAAAGTATATGAGAATATAAAATCTTCTCTGATGTTGCAGCATGACGCTGAATAGGAGCAGACAGTGTCAGGGTTCACCCCTGACCCCCACCCCACCCTCTGGGTCCTCACTCGCGGTGAGCATCCCTGAACCCCAGGGTCAGGAGAGAGCACCCGGGCCGGTTACAGGCTGCTCTGCCCCTACTCACACTCTTGGCCCCTCCCTGCTTGCCTTTGCCCACACAGTCTCATTCACCAGCCAGTTCCTCGCAACCGCTGACACCCAGGTCAGCACCACGGTCCTGTCTTCTCTTCCTGCACACAGCGGCCACTCACTCTGGCTTCCTCCTCCCCAGCGGGATGGCCTAAGCCTGCTCTGTGCTCAATCCCTGTGCCTCACGGGGCCATAAGACTTTTAGGAATACCTACCTTGGTTATAAGCCACCTTGGAATACCTACTGCTAAAGCAGTTATTGGATCTTGAATGCAATCTCAAAACAGTTACATCTGAATGACGTAGGAAGCAGAAAAGGCCCCTTGTACTCACAGCCAAACGCCATCTCATGGTTCCGGACCAAGTGATTGGAATGTCAGGAATCTTTTTTTTTTTTTTTGGCGGGGTTGGGGGGGGAGTCATGCTACTTCCGCAGAGTACCCCCATTAACACGCATTCCACAAGGGCTCAGGGACACCCAGCTCTTTGCCTGGATTCCATTATTTTTTTCTGATTCTAGAACCTTCTGGCCAGCTGTGCCCTCTCCCCCACGTGATGTCCAACCAGTCTGGTCCCTGCCCTCCCTAGGCTCATCCTCATCAGCAGTGCCCCACACAACCACTCAGTCCTGGCTCTGTACCCTCGGAAGCCCTCGTTCTAGCATCAAGAAAGCTGCCGTATGAGTCATTTTTTCCTGGATTGTTCTATGCCTGGATTGACGTCTTTGTCTTCACTGGGGCCGGGAGAACCCACTCCTGTCCCAGCCTTCTTGAGTGAGGGATGCTTCCCTTACCCCACACTCCAAACTGGAGCAGGAAAGACAGCGACAGTCTGCCACCCCGCCACCACTACGTCCAGACAACAAATCTCTACACTTTGCAGCTCTTGCCATCAGTTTGCCACCTCAAGATACATCTTCACACCCCCAGCATCTATGAGCTTGTAACATCCTCCCCCATGTTTCTGGAGGGCTGGCTCACAATCTTCCTCTTTGCTCTGCTTGCCCCACTCCCACCTCCCATCATCTTGGACAATTTCAAAATCCTTGTTAAGAACCTGTCTAATATCCTGGCTTCAATCACCTGAAATCTCTAGTTTAACACTATTCTATTACAAGGCTCTTCAACCATGTACAAACAGAACTTCACCTTGGAGCTTCTAGCTAGGCTGAACTACATAACCTTCAATCTCTCTAATGCCCATCTCTCTTTTCAACTTCCTGTCTTTTCAGTTCACCTCTTTTTCACGCCCACTGACCTTGCTGTATGAACACAATTCTACCTCTAGTCCCAGGGCACCTTTATGCTTCCACTGAGTCAACTTTCTTTCCTTTCTTATGTGAGCAGGACCTCAGAATCAACCATGCCTCTTGCAGTCATCAACATCCCAGGACGCCTGCATCCTCTTGGTCACCTGCCATGATCAACAATACCACTCCTGCTGCCCATTGGCCACCCCTCAGTGGCCCATAATATCAATCACCCGAGTATAAACGTGCTGATCAACTCCATTGCATGAGCCCTCTATCCTCATCCACCCTCATGAGCCCTTAAACCCTCTGCTCACCATCTGTTTATCCATCTTCGGTTAATTCGCAAACTCATCCCTTCAGTGTCCCTTCCAAAGTGTTTCCACACTCATTTTTTACTCTCTGTTGAGTTTGCTTCATCCATCACTTGCTTCTTCCCCTCCATTTTCAGAAGTTCATCTGTTCACTCATGGCCTCTGCTTTTCTTCCTACTGACCCTTTATTAATTAATTGTTCTTTCTCTTACATGTTCAGCCTTCCATCTTTTCTAATGAGGCCAAAGTTGAGTTCATCACCTCCATCAACCTGCTTATCCCCCTGCACATCCTACCCCCACTGATATTCCCATTACAATGATCACACAAGTTAGAAAATGTATCTTCAACTCTGTCATCTCCCTGTTGGTTCAGCCTGTGGCCGAGACTGCTAGCTTGCAAAACCCACAGTCTCCCTCTTGCTGGACACACAGTTAGACTACATTTCCCACACTCCCTGGATGTTAAATATAGTTGTATGAAGGAGCTGTAGCTAATGGAGTGTGGATGGAAGTGATGTGCGTCAGCCCTTGGCCTGGAAACTTCCCACGCAAGTTCCTCCATACTATGGTAACTTTAGGCTACGTGAAATTGAAATGATCCCCAGATGCACCTTGGAAGCCACATGTTGAAGACAGCAGAGTCTCTGTTAGTAGAAACCCTCAAATGCCACTGTGGATAAGGGCAGCCTCTCCAAACTGTTCATCCACCCAGTACTATGACACGAGCAAGAAATAATCTACTGTGTGGGAACCATGGTATACTTTGAAGTCATACTGATTTACCTATAATAACTAATACATTCCCAATTGTCAAGCACTGTTGGTTCTACTTGTACAGCATCTTTAGGATCAGTCCCTCCTTCCTAGACCCACTATCAGCACTGCAGGTTGCAGCCTTGATCTTTTCTGTCACAAGGTCTATCACAATGGCCTCTGAGTGCTCTCTCTGCCAGCCATGTCCTGACTCTGACATCAATCCCATCATTAAGAATGAAGTTTCTAAAACAAAAATCTGCTACTTCATCCTGCACCTCTAGAAGCCTTTCGTGTTCACAGAATAAATCTTGTACTGCGTAGCATGGCACACAAGGTTGCACATGGACCTGCCCTAGACTATCTTCAGACATCCATTTACTTTGGGGCGAATGCAAATGGACTGTCCGTCACTTTTGCCTTTACAAATGCCATTCTTCATGGCCTTAACTATAAGAAAAGGGAGAATTTTCATTTGTATGACACTTGTTTTTCTTCCCTTTTACACCTGCCATTGTGTACTGGTTCTGAGGTAGGAAATAGATGGGTCCCTGGGCTGGACAGCTTGTTTTTGTCAAGTGAAGTAAAATTGAAGCTTTGTTCTCACCCAGACACACCAAGGACAAAGCTAGTGGCAGAAGCTGAGCTCTGCTGAAGTAAAGAGATAAGATGACCACTCCTGAGGTCAAGGAAAACTTCCCTGTCTGCACATGAGCAGGAAGCCTCCTCGAGGGTCAAAAAGGGAGGGGGAGCCGCCCCATAATAAGTGTGGACATGCACCCACAGTCCTCTGAGGTGGGATCTATCTTAGCAAAAAGTTGTGCACACATCTTGGGGAGGGTCCTAGGACCAATCAGGTGTGAAAAAGAAACAAGATAACTAGGGACTTCCCCGGTAGTCCAGTGGTAAAGAATCCACCTTCCAATGCAGGGGATGCGGGTTTGATCCCTGGTCGAGGAACTAAGATCCCACGTGGTGCGAGGCAACTAAGCCCACATGCCACAACTACTGAGCTCGTGCACCTCAAGGAGAGGGCCCGTCTGTAATTCCAGAATCTCATTTTCCACATTAATACTGTAGAGCCCATTTCCATGGTAGAATCTCAGACTATCAACTCCAGTCTACAGATAGCAACCATCACTGAGCTCAAAGATACTAGTGTCTCCATCACTAGTGTATCCTCTATTAAAGAAGTGGCCTCTGGCCCTCCTAGGTACAAAGTCAGTTAGTAAATTTTCAAGTCTTACGTTGTAAATCCATTCCAACCCCCTGATCATTCCAAGGAAGTTTAGGTATCTCTACTTTGTTACTGTAGGCCACTGACATGACCAGGCTTCATAGAGGTATTCATGTAAATAACAGAACCAGCTCCAGATAGCCTTGCCAAAGTATTAAATTTGAATTCACAAATAAAGTACACTAAAAAGGAATGTGACAACTGCCTGCCACTTGTGATATGCGATTTTCTTTCTCTATAAAGGACACTGTCAGGATAATTGGTAGACTTTGTTTTTTGTGGGGTTTTTTGTTTTAATTTTATATTGGACTATAGTTGATTAACAATGTTGTGTTAGTTTCCGGTGTTCAGCAAAGTGACTCTGAATAAGGTTAATATATTAGCTAAAATATTACACTAATGTTAATTTCTTCATTTTGATAATTTTACTGAAGTTGTAGGACAATGTTTTTGATTTGGTTAAAGGGCAAATGATCTCTAACTTACTCCCGAATAGTTCAGAAATAAACAGTACGTATGTACGCATGATGGCGAGAGGAGAGAGAAAGGAAGGAAGGAAGGGGAAAAGGAAGGGAGGAAGGAAATGGGGAGCAGGGATAAAGCAAATGTGGGAAAATATTAACATTGGGGAATATGAAGTTTCTTTGTATCATTTTTCAACTTTCTTAAGTCTGAGATTATGCCAAAATAAAAGATGTTAAATGTTCCAGTCAAAAAAAATAAAAGGAGAGAGCCCACGTGCCGCAAACTACAGAGCCCGTGCGCCCTGGAGCCTGCGTGCCACAACTAGAGAAAGAAAAACCATGCGCCGTACAGAGAAAGAAGATCCTGCACGCCTCAACAAAGATCCCATATGCCGCAACTAAGATCCGACGCAGCCAAAAAAAAATAAGGAAAATAAATAAAATAAATATTAAAAAAAAAAACAACAAGATAATTAGCCAAAGGTAAACAAAGACCCAGAAGGACCCTCCTGTATAAGTGATTTCAATCACCTCTTTTTTTTTTTTTTTTTTTTCCCCCGGTATGCGGGCCTCTCACTGTTGCGGCCTCTCCCGTTGCGGAGCACAGGCTCCGGATGCGCAGGCTCAGCAGCCATGGCTCACGGGCCCACCCGCGTCCCCTGCATCGGCAGGCGGACTCTCAACCACTGCGCGACCAGGGAAGCCCTCAATCACCTCTTTACTGCACTCCTCTCCAGGTGTGTATTTCTGCCCAGCTTCTGACTGAAAAAAAATAAACTGTTTCTCTGTGTGCTCTCCCATACGTTGTGCTGTGTCTCCTATGATAAACTTTGTACCTGTTTTTACAGTTTTTGCCTCCTTGAAACATTCTTGCTTTCAAACAGGGGAGAGAGCCAGGGCCACTTTGCTTCTAGCCTCTAGGCCCTGGTGGTCTAGTGGCTATAGGATTCCTGATTTTCATCCGGGCTACCCAGGTTCAGTTCCTGGTCAGGGAACCAAGATCTCTCTTCAGGACTGCTCACTGCTGTCTCTCTTGAGATCAGTTCTAGGTGGAGGATTGAGACAGCCATCACCCCTTTTCACTTGCTAGATAGAGCTTGGCTTCCAGCCTCTCTCTTAGGCCCTCCACCCTGCTGGTCTTCAGATGAAATGCAAGCTGCCCCCAAGGCATTTCCTGCTGTGAGAAGCAGGGCTGGGGGGACCCTGAGGTCATGGCCACTCTAGACCCTACTCTTCACTCCTGAGCATCTGTCTCCAAACGCTTCATTCCCTCTCTGCAGCTAGCAGCCATCCATTTCCTCCTTTGAAAGACAATGCCAAAAGAGAAAAAATTAGGTTAAGAGAAAGAAGACACAATTTATAAGAGTCTTTCCTTGTGTATTTCTTGTTCCTTCTACTTAAGACATCAGTTACCCATGATTTGTGCGTTGACACCCTCTGGATATGGGAAAGCCCTGTATATAGGAAGGAAATAGACACTTTGATGGATGTCTTCTTGTTTTTCTGTCATTCACTTAATAACATATCTTATTCCAAACCACAATAGCAAGTAGTTTTTAGATTGCATCTTGCAGGGGAGAAAATATGTTAGGAATGGTCTTTCTCTGCATAATCTTTTCTTTGATACCCTTTAGGAGGAAACATATTCACTGATTTACTTGCGAGCTGAGGTGGAGGGTGCCCCTGGATAGACTGTGGGGGCGGGGCGGGCACCAATTTGACTGTGGTTCATTTGTCTGACATGCAAACATGGTCATTTCCTACGAAATAAGCTGACCCTGCAAACAAATTCCATCCAGGTGTAACATTTTGTACGGACCTCGAAGATCTTTGATGTTTTTCCTTATTGGTATTTTTCCACTGTGAAGAGTCCTAAATTCCTTAGAACTTCCAAGGGTCAGAGTGAAATGTCAGTGGTCTTGCCTTCTGGTTTTCTGTCTTCCTCCTCCAATTCATGTAGTCATCAGGCATCACTAAGTGTACCAGGGGCAGTGTACCAGACATATTAGGGTGAACTGGGGCGCAGGCTCTGCATTCAAATAGTTGCACATCGTGAGGAAGGTGGATCATGCAAATAGAGTTAACAATCGACGTACAGATAGCATCTCATCGGGCAGGGGCCTTAGAACACAAGGGCAGGGGCATGAACTCCAAGCTGTGCACTGAAGGATGAGTAGGAGTATCTGGGCAAACAGAGTAGGCAAAGGATAGCCCAAGCCGAGGGAAGATGACGTGCACTGCGACATGTCATACCAGAGGCTGCCATGCCCGGAGATAATGCACGTGTCTCCAAGAGCACAAAGTGACGGAAGTGGCAGAGGGAAAGAAAGAATACTTTAAAAATAAAAAAAGGACAGAGACTTTTATTCTGAGAACAGTACATTTAGCAAGCACTTAATGAGCACCTACTGTATGTCTTACATTGTATGTAAGCATCTTGGTTTTGTTTTTGTTTTTGTTTTTGTTTTTTTTGCGGTACACGGGCCTCTCACCGCTGTGGCCTCTCCTGTCGCGGAGCACAGGCTCCGGACGCGCAGGCTCAGCGGCCACGGCTCACGGGCCCAGCCGCTCCGCGGCACACGGGATCCTCCCGGACCGGGGCACGAACCCGCGTCCCCCGCATCGGCAGGCGGACCCCCAACCACTGCGCCACCAGGGAAGCCCCAAGCATCTTACTATTGATAGAACTTCACTGACTAATCCGAAGTTGATTTTATTTTTTTTAATTAATGTATTCATTTTGGGCCACACCCCGCAGCTTGCGGGATCTCAGTGCCCCGACCAGAGATTGAACCCAGGTCATGGCCGCAAAACCCCGGAAACCTAAGGCCACCAGAGAACTCCCCCTGATTTTAAAGATATGTATGGACCCCAGACAGCAAACCTCAGTTCAGAAGTGAGAGTGCTGGGCCCATCTACTTGACGTATGTGTTCCCAGCACATATATAAGATACTGTGGCTAGTTGTACATCAAGGCTGCATAGCACAGTGGCTGGGGACACAGTTTCAGTAGCATAGGTTTAAATTCTGGCACCCCAGGTACTAGCCAGGTGAGTGCACCTAAACTCTCTCCATCTCAGTTTCCTCATCTATGATTTAGAGATTACCATGGCACCTACCTCACTGGGTTATCATCAAGAGTAAAAAAGCTAATTTATTGGGCTTCCCTGGTGGCGCAGTGCTTGAGAGTCCGCCTGCCGATGCAGGGGACGCGGGTTCGTGCCCCGTTTCGGGAAGATCCCACATGCCGCGGAGCGGCTGGGCCCGTGGGCCCACGATGAAGGGTAGCCCCCGCTTGCCACAACTAGAGAAAGCCCTCTCACGGAAATGAAGATGCAACATAGCAAAAATAAATAAATAAATAAATAAACTCCTACCCAACGCAAGAAAAAAAAAAAAAAAAAAAAAAAAGCTAATTTATTAAGCACCTACAAAATACCCTGGAATATAGGAAAGAACTGTATACTTTCTAAATGTATTAGTTTGTTAACTAAATAAAACAGATTTTATTGGAAAAAGCTTATCAAGAAATGATCCCTGCCTTCCTTTATTCTTCTGAGAATAAGACTTCTAACCTGATTCTAAAGGACAGTAACTAGCTATTCACAAACCTGAGCCATGAAAACCGGGCTGCACCTCCAAATCAAATCAACTTGCAGAAATGAACCCCGAGATTACTGCTGCTATTGAAAACTGCTAATTTGGGGAATCTGGTAAAAGTTGGTCCTCTCTAGACTAATCTTCATTCAGAGCAAAAAGCAGCAACTCTGAGATTTTACTTGGAGGAGGAAAGAAAGGACGAGTAGAGGGAGTTAAATTTCCTCCCTGGTCACAGACTATTTTCCATGTAGGGATGAAAACCATTTTAAATGCCCTCAATTTCAAATTCTTCCTCTTTTTCCGTTCTCTCTCCTCACTCATGAGGTATTGATCACAAACTTTACAGTTCTTTTAGTTCAAAGGACAAATTTTAATGCAGAGTAAAAATCGACTGGTATTTAGAGTTGTTATTTGTTAGTTTGAATGTTAAGTAAATTTTTTAGAAATTAAAAAGCTCTTTTTCTTCTCTGACCCCTTGAGCCAGGTAAAAACAAGGATAAAAAAATTTGTTTTTTTAAAAAGCTGACTTCTTTTAGTCAGTACTTGCTCTCACAAAAACACTGACTATTTGCTGGTGTTAACATTTTCTGTCATCGCATCAGCCATGTGGAGGCTTTGACTGATTCTAGGAAAACAGCAGGATGGGGGCAGGGTGTTAATTTCCTTGAACGAATCTGGTTGACCCACACCCTAAAAGGAGGTTCCAGGGCACATGCAAGCCTCCTGCTGTCACTGAAAAGGTTCCATCGAGCCTCAACAGACACTGTTTCCTAGGGTCCTGGGGAGACCTTGCTGGGCGGAGTCTGGCACCAGTCTCAGTGTACCCTGACATCCAGGGAAAGGGCATTCCAGGGTTTCCCCTTCATCCCATTGGTGTGGGGTGGACGGAGCTTTTTTCCTTTATGTTCCATCAACAGAGGGAAGAGGTGGGAATAATCATGTCAAAAATAAAAGATATTACAACCACTGCTTCCTTCTCAAATTGGGTCCCGATAAGGACTACCATTAAAAAAAAAAAAAAAAAAAAAAAAAAAAAAGTTTTAGCCTGGTGGCCAAAGACCCATATAGGTAGAATCTGAATATATAATCTAATCATCATCAGTTTTAGCTGGTTACATTAAGAAGAAATTATATGTACTCTTTAACCCAAATTAAAAGGTTACACGGAGTTATAGGAAATAAGCTTTGAACTTCAGACCTCATACAAATCAGAGATTCTTACCTCCTTCTTGCCAGGAGTTGTGTTTAAACCTCCCTGCCTCCTCTGAGCCTACAATTATGCCCTCCTTCAACCTCTTCAGTAACAAGCTCTCAAGGCTACCCTTTAAAGGGCAATCGCTTACAAACCACAGAGGTACACAGCCCTGGACTAAAGGATACTGTTAAGTGTGACTTTGATTTAGTGGCTCTGATTTTATCTTTTGTACTGTGCCAGGAAAAAAAAAAGCAGTAATGTTTTATCAGCAGCTACATGGTAAGCACATTGTACACTTCAATTAGATTCCCTTTATCTAGCACATCCTTCCTTAAGTGAACTGCTGCCTCGTGTTTCTCCCATTCCCCAGGCAGGCACACGCAGCCCATGTTGAGGGTTCTAAGATGCTTTATTAAACAGAAAATTAATATAATGCTATTGTGTCAGCTGGCAGCTTCTTGAGAGTAAAAGACTTTGCAATATTTTATTATCAGAACCAAATTCCAGCTTCTGGGAACTGACAACCTAGAGACTTTAATATCCATGCTTTCCCAGGAGAAAACTGCATAAGCCCCAATGTGAAGCTTTGGCTACAACCACATGGAGCCAAAACAACAAGTGATTATATGAATTAAGCCAAACACCTGGCTCTTTCCTAACCAAGCATAAAACTGGTCTTTATATGGTGTATAAACTGATGGGAGTTGGGGGATTTGTGTCGATTTCATTTGTTTACTCAATAAATGTTTAAATGAACCCCTTCTATGCCCAGCACTGTAGGTCCTGGAGAGAGGGGAATGAGCCATGCTCTGGACTTCAAGGAACTCACTGTTTAGTAAGGAGAAAAACAGGAAACAAAAGAATTATAATACCATATGTGGCGGTTGCTGTTGTCATTATCATTTACCCAATATCCAATACTTTCTCTCATTTTTTTTACTAACAGATGCCACTTGTGTTTGGGTTGGTGATGTGCCCAACTCTATACTCACTTTATCAGTTTCCTTTGTAGCTAGGAGTAGGCTGGTAACACAATTCTGGACAACAAAATATAAGCTGATGCCTAATGGGATATTCTGGGATAGCTTTTGCCTGCTTGAATAAAGAGGACAGGCATGGCCAGTGCTGCACTAATTTCCACCTTTTGCATTGAACATAGATGTGATGCCTGGTGCAGCAGCAGCCATCTTGAAACAAAAAAAAAAAAAAAAAAAAAAAAAGTCAAGTTTTCAGCCTGGTGGCCAAAGACCCATATAGGTAGAATCTGAATATATAATCTAATCATCATCAGTTTTAGCTGGTTACATTAAGAAGAAATTATATGTACTCTTTAACCCAAATTAAAAGGTTACACGGAGTTATAGGAAATAAGCTTTGAACTTCAGACCTCATACAAATCAGAGATTCTTACCTCCTTCTTGCCAGGAGTTGTGTTTAAACCTCCCTGCCTCCTCTGAGCCTACAATTATGCCCTCCTTCAACCTCTTCAGTAACAAGCTCTCAAGGCTACCCTTTAAAGGGCAATCGCTTACAAACCACAGAGGTACACAGCCCTGGACTAAAGGATACTGTTAAGTGTGACTTTGATTTAGTGGCTCTGATTTTATCTTTTGTACTGTGCCAGGAAAAAAAAAAGCAGTAATGTTTTATCAGCAGCTACATGGTAAGCACATTGTACACTTCAATTAGATTCCCTTTATCTAGCACATCCTTCCTTAAGTGAACTGCTGCCTCGTGTTTCTCCCATTCCCCAGGCAGGCACACGCAGCCCATGTTGAGGGTTCTAAGATGCTTTATTAAACAGAAAATTAATATAATGCTATTGTGTCAGCTGGCAGCTTCTTGAGAGTAAAAGACTTTGCAATATTTTATTATCAGAACCAAATTCCAGCTTCTGGGAACTGACAACCTAGAGACTTTAATATCCATGCTTTCCCAGGAGAAAACTGCATAAGCCCCAATGTGAAGCTTTGGCTACAACCACATGGAGCCAAAACAACAAGTGATTATATGAATTAAGCCAAACACCTGGCTCTTTCCTAACCAAGCATAAAACTGGTCTTTATATGGTGTATAAACTGATGGGAGTTGGGGGATTTGTGTCGATTTCATTTGTTTACTCAATAAATGTTTAAATGAACCCCTTCTATGCCCAGCACTGTAGGTCCTGGAGAGAGGGGAATGAGCCATGCTCTGGACTTCAAGGAACTCACTGTTTAGTAAGGAGAAAAACAGGAAACAAAAGAATTATAATACCATATGTGGCGGTTGCTGTTGTCATTATCATTTACCCAATATCCAATACTTTCTCTCATTTTTTTTACTAACAGATGCCACTTGTGTTTGGGTTGGTGATGTGCCCAACTCTATACTCACTTTATCAGTTTCCTTTGTAGCTAGGAGTAGGCTGGTAACACAATTCTGGACAACAAAATATAAGCTGATGCCTAATGGGATATTCTGGGATAGCTTTTGCCTGCTTGAATAAAGAGGACAGGCATGGCCAGTGCTGCACTAATTTCCACCTTTTGCATTGAACATAGATGTGATGCCTGGTGCAGCAGCAGCCATCTTGAAACCATGAGGTAACAAGCATGCAAATGAGAGCTAATGCTCAAAGGATGGAAACCAGAAGGACAGAAAAGCCCTGGCTTCCTGATGACAACACTGAGATCCTGAGTCAATGCCAGATACCACCAAAACCTGGATGTTTTGTTAAATAAGAAACATCAAAGAAACACTTTTTTTTTTTTTTTTAACTTAAGCCATTCTTCATCCAGTTTTCTGTTAATGTATAGCTGTATTCCTAATAAAGACTGGCATAAAAGCTAAAGATGTATACAGGTTACAGAGGAAGGTGTGAGTAACTATTCTTGGGTTGGGAAAGGTCAAGGAAGGTCATACTTCCTCCTTGGGAGGATATACTTCTTCCATGGAATGACATTTAGATCAATTTCAGAGGAAGCACAAAAGTTCCCTTGAGGGAGTGTGTGGTGTCCAATGGAGAAATGCAGACTAGACTGAGGGACCAGCACATGTAAGCCTGGGTAGCGTGAAAAAGCAAGCATGCTGGGGAACCAGAGTGGTTCAACATGAAGGAAGCATGGGTTTGGGGAAGAGAAAGTGTGGAAGTGATGGTATGTGAAGATGGAGACATACGCACATGGGAGCTAGACTGTAAGGGGCTTTGAAAGCAGATTAGGAAACCGATAAAGGTTTTAACCAGGTGAGTTTGAAAGATAACTCACTTCCATGGAAACATGAAAGAGAAAGGGGTGGGGGTTGGGAAGGTGGCTTGAGAAAGATCAGGTTGAATATAATTTTATAATTATCCAGAACTATTTAAACCCTGGAGCCAATGAGCGGTTCTTATAGTATGTGGGAGAGAAATAATATTCATATTTCAAGCCCGGCGCATACACTATCTTATTTAATCTCTCCTTAACCCACTGGGTTGGGAGTGATATATCCTTTTTACAGATGAGAAGACTGAATGAATGTACGGAGCTTAAGTAGTTGCCCAGGTTCTCACAACTACGGATAGGAGGTCTAGCTCCTAAGGCCACGTGGGTCTGGTGCACCACCCTGCCTGACACCCCCCGTTCCTATGTGACAAGGGAATTTGCCCCCAACTGGATAGGGGGTTACAGGTCCCCAACACAGGGACCCAGAGATCACAAACATGGTAACCTGGAAACCAATCTCCTGACCCTAAGAAGTATCATCCAGAGGAAGGACACGGGTAGACTGATCTTGTCGGCATGGTACAGGCGTACATAGGCTCTGCCAAAAATAGATCCGCAGGGAAGTCCCTCTTGATAAGAATTCCCTAAATCTGTGGGAACCAGAATCATTGTCTTCAAGCTTGTCCAAGATAGATCACCTCGAGACATTTATTTATTTAATATATATTTTTTTAAATTTTATTTATTTTTGGCTGTGTTGGGTTCTCATTGCTGCCCGCGGGCTTTCTCTACTTGCAGCGAACAGGGGCTACTCTTCGCTGTGGTGCACGGGCTTCTCATTGTGGTGGCTTCTCTTGTTGCGGAGCACGGGCTCTAGACGTGCGGGCTTCAGTAGTTGTGGCGCACGGGCTCAGTAGCTGTGGCTCACAGGCTCTAGAGCCCAGGCTCAGTAGTTGTGGTGCACGGGCTTAGCTGCTCCGTGGCATGTGGGATCTTCCTGGACCACGGCTCGAACCCGTGGTGCCTGCATTGGCAGGCAGATTCTTAACCACTGCGCCACCAGGGAAGCCCTCAAGACATTTTTTAAATGGTACTACTCATAACAAACCCTTTAAGAGTAACTTTTCCCAATTGCCAGGCACTGTTCTAAGTGCCTTACATACATTATTTCATTTAATCAACAACAGCATCACATGGGAAAACCTCCAAAGCAGGGTTTTTATGATGCGCCTTAAACCGCGTAGAGGCTGCCAATATGGAGTGGTACCCACCAGGGGGAAGGGAGGGAGCTGCCCGTCACCTGCTCCCTGCTATTTAAAACCTCTGCAACGGGGGTCGAAATGTGTATTCCTTCAGGGCAGAGCCTCCAGAGAGAGGAACACAGTGGCTGAGCCGGGCTGAAGGGAGAAAAGGAAAACAGCCGGCATTTATCAGGACATATTATACGACTGAACCGGAGCCGGGTCCTTTGAAAGCCCGTACAAAATTGACTGCACAGTACCCACCCCTGAGCTAATGCTATCAAGAGGGCTGTTTAATGGCGTTACCCAGGAAGAATCATGGCAGTTTTGTTCCTGCCCAGCGAGGAAATCCATTTTCACTTAGGACATCAACCGGGAAGTTCCACAGCCAGGCAAATAGAATAAAGCATGGATCCCATGGCCCCATGTGGGCAGCACACAGGTGATAATTCTGATTGCGAACATTTATCGAGTACATATACATGCCAGGCACAGCCCAAAGCACTGTATGTTTGTTATCTCGTTTGATCCATATGAGGTGAAAATGCCATCTCCAGTTTATTGGTGAGGAGAGGGAGACAGAGGGTTTCAGTAACTTGACCAAGTTTATCCAGCGGCTGAGCCGGGGGTTGGGGGAGGGCTACAAAATACAAGATACAGAGTGGTCAGATCCATGAGGAGGGAGGCAGAGCTAATACACTGAAGGGTCCATTCTTGGAGTGGTTAATAGGAGTCATATCAAGTCCAATGATGGCCAGTAAGGCACTGGCACCAGCCAAGCGGACTGGATGCCGGCTGTGGGCACCCACCAGAGTTGGTAGGTGTTGAATGGCTGAATGTGTGCCCAGGTGATGAGCAGGCAGCCAGCATCAGGCCAAGTATTTCGGAAGGAAGCCAAGTTTCCCAACAAGAGCACAATAAAGATCTAGCTCTTGGAGCAAACACTGAACAAGTGTTTAAATGAAGACTAAACATCTTTACCAGGCTTTATTTTATTTCATGGTGCTCATTAATTCTTTCACTCAACCAGTAAGCATTTGTTGAGCACCCACTGTATACCAGGCATGGCTGTAAATGCCTAGAATACAACTGCGAATAAGAAGAGACAAAAATTCCTGCCCTCACGGAGTTTACATTCTAGTAAAGAGAGAGAGAGACATTAACTAAGAAAAAGTAATGACTAGGTAAACTATACTAGAAGATGATGTGTGTTATACAAAATAAAATAGGGACAGGTGGATTGGGAGTGCTGGGACTAGCGCCAGGGCCCCAATGAAAAGGTAACATTTGAGCAACACTTAATGAAGGTGAAGAGCTTCTGATCCAGGCGTTAGAAACAGCCAATTCACAGACCTTAAGTGAAAGCAGTGTTTGGGCTTCACGGGGTAAGAGAGGAGAATCCAGCAACACCAGTGGCAGGAATAAAAGCCACTGAACATGGCGCCCTGGAGTCTAGGGGATGGGGCTCATGTCCCAGCTCTACCAGGTTCTGAGCAAGTTCTTCACCTTTCTGAGTCTTACTTTCCTCATCTGTAAAATGGGAATAACAACTGTAGCTGCCTCACAGGTTCTCACGAGGATTAAATGTGGCAATATGCAGAAAGCGCTCAGCAGGGCAGATAGTGAGCCCTCAGCGATGTCAGCTCCACCGTGGCCTCTCCCCTCAGCGCCTAACCCCATATTTGCACTTCCGTGGTTACCTGTTGCCCCCACTTTACCTGAGGGGCAGGAGCTGTGTCGTGCTTAACTCTGAATCTCCAGACCCTCAATCAGGATGTGGCATGGGGTAAGCCCAGGGTGTAGGGGGGTGTGGAAGAGGGGACTGAAGATGACCCAGCAGGGAAACGGTAGGTAGAATTGTAACTCCAGTACTCAATAATGCAAGTTACTGGCTGTTGCATTGAGCAATATAACACTCTCTAAAGATGAGAGTTGGGTCAGGTGCTCCAGACCTCAGCCTGGAGGGGGAGGTGTAGCCAGGGATGTGGAAGAACCACCGAAAACAGACACTGACTGGAAGGGAACCAAGTGAACCAGGCCTGTGAGGCCCTTTACGGCTCTTGGACAGAGGTATCATTTGTGAGGGGTCCAGGGCCACTGCCATCCATAAAGCAGGAGAAGTTGGAGCCTCCTTGTCCTCTGCAGTGTGCTGCCCGAGTCTCAGTGCCAGGGTCTGCCCAGCGCGACTTCCTACAGCTTCGCATCACTGCGCAGAGATGGGTCCTAATGAGCTGGAATTCAGCTCATGCCTCGTTCGTGGGATTTCCCTATTGCCAGTGACAAAAACAGGTACTTTTTTTTCCCCCCTGGAAGCCTGAATCTGTGCTTTTCATGTATCTCTGTCCTCAAATAGCCTGGGGACAACTGGGCTTGTGTGTTAGGTGAAGAACAGAACAGGAAGAGGAACGAAGCAAAATCTATACTCAGTGGGAGGCTGGACCCCACGCCCACGACGGGGACATGGCTTGTGCACAGGCTCCCGGGCACCACGCTCGGGCAGAAGGGGCCTCAGGAGCTGCCGTTAATTCCCGAGCCTCTCCTGCAGCCAATTTTAGTCCAACTCCTTGATTTAATTACACTCCCACGTACAACAGGAAGCTTGCATTCTCTTATACGCAATGAATATTAAGCTGATAGACCTGTAATTCCCTCCGCTAGGCGCACTCCCACTTTTGCATATTGATGCCACATTTATTTTCTAATTTTCCATCCTCCTGGTCCTGTGCTCACCACCTTATCCCCATAATAATTTCTATCAGCAAGCACATACATCCTCCTTCCCTCTCTCCTCCGACCCCACTCAGATGGCGATCAGCACATACTTGAGCAATCTGAGCCCCCTTTTACACCTGTCACAGCAGTGGAGAGAGGTCTGGGCTCTGGGCTCTAATTGGACGCCACATGGCTATAAGTGGTCAAGGACAGTCAATAAAGAACAGAGCTGCAGGTGGGGTTCTGAGGGTGAATGGGGAGATGGGAGACATGTGCACATGCTCACAGACATGAGAGCTAGCCTTCCTCAGGACGGCCTCCCTCCATAAGGTGTCCGGTACCTTTAACGTATTCAGGGGACAGCAACATCTTGCCAGGGAGGGAACAGGAATAAAAGTCAGGAGCAGGTTGGGGTGTCCAGCAAAATTCAGCCTGGCTCCCACGTGTCCTCTCCTGGCAACGGTTTGTAATTTTGTAAGTTCCCTTGGTGTCTTGGTCAGTACAGCCTGCTGTAACAAAGCACCACAGAGTGGGTGGCTTACAAACAACAGATGTTTATTTCTCACCGTTCTGGAGGCTTGGAGGGCATGCTTCCCGGTTCATAGAGGGCTGTCTTCTCACTGAGCCCTCACATGGTGGGAGGGGATGGAATGGGAGCTCTCTAGAATCTCTTTTATAAGGGTACTAATTCCATTCATGAGAGCTCCATCCTCATGACCTAATCACCTCCCAAAGGACCCACCTCCAGATACCATGTCACTGGGGATTAGGTTTCAACATATGAATTTGGGGGGAGGAGGGCACATTCAGTCCATAGCACTTGGCTTTAGTCTTATGTAGTAGCCTCCCTATCATTTCTCTGGAACCCTGTCTCAGGGGCAGCTCACTCCTGGCTCCATCCAATTTGGTCTCAGGCTCCCAAATCCATGCATGTTCTCTGATTCCATTTGAACATGCCCCCCCTAGTTTTGACCTTGCTTTGTCCAATTCCTGGGTCTGTTCTCACCCAAAACCTTCCTCTAGCACCACCACAGGCTCTGACTCTTCCTTCCTTCCCCAGGAACATTTCAGGGGTCTGCCGTGCCAAGTACTGGGCTAGAAACTGGTTGAATGGGCACTTGGACTCTGGCTTCAGGCTCATGCTCCAGCCAAGCCCTAGGTCCCCTGCTATCCGCAAGGAACCTCTCCACCAAAGACAGGCAGAAGAAAAGAAAGGACGTTCAGAACTATTCAGTGCAGGCAGCTCTGCCTGCGTCTCCCAATAGTTCGCCTTTGTGTTGAACCATTTGGACACTTCTAACCTGCTTGGTCCTCAAAGAAATTCTTCATTCACTGGCCCGTGGAGGCTGATGACCAGATGAGCTCCCTGCTTACTCTTCCATATAGGACACTGGGTAACACTGCCAGAGGCTCCCAGCCCTTTGAGAGGATGAGTGACACCATGCACATCCTCCCATGAATCACAGTTCTCATCCACACAAGTCATTCCTTGAAAGGATTGGGGAACAGAAGGGAAGCAAGCCCCACGGATATCAGAATCTCCATGGAGACTTGTTTCAGTCCCCGTCAACACTTTCTGATACGTATCCTTACTGAGACTCGCTGACAGACAACTGCTGTTTACATCTGCAAAGTTTAATAAGAAACTTAAATGGACATTTTAATAGAGATGCATCCCTCTGGATGAAATACAGATATACTTTGGAAACCACATGAAATGTAGATGGCTTAGCCTACTTAAATTTTTAACCTTAATTTGAGGGCCATGTGCTAAATGCATAGTGCATTATTTCATTTCCTCTTCACTAGAGCCCTACAAGGTAACTATTGTTTTCATTTTTATTTTATAGATTAGGAAATTGGGGTTCATAAATGGTGAAGGATCTGCCCAGGTCCCACTGGCACTAAGTGGCAGGATGGAGATTCGAACTCAGAAGTCTTTATCCCAAAGCCTATGTTCTTAACCACTATGCAGAAAAGACATCCAGGTGTGATCAGGTGACGGTACAGACTGCCCACTCATCTCTCAGGACAGTGCATGGCGGAGCCAGCAAAATTCGGAGTTGGACTCAATCTGAAGACAAAAATCTCCATTTTATTAGGCTTTCCAGAGGTCCTAACAACAGATGCCCAAATTCACAGGGCCAGCAGTTAAGCCAAGGGCCCCTTATTCTTTGGGGAGGGGGAGCTTCACAAAAGCCTTCCTGCACATCAGCAGTCATCTCATTCTCTGTCTTAGAGGCAAGGGTCCAAGGGAAGCCATTCTCCCACCTGGGGCCACGTAGGGCACCTAGAACTGATCAGAGACTAGGATAATCTTAAAGCCAAAGTCACTCAGTTAGGCAGCCTGGGGTCGACCTTCACTCTAAGAAGAAACCCGTCAACCAGCCAGCAGAGTTCTTGTTACTGGACACAGAGACTTTTTTCACCAGTTCTAACAAGTTCTTACTCACTGATTGCCCTTCTACAGACTGAATGTAAATACTGTCTTTCTATTATTAGTCTTTGTTTAGACAAACTAGGAGTTACAGTTTAGGTTGAGGCTGGCTTTCCTTTACACGCTCATCCTGAGCACACTCTGGCCACCCTGGTTAGACTGAAAGACATGTCAGGCTAATGGGATTTTCTGGTGGTCCCCAAATCTCCTTAGCAACACATTTATAAAGGCCCTTAGAATAGGTTGCGTCTGCAGCTGACTAATTCCATCCATTATGTGTTGCTTCATGTTGGTTCCATTCGGAAGAAGATCTTTCCCTCTTGATCCTCAATTATCTCCCTGATAAAATGGGGATCATTATTCAGGAGGAGGAGGAGGAGGAGGATGAAGATGATGATAAGTAACCTGTATCATAGGACTGCTGTGAAGATAATCAAAGGAATGTATGTGAAAATGTAAACTGTCAAGTGCCCAACTGCAGCAGATGTATCTAACAGACTATATGATAAAATAGAGCAAACACTGAACTGGGAGTTAGATTTCACGCTATTTCCGAGGCTGGGCACATCACTTAACATTTCAGTGAAATGTTCTCCCACCTGTGAAATGCAAGCCATGACCCTTGCCTTTCCCACTACCAGAACGATTATGGAACCCGCGTGAGCATTCTGGAAAGTCACTTGTAAACTGTAACATGGTGCGCAGGCATACAGGACAGCCAAATTCACCAAGGAGGTTTCTTACATGAAGAAATCATATGGCAAATCCTTTTGTAAAGCAAATAATCTCCTGCTCACATATGCCTCTTAAGTCCAAAACACACTTAGATATCAATTTTAAACCAGCTCAAATAAATGTGCCACATGTTCATACTGAAGCGAACTTTACTCAATGGCTGTTTGATGAATGAGTGAATGAGTGAATGAGTGAATGAATGACTGAATGATGCCAGGTATAATGAAGAGATGGCTCTCTTCTTATATCACCAACTCCATATGAAGTTTTTTTTCCCATTTTTTTTTTACTGAAGTATATAGTTGTTTATAATGTGCTAACTTCTGCTGTACAGCAAAGTGACTCAGTTACACACATACACATTCTTTTTTTCATATTCTTTTCCATTATGGTTTATCCCAGGAGATTGGATATAGTCCCCTGTGCTTTACAGCAGGACCTTGTTGTTTATCCATTCTAAATATAATAGTTTGCATCTACCAACCCCGAACTTCCAGTCCATCCATCTCCCTCCCCTCTGCCCCTTGGCAACCGCAAGTCTGTTCTCTACATCTGTGAGTCTGTTTCTGTTCCACATGATGTTTTTCAGTTCCTCCGTATAATTAGCTTCGTGAACCACCAAGCAGCGTAAATCTTTATTGGTACTAAGAGTATCTGAATTATTGAAAAATCACTCTTACTACAAAGTTTTAATAAGAAGTGTGACTCATACAGTGTTTCTGTTAATTGAACATCAAGTGAAGGCAATACACCCAGATGCAGAGAACTCACCAGGTGAGCAGTAGAGACTTGGCTTCTGCACCCAGCCTCACAGCTGTTCTGGGTCTCTGTTCCCACCCAACCCAGTGCCCTGAGCTCTGACAGCTGTAGCGAAGACCCTGCCAGCTTCTCTTGTGGTCAAGCTGCCGTCTCTTTTCTCCACCCACGGCAAGCCCTGTCCTTCAATGTCCGGGCTGCAGTCTCTTCACACCCCACTCAAAACCGCACAGTAAACAAACAAACAAACAAACAAAACAAAAAACACACAGTAGATGGTTCCTGGTTACTCTGCCAGCAGGAGAGGAAGCCATACCTGTCTGATTTCCTGGGTGCCTGGTACTGTGCTTGCTTTGCCTTAGGGCATTCTTCCTGTCCTTTACTCCGCAAGGACATCCTCCCTTCTCAGCCCCTGAACCCCACACCTTGTGTATGACACCCCTATATTACTCCACAAGGACATCCTTGTGGATGCCCCTGAACCCCACACCTTGTGTGTGACACCCCTGTATTACAGGATGCTATTCTCAGGTGCATTTTCTGGCCCTTCCCTAATACTGTAAAAAATTAATGGACTGGAGATTTGTGTCCAGTTCTCAAAGAACTTCCCTTAAAAAGCTGCAATAGGAGAAAGCCTAGTTCAATGGTAAAAATGATGACTAGCTTGGATGATGACCACTTCAGATAACTGGCCACAGACCTCTAATCTTGCTGGCATCCCTCTGTCACTTAGCAGGGAACCAGCCGATCATTCCATCGATACATTTATTTTGTCAGCTGTCACTGTGTGGCGCCCACACGTCTCAGCTGGGTAACTTAGGCTGAGAAATGGAAGCTTGACAATATCAGAATCATTTCATCCCTATCACGTGCCTTTCTTGTCAGTGGGTTTCAATGCATTTCTGCCTGGCTTGGCAAATCTAAGCCATGATCTTGCTTTTAGCGCTGGGTCCCTTTAATTATTACTACCAATTCCAACCAGCTTGAGTCCGTGCGTTTCCAAACTACATTAATTCAGTAAGTTCCACCCACAAGATTTCTATTTACTCTGTCCCACATCCACCTTTATAAACACACACACACACACACACACACACACACACACACACACACACACACACACACTCTTATCAATTATCACTTTGAACTGGTTATTTCTTCTTAGCAGCAAACACGTATATGTACACGCACTGATTGATTTTCATGCACAGTTTTTCTTTAGAGTAACTTTACTCCTGTCAGAAAGAAGGAAAGTACTAGATTCTTGATAATGTTAAATAACTAAACTATCGCCTATTCAACCCTGAGTCCTTCCCATCGGGCAACTATTAAGTTCACAGGCTATCAGTCACCATTTTGAGATGTGAAGCAAAAAAGAACTCCAAAAAATGGTTCTCAGAGAAAAGCTACCTCTTATTTTTTTATAACCCCCAAAATGAAATGAGGACATCAGACATCTCATGAGAAAGTGATCATGAAACAGCCTGTCCCACCCATCAGGACTAGGGATGCACCACTGGCCTCCTCCCTTTATAGGGCCCTTGCCTGCTGGTCTCCAGGTAAACAGTGCTTCTGAGCATTGCACCAACTAAAGTGATTTTGCTCTGATGTCGAAGGCTGGGCACCCAGGTGTGGAAGGGGGATGAATGTGAGTTTTCAAGTCAGGTCTGCATTCCAACCAAGCCCTGGAACCTGTGATCATGGATAAGCTTTATCATCTGTATAACGGGAATGATAATAGGGTTGTCGGCTGGGTTCAAGTTAAGGCATGCACACACACAAAGGCCCAGAACAGAGCCTGTTACTTGGCAGCACCTCAAAGGTATATGCTACACCTGCTGCTGCTACTGTTATTACCCCAGCTCAGCCATGAGCCAAGTATATAAACTCTAATACTTCTTATTTTGAAACAATCCTTGGACTCCTCACCCCTCTCAAAGAACAACGATAAATAGTGTAGAGGTGCTACTAGCTAACTCCCAACATATATCACCCTCTTCTTTAATAACATAATCATGATTTCCCACGAGCAATATTGTCAGCCACTTGGAAGAGTACATTCCACAGCCTCCCTTGCATCTACGTGCAGACACGACCAAGTTCTGGACAATAAGATATAAGTAAAAGTCATGTGAAATTAAAAAAAATTTTTTTTTAATTTCAGGAAATATCTTTAAAAGAAGGAGGCATTCCCTCCTCCATCTTGCTACCTGGAACATTTATGTGAAGACTGGTGCTCTGGCAGCCATCTTGGATTATGAGCAGCGGTCCCCAAATTTTTTGGCACCAGGGATAGGTTTCGTAGAAGAAAATTCTTCCATGGACGGGGGCAGGGTGGGGGGATGGTCCAGGCGGTAATGCGAGCGATGGGGTGCCGCAGATGAAGCTTCACACGCTCGCCCGCCGCTCACCTCCTGCTGTGCTGCCCGGTTCACAGTAACAGGCCTCGGACCAGTACGGGACCGTGGCCCGGGGGTTGGGGACCCCGGATTATGAGGACAAGCCCATAGCCTAGGAATGCAGAGTACGAGGACTCTGGGTCTCTGACATCTTCTTATAATGGCTTTACCATTCATGGGCCACTTATTCCTGGACTTCTTTTATATGAGAGAGAAATCCATTTTTACCTTATGTAAACCATCAAGTTATTGGGGGGGTTTCCTGTTATAAACAGGCAAACGAACTCATGTGCCTGACTTCTGTCCTCCCCATCAGCTCAAGGGACAGTTGGGCTCCGACTATTTCTTCTCCTCTTCCTTCATTTCAAAGAGTCTAAGGTCCCAGGGTAGACGTTCCCATTCGCTGAGTTTAGATCAGGTGCCTGACCTTTCTCCATCAGGGATGAGGGACACTGGATTGGAGGAAGGAGGCTCCAGAGACTTCTGGACTGACTGACCACACCTTCAGGAGGTGAAGGTAAAAATGTCCCAAAGGGAAATGAGGGCGCCGCTGGCACAGGTCCGCCACCAAACCTTCTCTTCACTCTCCCACTGAGCAGCTTGTCACTTCTGAGGCCGTGGCAGGAGCAGTAAGTAGTGTGTTTGTGACGGTGAGTGCCAACATCTCTGCCTTCCCAAAAGGGACGAACAACGCTTCCATCACGGGGTGACTCTAGGGGTGGGACAAGGAGGCACGTATTTGTGGCACAGAAGAAGGTTAGGGGCTTCTTTGTTCCAACATTTGTCATAAGTCTCCTAACGCCAGGCCTATTCTAGACACCGAGGACACGAGGATGCAGAGTTAGCTGTCCTGCCTGGTGGTACCCACAGCCTCGAGGGAGATGCACAAGTTGACAGACAAGTGTGTGATACACGCCAAGGTAGAGACCTGGCTGGGAGTTCACAGGAGTGCACAGAGTGTCATGAAACCCAGGCTGGGGGGACTTGGGGAGGAGGAGGCGGGAAGAATAATTTCCACAGTGAGTCCAACTTCGAAGCAGAATAGGAGTTGGGGTAAGCAGAGGGCTGAGCAGGCTGGAGGCAGTGGAGGGAGGGAAAGCAGAGTGGGTCTGGGGAAGCACAGGTTACACCGCTGGTCTTACTGGAGCCCAGAGTGTGAGGGGATGTCACGGGGCACGGGGAGTTGCCTCATGGGATATGGAGCAGAGCCTGGAATTTATTCTGTAACCAAGGGAAAGCGATTGCAGCATCACAATCACGAGGAGCAACATGATGAAATGTGCATTTTAGAATGATTAGAATGATGACTCAGTGTGGAAAATGGATGGCGGAGGAGGGGGCCAGAATCAAGCCCCAGTAACTGACCAATCAGGAGCCTGCTGAAATAATATAATCAAAAAGTAACGTGAGCCATGGCCGCTGAGCCTGCGCCTCTGGAGCCTGTGCTCCACAACGGGAGAGGCCACAACAGTGAGAGGCCCAGA
>NW_006789253.1:40560-52752 GCF_000442215.2 Lipotes vexillifer
CCGATCTCACTTTGTTATAAAGCAGAAACTAACACACCATTGTAAAGCAATTATACTCCAATAAAGATGTAAAAAAAATAAAATAAAAATAAAGTGAACTGCCAAACTAAAAAAAAAAAAAAAAAATAGCGGTACCCTGAGCTGAGAAGAACACTGCTTTACAGATAAAAGTACAGCAATGTTCTCCCAGCCAGTTCTTTCTGTTCCCCCAGTGAAAGCCAAAACCAAAATGCTAAATGACAGGCATGTCTGCATGTATCCAGGGGAACAGAAGCCAAGTGTCCAGATTGCTGGGACCCCACTTGGTACTCTAGCGGAGCATCCCAAAATTAGCACATGCTCAGTGCTTCTTTAGACCGTCTCTCTGGAATGTCAATGCTTTCCAACAAGCCCATCCTTTGTCAGGGGCTGGAAAAGTGACCGATCAGAATGGTGTTGTGGGTTATACCAGTATTTTGAATGAATGAGAGAGGGAATGAATGAATACATGAGTTTAGCAATTAATTGCATTTCTGAATCAGGGCCACTCTGGTTTCCATGGTAAAACTTCAGGGTGAGGAGATTTTTGCCCATTTCCCATTTCTGCCTCTCTTTCTTAAGTACTTCTTAAAAGGACAGGAAAGTGTTACTGAACCATCTCTACCTCTCCACTCCATGGAAAGAATTGAGCAATTATCCTCCATCAGAAACAGTATCCAGGATGGGGGCGAGACAACTTATAGCCTGGAATTTTAAATGATCTTAGAGTCTTTTACTGACAACAAGGCAGATAATTGGGGAAATGTAGTTCTGTAAATGCAGAATAAAAGTTAAGCAGATAGATAACATATGGAACCTGAATTATCAAACACCTTGTTAACTCTGTGAAAAGTTTCACTGAGCTGTTGGCCTTCACTTCGGAGCCCTTGTCCTGGTGGGAATGAATTCAGCAAAGGAAATAATGTGCCACACGCCTAGCTAGTCAGTGCTTTTATTTATGCTGAATTGTCCGTAATGAGTTTATTCCCTTTCCATTCTGCCTCTTAACCTCTTGAAAGAAGACAAGGAAAGTTACTAGGGTAAATCAACATTCAGGATTATCAAGCAGATGCTGATCTATATCTCATATTTAGAGAATTCTAAGAACATTCACCAACGCCTCACTTTTCCTTCCACTGTGATCAAACACATTCATTAGCACTTTTGGGCCTGGGGACCCTGAGATGCCCCAGAAAATTTCCAGGGGCCTTCTTGCCACCCTAAGCCAGGACACACAGTGTTTGATCACACAAAATGATAGCACAAACTAATAATGTTCAGCCAAAAGGTACCTATCTATGGACCACCTCAGACCCATAAGGATAGCTACTATAAAAATGAAAATGAATAAAAAACAGAAAACAGCAAGTGTTGGTAAGGATGTAGGGAGATTGGAACCCTTGTGCACTCTTGGTGGAAATGTAAAATGGTGCAGCCACTGTGGAGAACAGTATTGTGGCATCTTAAAATTTTTTAAATAGAACTATTGTTCTGTATGATCCAGCAACGCCGCTTCTGGGTACGTATTCAAAAGAATTGAAACCGGAGTCTCTAAGAGTTATTTGTACACCCATATTCATAGCAGCATTCTTCACAATAGCTGAAAGGCAGAAGCAACCCAAATGTCCATTGTTGGATGAATATGTAAGCAAAATGTGGTGTATATACATACAATGCAGTATTATTCAGCCTTTAGAAGGAAGGAAATTGTGACACCTGCTACCACATGGATGAACCTGGAGGACATTATGTTAAGTGAAATAAGCCCGTCACAAAAAGACAAATACTGTGGGATTCCACTTAGATGAGAAACCTAGAGTAGTCAAAAATTCATAGAGACAGAAAGTAGAATGGTGGTTGCCAGGGGCTGAGGGGAGCAGGGAATGGGGAGTTAGTGTTTAATGGGTATAGAGTTTCAGTTTTACAAGACGAAAAGAGTTCTGGGGATGGATAATGGTGATGGTTGCACAAAAATGTGAACATATATAATACCACTGAGCTGAACTGTACACATAAAAATGGTCAGGATGATAAGTTTCACGTTACACGTATTTCACCACAATTTTAAAAAAAATTAAAAAGCATCTACGGGCCTGGAAGAGAGAAGAGGTACCAGAGTCAACGCAAAGCACATCATTGCATTGTGACTATTTTTAAACCTAAGGGGCATGTGTCTTCTCTTCTTCTTGCCCTCTCAATCCCTCCCTTCCTCTCTCTGCCCTGCTGACTTTGGACATGCAGAGACCATCCGGTGTCCTCAGAGCTTGGGAGCCCTCTGCTCTACCCCCTCCCCCACCACTAAGGTCATTGTCACCAAGACTTCAGCCACCCTCCTAGTTCACAATGGGCCCCAAATCGAAACTCCAGATTCCTCCTTTCCGCCAAGCTTCAGACCCACATTTTCACTTGCCCACTGGAAAGGTCTCCCTGCAGGTCCCACAGAGAACTCATTCTCTCCCCAGACACACCTCCTTCTGCGTTCTGACCTTAATTAATAGTATTACTTCCTCAGCAGGGTCCTGGGACTCTTTCTTGAACCATTCCTACCTGCCTGCCTCTCCTTTTCTCAGCTCCCAGGCATCATCCTTTCGTTTCTATCACCAAAATGTTGACTCTCTTCCCTCCATCAGCCCCTTCCAAGTGCCCTGGCCACCCTGTGTCACATCCTAACTGATCCCTCAACTTTCTCTATTCTCTAAATTCCTACGTTCCATTTCCTACACACCTTTTTAAAAAACATAGATGTGACAATTCACTCTCCTGCTGAGAAACTTTACCAAGGCTCCCCATTGCTTATAAGAGAAACCACCTCCAATGTCCCAAGGCAGAGTGAGGCAGTTTCAAATAGCTCAGGAAATAAACTAATTGGCCCACAGCTTTGACAATTTCCGGTCTAACCACTTGTGACATGCAGGCTGTGGTCATTTAGGAAGAAGGCAGCTGTGGGAAGCAGAATTCTAAAGATGACAGCCCAAGATTCCTGCCCCATGATTATTAAATCAAACATGAATCGAGTGACTGCTGTGAAGGGATTTTGCTGATGCAATTAAAATCCCAAATTAACTAAACTTAAAGTACAGAGATGATCTGGGTGGGCCTGACCCAACCAGGTGAACCCTTAAAAGAGGGAGCTTTTTCTGTAGCAGAAGAGGGGGTCAGAGAGAATCAAATCTAGGGAAGGATTCAACGTGCTGTTCTGGCTTTGAAGATGGAGGAGCCACGTGCAAGACCAGAGACCAGCCTCTTGCAATGCAGAGTGACCCACCCCCTCTAAACTCTGCCAACGACTGAACGAGCCTGGAAGCAGCATCTTCTTTAGACCCTCCATGCAAAAGCCCAGCCTGACCAACACATCCATTTCAGCCTTCTGAGACCCCAGGCAGAGCACCCGCCCAAGCCCACCCACATATCTACCTAAAGTACCGCAGGCTAATGGATGTGTCTGGTTTGAAGCAGCTAGTTTGTGGCAATGTGTTACACAGCAATAGGAAATGAATACAGCCCCTCTCTACATGTCTCATGCTGGGGGCGGAGAGGGCTTCCCGGAGGGCAGGATGTGCTGAGCAGACAATCCCCTAAGTAGCTGTTCCACCCACCAACCCACTTTAAACAGTTCCATGGACCTCTATCTGTCCTTCATTAATTTCTCTGCCCTCCATCAGGTTCACTTGGAACTTCATGGACTTTTCAAAAACAAGCATTAAAATTGTAATTACTTTTATCCTAATCAAGATATTTGTCAGATTGCCAAAGTCTAATATATCATCATCTTTCTCACACATCCTTGTATAAGGTTGTAATAAGCTTCACAAATTAATATCAACTCCTCCCACTACCTCCATCCCCCATTTCTCTCCTCTTTCTCCCTCTCTCTCCCTCCCTCTCTCTCTCTCTCTCTCTCTCTCTCTCACACACACACACACACATACACACACACACACACACACACACACACACACACACACACACACGCACTTACTGCATGATCACATTATGCCTTTATCTCTTAACTGGAAGGAAATAAATGGCCATTTTCAATAAGAAAATAAGAGTATTCACCCTTAACCAGTACCCACACTGTCCGTTAATTCTGATTTCTGAACGTGAACTTTGGAATCACTTAGAGCAAAATCTGAATCCCAGATGCCTCATTTAGTGGCTAAATGACATCTCTCAGTCTCAGTTTTATCATCTGTCAAATGCATACAATAATATCACCTACCTCATAGCATTCCTATGAGGATTAATTTAAATAATGCTCTTGGAGTCCTGGGCAACTGCCTGGCGTGAAGTCTGTACTCAGTAAATGGGGCCATTACTGTCGCAAAGGAGAGGAAAACGTGACCCTTTAAAAGTAAGGACATTAGGATCAGCTCAGGCTCACTCAAGGCTAGGTGCCCACAGTAGTTTGGTTTGGTTAGGGTTTTGAGTTTAGCCTGGTCTAACTAATTCTCTCCCTGACTCTGAGTCCATCTTTCTGCCATGGAAACATTACCAAGAAACTTCCAGCTACTCATTTTTGAGTTACCTGCAGACACTTGGTTGATGAGGAACAGAGTAAGGAACGCAGATAGGAGCCATCACAGCATCTCTTCTGTCTGGTGCATTCCACAGTGAAGCCCAGGATCCTGGGTGCTAGAAGCACGCAGCAAATACACCTGCACCCATCAGGAGGTGCTCCTCTGGGCTGTGACTGCTGTATCCACGGTGGATGTCAGAATGGATTACCGAAAACGTCAACAACAAATCAGCGGAGACTAAATGGACACAAAGAAGTGCAGAGTGAGCCAGTAATTGCTCTGCATCTGAGTGTTCAAAAGGAAGAGCTCAAGGGGCTTCCCTGGTGGCGCAGTGGTTGAGAGTCCGCCTGCCGGTGCAGGGGACGGACGCGGGTTCGTGCCCCGGTCTGGGAGGATCCCACATGCCGCGGAGCGGCTGGGCCCGTGAGCCGTGGCCGCTGGGCCTGCGCGTCCGGAGCCTGTGCTCCGCAGCGGGAAAGGCCAGAGGGTTGAGAGGCCCGCGTACCGCCAAAAAAAAAAAAGAAGAAAGAAAGAGCTCCAGAACACAGAAAATGCAGTAGAGCTTGCCATGGTACGGGGGGCCTTTGCTACCAGCAGCTCTTGCGACCTGGGCAGAGTCCAAGGCATACTGTGGTCCCAAGTGTTCTTAGCCTGGCAATGAAACTGACCTGCTTAATATCATACTCATTACCTCCCTTCTGTTACTTTGATTTTTCGTACTGGAGTCTAATCAAGGGAACTTTGTGAAGGAGGGCCGTTATATAATTTTCAAGGATTTGGAAGAATTTAGAGCTACCTTTCAAATTCAGGTCCTGGGTATGTTATTTTAATAACATTATTAAACTCTCTGATTCCAGTCTGCTCTTTGAAACATGAGAACAAGTGACTCCCCATGGAGCTGTCAGGATCAAGCGAGAAAACATACAAACGGCACCTAGCACGCTGCCTTTGACACAATACGGTAGGTGCTTGCCAAGTGATACCAGCTTGTAGGACTGCATTTCACACTGGATGAAAACTTCCCCCATTATAAGATTCTCCGATGTCTTATAGGCAAGTGTGTGGATAGGTTTTGAGTAGATAAACCCCTGAACTCTCACTGGACCCACTAGTGGATTCCAAAAGCAAACCTGATCTGGAACTTTCAGTTGGGTTAGAATGGTGGGAAATGCATGCTGCCTTCATTGAAGGAAAGGGGGAAGGGATGGAGAAAATGAATAAATGGGAATGCTTTACTCTACAGACAAGCTGAAAAGTGGTTTTAGGGCATGAGAATTACCCAGACATGCACAGCGTTCCACCATCCTGTAAGGACAAAATAACATGACTGAATGTGCCCACACCACTAGGAAAGGGAATCCAGCAACCTTGTCAACTCACTGGTCTAACCAGTTCTCTCCCTTTGTACAGACTCCTTTGTACATGTGCTACTGAGAAAGCCTGCTACAGGAGGGCAGGGTCTGAAGGAGAACACCGGGGGGCATTGCCTCTCCTGGAAATTAAGTGCTCCAAAGGGAGCAGGCAGGTACAGTTCATCTCAGACAGGAGGTCTCTACGTGGGGTTTGTAATCATAGTTTTGGATGGAGGGGAAAGAAGTACATCTTTAGTTTTCCCTTTACCTCTAACTGAAATCTAGCATTTCCTTCAATTATGGATGCAGACAACAAACTGCAGTAGAATTTGCATCGCCTGTGACTTTACTCCTGATAAAAATCACAGATATTTACATATCACATCATGTCTGTTGCAGATATCACAAAATAGCAATTATGCTCATCGTGACTTAAAATTAGGCTCATTATTAGGCTCACCACTAGAAAGTGTTACCTAAGGTGTTAATAAAAGAAACAGATCCATTACTATTTGTTTTTGTAATATTGTGATAAATAGTTTAAGCATAATTGGTTTCTTCTTTGACCTAAGTTATTTTACTTTATTCTTTAGGAATGGTTTTCTGGAAAGGGGTCTATAGGGATCACCAGACTTCCAAGGGGCCCATGGCTTAAGTGGGGGTAATGAACCTGCTGCCTGAGCATTAGGAACCAGCGCTGTAGAATGTGTCCTGCCCATGAGAAAAAGGGCTTCCTAAGGAAGAGTGTACACTCTGCACCCTGGTGAGGAGGACAAGAAATCCTACAAGGGAAGGAATAAAAGGAACTGACTTGGTAGAGCACCCACTTCATGTCACACACTGCATTTTACTGAAGTACGGTACTCCCTAAGAGCAAACGCATGAAGTGAGAACAATTTCCCCCAATTCACAGACGAGGAAACTGTGGCTCAGAGATATACAGTCACCCTGCTAGGAAGTGAAGGCACCAGGTACAACTCCAACCCAGGGCAGTTTGACTTTCTACTGTCTGACCATGGCAACGACAGTGAGACGAAACTGATGGACAAACGGAGAGTTCAATGCACCCAGCAGAGAAGAAGCCACCTTGGGTGGTCTCGGAGGTGTACCACCTAGAGTGCCCTTCATGAGAACCTGCTGTGAGGAAGCCAGCTTCGGCACCTTCAGCTCCTTGACAGCATCTGCTCTGAGGACACACCCTCCCCAGCTACTCCCAGTGACTGAGGAGGGCTAGGCCATCCCTGCCTGCAAAGCAGGTCTGCTCCAATGGACAATCTGCCTGCAGTCCAAGGCTTCTCCTATTCAACTACATCCTCCTTCCTTCCTTCCCTCCATCCTTCCACAGGGGCCAGACTGGCAGTGCGGCGTGAAGGCCCTCCTGGCCTATTCCTGCTCACTCTCCCCTTTACCCTTCACAGGTATTTCCTTCAATCAATTTCTGGGATGCCTACTTCCATCTTCATGTCTGCTTCTTGCAGGACCCAAATTAATGCAGCCCTCAAGTCTGGGAAAAGCTACAACCCTATCCCCCTCTGATGGACAATCAAAGGAGAGTGTGTTTCTTATGACAGATTCATGGGCCAAAGAGGGACACCCAATCTCTCCTCCTAAGGACTGTCACCTGGGGAGTACATCATGGGAAAAGAAACACACGTGGCACGGGACAAGGCTGTTAAGGCTGAAAACAGGGTAACTATACCAAAAGTCAAGACAGTGGTTACACTGATGGAGAATATCTGGGGGAAGGGGGCATGAGGGGTGATTTCTGGGGTGCTGGTAGCGTTCTGTTTCTTGAGCTGGGTGCTGAATAAAGAGGTGTGCTCATTTGTTGACAATTCACGGAGAGGTTCGCTTGTGATCAGTGCAGTTTTCTGTCCATCTATTCCTCATCAAACAGTTTTTTAAAAACTAGGTACATTTATAGTACTTAGCACCTCTCCCCGTGAGGTGGGATTTGAGGGGCTGCTCTCTGTATATACGGGATGCAATGTATTCACTGACTGGGGGTGGTGGGTACTCTGCACACGAGCTCCAGGGATCCCTGATGTGAACTTGGCTGTGGTCCTTAAAGAACCTTAAGGCTATTTATCTTTTGGTCCTGGGTCGCTAACAGAGGTTCTAGACTTATTGGATATAAATGCCCTTTATAGCCAAATGTCGGTTGAATAAATAAATGACTTACTTATGTCTTGACATTTGGGAGATGTCAGAAAGAGAAGACACAGGGAGTTCTACAATCCTCGGTACTGCCTGTGACAGGATTCAGTGCTTGACTTTGAAAGCATGATGTGTAGCTCGCTGAGAAAATGAATCTTCCCCGGGTGGAGAAATGCGGATGCATGTTTGACAAACCAATTCCTTTCTCGGAGGAGGAGAAGGGAGACTCCCACAGAGGTCGGGCAGCGAAATTACCAGAGGCAAAGCAGAGCAGCGGAGGTCTTGCAGAAGCAAGGAGGCCCCTCACGCTGACGGCTGCACAGGGACTGGCTGGCATCCCCTGGTCGGCTGGGCACCGCAGCGAGCCTCTGAACTTGATGACATACTCTCTTCCATGAGCAGGGCCAGCCTCCGCCTTCAGTCTCACCGGTTCAGAAACATCTCAAGGCTAAAAGGCATGCAGTGCTCTGCTAAACAGGAGAAGTGCCCCCACCGGACCACGGGAGCCTGGACAATGGCTGCCTTTCTCCTGTTCATTCTGCCAACCCTCTGCCCCGGGGGTCCCCTGCCTCTAGTGCCCATGATTGAGGTCATTTACCTCTTCTTTCCAGGCAGAGGGAGCTAGCATTGTGGGACCCAGGCGAGTTATAGAGAATATGGCTTCAGCTCAACAGCAGCACATGAGAGGCAGTGAACTGGAAGAGTTAAGAGCATGGGTTAAAAGTCTCACACTACCCCTCGGTAGCAGTATGACCACAGGCAAGACTGTAACCTCTCTGTGCCTCAATCTTCTCATCTATTTAAATAATTATTTGTTATAGTACTTACTTCAGAGAATTATGAGATTTTAATTAGCTAGTACACAGAGAGCACCGTAAAATTTAAAAAGTGCAATCGACAGACATCAGCTATTATCATCGCGGTAATCATCAGTGATGTCCACCAAATATTTCTTGCTCTCTGTATCCAGGTACCTGTCACGTGGTAGATTGCCCCAGAAAGGCAAGCTATCCGTAAGACTTGTTTTAGTCAATGAAATGCATCACGTGTCATTTCCAGACAGAAGCTTTAAAAACTGGTGTGCAGTTCACCATATTCACTTTTTCTTGGAAAACATGGCAACATGGAGATGAAGCTTCCTTCTTTCTGAAGGCTTGAGTGGGGAAGATAAAAAGCCAAGCTCCCAGCCTACCTTAGGTAGACCTGTAGTATGAACAAGAAATACGTCTCCACCGAAATGTCACATTTATTGGCCGCTTTGACCTCATCTTGCCTTTTCTACCTGAACAAAAAATGGTTCCTAAAAATGAGGTGCTGCCATTAACATGAACCGCAAGATGTGGCATTAACTTAGGATTCGGGGTGTCGGTCTATCGTAAGGAAACCATTATTGGAGGCTGGAAGGATGGCAAACTCTGATATGCATGGTTGAAATATGTGGTAAAACTGTCACCTGCTATAACCCAGAATACAGGTAATATTTTGTGGCTCTAGGGAAGTGAGTTACAAGACAAAATCTGTGTGTTGATTGCAACTGGCTTCATTTGGCCAGGTGATACAAGAGGGTAGCTCAGCAAAGAAGCAGCCAGTTTGCAAGCAGAAATAAATAGAAATGCAGAGTCCCGAAATTCAGACACTTGTAGATTTAGAACAGTAAACATTAGAGGTAAAGTTGAGAAGTACAAAAGCCAATGAAGCCTTTGCAGCAAGAATCAAATCAACAGTGTAGCCTCATACCCGTTGTTGATGCTTACGAATGTCCCTACAGCTATGCTTGGAACTCCGGCACCACACAGGGAAGCAGAAGAGCTTCTGCACCTGTGGTTCAGAGCGTGTGGACTCACCGTGGCCCACGCCCAATTCTAAGACCCAGGGTCGTCCCAGTGTCCTGGCCCGTATCTGGTTCCCTGTCTTGTCTCACCTCCTGCCTCACAATTCCCAGTGCCCGTCTTTGCTCTCTGCCCAAAATTCCAGCTTTTTTAGCTCCCTGTCTTGCACCCCCGCCCGGTGCTTCTGGGGATCTTCTCCCGAGCCCCGGTCCTCATGATTCTGTCTCCACCAGCTCCTGTCAGGCCCTTGAGACTCAGCAAACCTGACACTGTGAATACGGCCCTGACCAAACAATCCTGAATCTGTGACATTTGCTGTAACCCTCCAACACGCCCCTGACTTTGCTGTCCTTCTGGGCTTCCTGTAGTGGTCTTATCCAAGGACTTGCCAGCTTACGAGCCACAACTTAGCGAGTGTGTCAGTCACTTGGAAATGGTTTGCACCAGCCCGGTGTTCCCCAGGAGCCCCACTTGGGACCTTACCTTTGTCTAAACTTGGTGCCCAAAGCTGAACACCATAATCCAGATGGGATCTCACAAGGGCAAAATGCAAATGGACCATCACCTCCCTTCCCTAACTCTTAACTCCTATTAATGCAACCTGAGATTCCACTGGCTCTTTTATTAGCTTTATGCCTTTCAATGAGCCTACCTACCTGCCCTTCAGCACACAGCCAGCACCCCCAGGAACTTCTGCTCTTGGCATTGCGACTTTGTTGCACCCACGTTCTGAACCTTTTCCTTCGTCGTTTACTGACTCTGCTTCCAGACTTCAGATTCCCTCGGCTCCTGGCCACAAAGCCTCTCCTTGAGCTCTTCTGCTATGACCTATGGCTCTATTTCCAGGCCACAGTTTTCACTTGTTCCTTGAATTATAGCTGCTTCCAGCAAATGAAACACCCCAGCCCAGGGCAATCTGGCCTATGGGACCCTCATGAGATGATTCATGTGGTTGGCTTTCCCACTGAGCACACCCCAACTCAGAGGAAAGAAGCTGGACTCCTGCTGCATTGTAGGCTCAGAAGGCACTTTTGCTCAACAAAAGTGCCCAGGTGTTCTTCACATGAACAGCTTCCAAGATGCCAAAGATCCCTTATCCTATGTCTGAACATTTCATTTGCTGTAACTACATATAATTTTAACAACCTCTTTCGGAGCCATTGGCCACAAAATTGGATTAACTAAAATCCTTTGTTAACACACTGTCAACAGTAAGTACAAGTGGTCCTCTTCTGATTTATTTCATTAATATCTATTTATATGGCTACTCATTTATTTTTTTAAATATAGTGAAGTTTCACGAACCTGAAATTGAACCCCCAAAATGAGACAACTAAATAAAACCTACATCTCCTTCGATGTTCCGTCCTGATACAATTGGTCTACAACTATTGCAAGAAAAGGAAAATTGCCAAACATGTTCTTGGTCGCTCCATGCTCACTTTACCTGGTCATTCCTTTCCTTTCTGATTATAAACGAATTGCCAGATGCCTGCCTGATCTGACCTTGGGCAACTTTGAACTTCTGCCCTCTCCTGACCCCATTGTTAGCCCAGGGATCCTTGATATTTGGCCACTCAGTACCATGGGCCTGGGGCAGCGTTACTTGGCAAGGCTCAGATTTGCCTTGCACACATTTAGGACTGACATCTATTCTATCCCCCCATGGTTTCCCTCCTGGTATTTTTTTCTTCCTATTTCCACAAAACATCAGTTTGCAAATGTCCCATTTTAGAATGCTTTTCGTCTTTAGAAAAACCCACAGTTCTGTTCTTTTGAATCTGGAAGTTAAAATGTAACATCCATGTTCCTAGCCACATGAGAAATTACATCGTGTTGTGTCACCCCTGATATTAAGTCTGCCTGGCTCATACACCTGCACAATTGTCAATTGTCTAATTTTTTCTCCCAAAGACACCTTAACACCTGCTGGGCTTTCAGGCAACTCATTATAGGAATTCAGCACCTGGGTTGCCTGTGGAGTGTCTGCTCAGTTTTCCCTGGGGTTCCTAAGGGGCTCTATGCTCATCTATTCATCAGAGAATTGATACGGGCAAATCTCATAAATGTCAAAGGAAAGTGCATTCAAGATGCTTCCTTTGGTACATTTTAAGGGCAACAAAGCTCATTCTTAAAAGGCTTAAAGGCAATACATGAAGGGTAATACCATAGCAAGTGTTTACATATAAAGAAAAGGAAAGAGAGAGACAAAGAGAAAGAATGTGGGAGGAATAGAGACGGTTTAGGGTACAGGTTAGGATACGTCAACGGTTGTAAGTTAGGGTACGTGTTAGGGCACGGGTTAGTGTTAGTGTA
>NW_006789253.1:52907-86274 GCF_000442215.2 Lipotes vexillifer
AGCGGGGGGAGAGAAAGGGGGGAAGGGAGGGAGGAAGGAGGAAGGAAGAGAGGTAGAGGAAGAGTAAGCTGTCCATTGAAATCTACTCATGAAACTTTCTAGACTTTGCAATGCAGAGCCATATGGCAGGCCTTGTGAAGAACATCCCAAGAGTATGAGGGTCCACTGCTGTCATCAAGCTACAGTCACATGGTGGGGTGGGGCCAGGAAACAAATCTTTTGAATTAATCAAAGGGCCATCAAAAGAGTGCAGAACCCTTGGATTGGTGAAACTACTCATTGGCTCGGCCCCATAAATATTAGCAGTTCTGTGCACAATAGAGGAATATGGGCCATAGATCACATTGCACTGTTGGAATGTGATACCGATAAAATCTTATAACTGTTAATAAATTTTCATCATAGGCAAGTGTTCTGAACAACAAAGTTATTGGCATATTATGCAGTTGGCCCAGAGTAAGCAGATGTTTCAATCTGAAATAAGTCAGTATGAAATCTTTAACAACATATTACCTTGTACAACAATAAAAATTCTTCTCTGATTTGTGACCACTGAACAAATATAATTTTAAAATAAGGGACTTCCCTGGTGGTCCAGTGGTAAAGAATCTGCCTTCCAATGCAGGGGACACAGGTTCGATTCCTGGTCAGGGAACTAAGATACCACATGCTGTGGGGCAACTAAGCCCGCGCGCCACAACTACTGAGCCTGTGCGCCTCAACTAGAGCCCCCACGTGCCACAACTACAGAGCCCACACGCTCTGGAGCCCACAACACAACTAGAGAGAGAAAAAACCCACACACCACAACTAGAGAGAAGCCCACGCGCCGCAATGAAGATCCCGCGTGCCACAACTAAGACCCAATGCAGCCAAAACTAAATAAGTAAGTAAATAAATATTTTTTAAAAACCATAATTCTTAACTTTTAAAAAAAATGCATAAATAAAATAAAACTCTTCTGCTTTCCTCTGTGCAAACTACCTACTTCTCACCCCCACCCAAAAAAACCCTCAGATCTTTCAGCTGAATTATTCCCAACTCTGTCATCCTACCATTAAGCAGCCATTTATCTGCAAATGTCCTCACCTCTTTCAATTATCCAACATAAACTTGCACCCAAACTCAGAACCTCACACCCACAGAAGTAAGTCTATAAAGAATTTTTAAAAGGAATCAGAACAATCCAATGCCATTAAGTGGTTTTGAAAATTGAGTGGACAAACCAATCAATCAACCAAGGAATTAAGAAATTAATGCAAGAGCTTGGAATCCAGTAGGAAAGAAGTGAGGAAATTTGAATTGGGCACACTATCAAATCCAACTTTCACCAGTAGGAGCAAAATGCTTCTTTTTAATTTTTTTAAAATATATTTATTTATTTATTTATTTTTGGCTGCGTTGGGTCTTTGTTGCTGCGCACGGGCTTTCTCTAGTTGTGGTGAGCGGGGGCTACTCTTCGTTGCGGTGCGCGGGCTTCTCATTGCCGTGGCTTCGCTTGTTGCGGAGCATGGGCTCTAGGCACAGGGGCTTCAGTAGTTGTGGCATGTGGGTTCAGTAGCTGTGGCTTGCAGGCTGTAGAGCGCAGGCTCAGTAGTTGTGGCGCATGGGCTCAGTTGCTCCGCAGCATGTGGGATCTTCCCGGCCCAGGGATCGAACCTGTGTCCCCTGCATCGGCAGGCAGATTCTCAAGCACTGCGCCACCAGGGAAGTCCCTCCTTTTAATTTTGATTAAAAATTAAACTGTCGGGGCTTCCCTGGTGGCGCAGTGGTTGAGAGTCCGCCTGCCGATGCAGGGGATGCGGGTTTGTGCCCCGGTCAGGGGGGATCCCACATGCCGTGGAGCGGCTGGGCCCGTGAGCCACGGCCGCTGAGGCTGCGCGTCCGGAGCCTGTGCTCCGCAACTCATTTCTGCTTCTGCATATGGAGAAAACGCTTTCTAGCGACACACTCATGTTGACCCCACGGAGTACAAGGTAAACAGATTGTGCTGCTGGTTTCAAGAAGTTGGCTTCTTGATATTTAGTGTGAAGGCAGGGAAACCCTCAGACAGCTATGGAATCAGAAATTATGTGTTAAGTGCAATTTTTAGTTTCCTGGATATGAAATACTCACTACTCTACATTTGAGGACTCACATGTGAGTCCTAGTATCTAGAAAGATGGCAAAAGACAGGAATCATAAGACGCAATCTAATAGTGTGCTAGTTTTGAGGCATAATCTAATTATTTTATAATCTGTCATGTTTCTTTAAAAGGTTTGATAAACAGGCTTTTTTTTTTTTTCCTATTCAATAAGTCTTCCTTCTTGTTCTCCTTCTTGTTCTAAACAGAAAGAACAATCCTGATGATTATGAATGAGAATACACAGTCTCTGGTGGGATCAAGGCTTCTAATTCTATGTCATCCCATTCATAAACCATCCTAGGTAAGCTACCGGTTGAATACGAGTCCTGAATTATTCAGTGGAAGCTGCACTGAAATATCGTGTGAAATAAGGGAGAGCCTGTGATACGCATTTCGCGTTCTTCCAGCTGCCGTCCCGTGTCCTGCCTTTCTAATCCTTCTTCCTACCCTCAGCTCAGCAATTCCCTTCAGTGGCACAGATACGTGCACACATACCCATTCTAAATACTCCCTTCCTTGCTTTACAACACAAGGAGGTCTCCTTTAACATACCTCATTCCCTAATAAACTCACTTTTTAGAGCTATTTCTAAAATAAAGAGTTGCTTTCAAGGAATAATTATCAATAGTACCTCACTAATTGGGACCCAGCCTCAATAATTTTACATACGTAAGAAGAGTATAAAAATGCCCTATCTGGTCCCTTATGAGCACAAATTAATTTCTACTATTATCACAGTCATCATTCTATCCTGAGGGTACGGGTGGCCCATTTCTAAAGCAGGTGTGTTTAAAGGCGCTTGGTTTACATGCAACCGACTTAAAATGAATTAGCAAATGAAATCCAGGGATACCTTTGAGTAAGAAAGAGGACTACAAATGGAGTGAGGATTGAAAACGTAAGATATGTTTGAATCCAACAAAGGTTAAAGGAATGATTTTGCTCTGCACTTTCTGATAGAGTTCAACGAACAGATTCATGTCATATATGGGAGAGTGGAAAGAGCAGGGAGATGATTTGCCCAGGGGAAGAGGTAGAGCTAAAAGGCCAGCGTTTGGGCGTCGAAGAAGGGGGAAGGTAGGAAGGAGGAGAAAGAAGACGGGAGTTGAAAGAGAAAGGAGACAGAGGGGAGAAGAATCGGATCACTATTTTAAATATTTGTAGGAAATAACATATTAGAAAACAAACTGACGAAGCCCCAGAGAGCAGAATTCAGAGTAAGCATAACCGTTTCAAGGAGATTTTTCAGCTCTCTACAAGAAAGTATTTCCTAGACACCAGAGCTAAAATGAGATATGTTCTAGGGTATTGGGCACCCCATCAGATGAGTTATCCAAGTGGAGGCTAGCTCACCATCCTTCCTGGCTCTTCTCAAAGAGATTGGCCCTAGAAACTCAGAGATTCTAAGACAATGTGATCACCTCAGTCGCACATGCCTATGATAAAATCCATAACATGAAGGAGATACAATCCCTTCTTGTTACATTCAGTAGTTATGTTCTCTCAAGTCACCATGAATGCTAAATCATTGCCCCTAGGGGAAATACAGGGCTGAGATCCTGTGAGCCTCTGGTCACAACATTTTCGCCAACTAATCAATACATAACCTTGTTAATCCCAATCTCCTAATTTATCACTTCCCCCCACATTTCCCCTTTGGTAACCACAGGTTTGATTTCGAGATCTGTGGGTTTAACATATACACACCACTATACATAAAATAGATAACTAACAAGGACCTGTGTATGGCACAGGGAACTCTACTCAATATTCTGTAATAGCCTATATGGGAAAAGAATCTGATAAAGAGTGGATATATATTTATGTATAACTGAATCACTCTGCTGTATACCTGAAACGAACTCAACACTGTAAATCAACTATACTCCAATAAAAAATTTTTTTAAATAAACAGTTTTATATAAAAAATACATAACACTGTCTTAAGTGTGTTTCTGTTTAAAAGACACCCTATTTAATATATAGAATTGATTCTTTAACATTGAACTCACAGCCAACAGCACTATCACTCATGCCTAAACAAGGCTTATCTAACACACATATTCTCTTCTTAAGGCACATCACAGCCTTCTCACACTTAGGACCACTAGACAGCTCTTCATCACTATGCTCAAGAAGCCAGGGAAGTCGCCCCCAAACAAGCAGAAAAATGCAAAAAAAAAAAAAAAGTGGCACTAGAGAGAGAGTGAAAAGGACACTTGCTTACAGCATGAGCTAAAACAAGAAGGCAGAGTGTCGCTTTGTTCAACCTCAGCTGGGGATGTATTGCGCAACTCAAATTTTTCACCTCTCTGCACATATCCGTGAATGACTGTGAGAGGTGCACAAGTATCGATTTTGGGGTCACAAATACATTTTAGCAAGTACGTGAATTTGCAAATACAGAATCCACAACCAATGAGGATGAACTGAACTTGTAAGAGAGGGCAGCAATAATGGGCAAAGTGACCAGGACAGGGGCTCTGGACAGCCCAAAACTCGACTTCCAATTCTAAAACCTCCTTTTTACACAGCAGGGCACAGTGGAGTCTGCACCTTTGCCTGGCCACAGCTGTCTACCCCCCGCGGTCACAGGCTGGGCAGGCAGCCCAAACCATAAAGGTTAAGTGGCTTTGCCGTCTGGTAACAGCTGAAACCTTCCATGAAAATCGGAAAAGCTGGTCTCAAAAGGACCCCCTTTGGGGGGACTTAAGACTTCCTTTTGGAGTCCTGCAAGACAGTGGCCCTGACTTGGAGATGAGAATCAGTGCCAGAAGGGACTTGCTGGTCCCGAGTCCTCCCTGGTATACAGTCCTTTACACTTTCACAAAGAGGAATTATGTCACTATCACGAGGATACACAATGGCTCTCCTGACCTGGACCCCGTTTATCTCTCCAGGCTCATCTTTTGCCATCCCTCATTTATACTGACGTTTTGTTTTTCGTTTTCCTCCAGCTTCTTCAGTGAGTCAGGCTCTTTTCAAGAGCTTTCAACGATGTGTCTCGCTTTGCCCTTCTCCTCTCTCATCTCCTGAGTATCTCTTACTTCGTCAGGAATCAAGCATCATATCACCAGCCAGGGGTCTTTTAGCTGAAGTCACAGAAACCCTGCCTGACTCAGCTGGTTTAAATGTAACAAAGATGCATTACGTCGTAAAACAGGAAGTCTTTAGATAAGGGAGTTCTCAGGTTGGTGAATTCAGCTTCTCAACAATGTCATCAATGACCCTGCGTTGTCCATCTTTCTGCACCCCCACCCTTTGCCTATTTTGCTTCTTTGTGGTCACAGATGACTGCTATGGTTCTAGGCAAAACACGAGGTCACAACAATATCCAGAGAAGAAAAAGGCTCTCTCAGTCTCTGAGTGTCTCTCTTTAAGGGCAAGGAAATATTTCTCAGAATCCTCTATCAGACTTGCTCTCAATTCTCAGTGACCAGCACTGTGTAACAAACCCATGCCTAAATCCATCACAAGCAAGAGAGGGATTACCGTGATTGGATTAGTGAAGCGCAGATTACAGGAAAAGAATTAAGTCTGCTAGAAAAGAGGATGGTGTCAGGCCGGCAACCAGTACTATTTTCTACTATCCCCAACCCCCTGCATGTTGCTTTAGGGAACCATGTGCTGCCACTGCTCCCAATTTTGCCCCCTCTTAGAAATCTGAATCCTCTATATTGTGATTGACAATTCACTTACATATCAACCCATTAATCTTAGAATTTCTTAAAGTTAGACATGATGGCTTATTCACTGTTACATCCTAGAACCTAGTACATACTTGGGGCTTAAGAATGAATGAATGAATACATCAATGACTGTATGGATGACAGCTCCTGAGTACATGGGTAAGCAATAACTTTCTAATGTAGCCATTCTTTCTCCCATTCTACACTTGGGAAAACTCCCCTTCAGAAAGAACAAAAAGACTTTTCCATCACCATCATGGTATGGAGCAGAGCCAAAACTTAACTTCAGAGTTTCTGGCTCTAAACTGAATCCAACAGAAATGAGGAAAAGAAGGCCAGAGTACTAAATGGCCTTCCCAGCATCCCAGAGTAGTAGTGCTTGGAACTCTTTATATATATTTATATATATATAAAATTTTATTAACATGTGCGAGGACCATTTAAAATTTTGAGTATAGACACACACATAATCCTAAGACTCTTTTTTTCCACCTGACTCAAATCTTACTCTGACTTCGGCTTTTTCATCCTGGAAACATTTATGTGGCAAATGGACTGCGATCTTTTGAGGATTCAGCTTGCAATCCCGACAAATTAAGGACCCTGAAGAATCAATTATTTTTACTTATCTTCCAGGCTGAAGGGGAGAAAGCCCTACATTTCTGGAACTTTGGCTTTGAAACCTCTTGAAAGCATTACAGAAAAGCCAAGGGAATTAGACAATAAGAATTCTTTCAAAACAGTAGGATTTAAAGGATCTTATTACCTACTTTATAATCTTACCTTAAGGCTGTAGAAAGTATTAATTGGAGCAAAGACATCCAAAAGGGAACAGCTACTGTAAGTCATCTATATTGTCGAAGTCTGTCTTTATCTCTTTAATTTGTTATATTGCCTCACCCTTGGCATCTCTTTCAGATAAACCTATCCAACTCCTGACTCCCTGGTGTTTTATTTGTTTCTTTTTTTCTGGGCACAGACAGGAAAAATAAAAAGAGCTAGGCCAAGAGAATCAATGGCACTTAAAATCCCATTTCCTGCCCTGTTCAGTGGTTGATCCCTTCAAGGAAAGTGGGTTGGAGAACTGAGCAGGCTCTAGGCAAGTAGAAAAACTCCAAGTATCTCTAGAGGTAGCTTACATGTGGCCTGAATCCCCAGCTTTCAGTTCCTAACTGGAAATAATATACTGTTTCTCTATGGAAAGTGTGAAAGACTTTAAAATAGGTTGGAAACTGCTCAGATAAATAAAAGCAGGATGTGCTAATAGGATCCTGCCGTTCCTCACTGACTGTGCCTTGGGGACCATCTTCAGCCCACTCATACATTTTTGTAGCAGGACTGGAAATACTTATTTTTTATTTGAAGTGATAATCTTTGGCAAAAAAAAAAAAGTCATAATCCCATAGAAAATGGCAGGGGAAAAGGGAGTTTTGATCTTCATAAAGGGAACAAAAAGCAAAATCAACCCTTATTTTAAGGAAAATGGGTCTTGGTATCATTTCCTCTCCCAATTTGTAAAAGGTTTCTGAGTACATTAGGCTAGCCCATAATTCCCTTTTTTCAGAAGTGCTTCCTTTCTGAGGGCAATCTTCCTCAAATTGCAGTCCCTGTGTCAATCAAAAAATGCTGATTCCTGCATGCCTCTCCCAGATCCTCTGACTCTGAAGCTCTGAGCAATAGGGCCAAAAATCAGAAACGTTTGAGGCTCCTTGGGTGATACTTATGCATTCTAAAGTTTGAAGACCATAGGCATGGTAAATGAATTCATGGGTTTTGGAGTCAGAAAGAACAGGATTTGAAGGCTGAAAGCTTAAAACAGGAGAAATCAACTAGTATGCGGGAAGGAAACACATTTCATTTTTATTGGTTTAACTAAAACAAGGTATTTATGAAGCCAGGTGGCTCCAAAATGTCAGTTTCACAAAACGTTATAGATGACAACCAACCAACTCTATTTAATAAAGAGTCCACTGCCCTTTTAGGGCAATGCTGTATTCTGTGAAACTGACTTGCATGATTTTTGTTTCTTTCTCAACTCCTGTCATTTTATCATAACTTATGACTTGGGCCCTTCCTTTTGATTCTCACCAGTTCTGCATATGTCTACATCGTAGACTCTACAGAATAACAGGTGCCTTTGAACAGTCACTTGGATTCAGACATTTAACCTCACTGATTATTTTGACACGTTTTGACAGATTCTAAACTAAGAAATAGCCAAAGGGCTGACCCCCAAAAAAGGCCTGGGTTCGGGGTACTGGGTGCTTTGATTGGTAGGGATTCCAGAGTCTGTTTTCTGAGTCTGGTTGACACTCAGCAGAGCCAAGGCCCTCATGCATAGTGGTGAATTGGGTTAAAGAATGGATCTGGGTACTTCTTAAACTTGCTCTGATTGCAGCCAGAGAAAACAACTTGAGCGAGCTTAAGTAGGTGATGATGATGATGAAGATGATGAAGATAATGATGATGATGATGATGATGATGATGATGATGATGATGATACTGAGGCATTTCAGAGATTCCAGTGAAAATCTGAACAACCAACCCAATAGAAAGATAGGAAGCCAGGGCTGCTCTCAGGTTTTCAGCAAGGAGAGCTGATAGGTCTTTGTTCTGGGATCCTGGTCTTTCTTTTCTTTTTACTTTTCTTTTCTTTTCTCTCTTTCCTTTCTTTCTTTTCTTTCTTCTTTCTTTTTCTTTTCTTTCCTTTCTTTCTTTCTTCCTTCCTTCCTTCCTTTCTTTCTCTCTTTCCTTCTTTCCTTTCCTTCCTTCCTTCCTTTCCTTCCTTTCTTCCTTCCTTCCCTCTTTCCTTTTCTTTCTTTCTTTCTTTCTTTTTCTTTCTTCCTTCCTTCCTTCCTTCTTTCCTTCTTTCTTTCTTTCTTTCTTTCTTTCTTATTTATTTATTTATGGCTGTATTGGGTCTTCGTTGCTGCGTGCAGACTTTCTCTAGTTGCGGCGAGCGGGGGCTACTGTTCGTTGCAGTGTGCGGGCTTCTCATTGCGGTGGCTTCTCTTGTTGCAGAGCACAGGCTCTAGGAGTGCAGGCTTCAGTAGTTGTGGCATACGGGCTTAGCTGCTCCACAGCACGTGGGATCTTCCAGGACCAGGGTTCAAACCCATGTCCCCTGCATTGGCAGGCAGATTCTTAACCACTGCACCATCAAGGAAGCCCGATTCTGGTTTTTCTTGACTCTGCTCACAACACTCACTCTCCCAAGAGACAGACTCCAGTGACCTCCCCTACAATCACTTTCCCCCTGGTTCGATGTGCCATGGCCAGGAGGGAAGTGTCACACAGTGGAAGCACAGGTGTTCTGTGAATGGGGTGGCCCATTCCAAAGAGCAATCCCAGGCAACCCACGGTCTTAAAAAAATACAATAAAATGGAATTGAATGTAAAGTTCCAGCAGACTGGCAAACTGTTGAGGGCAGAATCTATGCCTGATTTATCCCCCCAACACCTCTTATAAAGGCTCAGTGCCTGGGAAAACTGGGTTTGGACTCAGACTGTCTCAGTTTGAATTGCCAGTCTCCTTACCAAAGTTACTTACCTGATTTTGGGTATGTCTCAACTCTCAAGCTACTCTATTCAACTGTAATATAGGATGGTACTAGTACCTAACTTCCAGGTTATTGCAAGCATCCCACCCTTGTTTTGACGGGACTATGTAAACCCTTGAGTTCTTATACAGTCTGATGAGGAGACACCCTAAATATCAGACTTCTTAATGACCTCAGCTAGTTGGGGCCATGGAGTTTTATTTAGATTTTATTTAAGGGTGGCATTTCTTGTATGTCAGTCACGGTAATCCCTCCCTGATACATACATATATACATACACACTAGTATCATTTAAGCTCCTGCCTGCCCCCTGACGTGGGCTTCATCACTCTCTTCTCAGTGGGAGTAATTCCTTCAGCAGCTCCTGTTCAATGGGGCTGGACCAAGCAAAGCTTGTGGTTGGGGAGGAGCAGTGATTGAATCCGTTAGGTGGCTTCAAACCCACATCCCTCTGTGCCCACAACTGCAGAATGAAGGTAGAGTCTGACTGGAGTGAGCCCATAGCCCCTGCTTCCCCCACAGAAAGCCAGTGGATCCTGCGCACTACAGAGAGGACCCAGGGCTTGAAAGGTCCAGGAACAGAGAAGCCAGGAGAGGCAACTGGAAAGAAACCAGCGGCAGAAAAGATAGAGAGTAAAAGGGAGGCTCAGACAAGACCCAGAATAACCAGCCAGGGGAAGGCTAAGAACAGCAGCATCACAAAAGTAACTCCAACTCAAGATCCTATTAGGTGTATTAATATTCATTAAGTTTTATGATGATCGAGGTACTGTGCTAAGCCCTGTAGGTATACTAATCTCACCTAACTCCCTAAACAACTCTTCCAAATACTATTAAGAACTCCACCCTATAGAAGAAGCAGAGCACATGAGTCACCCAAGATACCCAGCTGATTAGCAAACAGGTTACTTGCCTCTTGAAGCAGCAAAACTTCACTTGCATCCCATGTACAGCTGGAGCTGACCTAGGACTTGGGCAGATTTGATCCTAACAAGGAGAAGGGAACACTGGCTGGGGTGAGGGTGCCATGGGGCAGGGTCAGACCCCTCTGACAGTCTCTCACCCCTTCAGGGATGTCAGGAGAGGCAAAGAGCATTGATTCAATGTACAGTCACTACTCGGGATTCACTGTAATCATGTTCTATAAAGTCACCACAAATACCGAATTAGTGAATACTGAATCATTGTTCCTGGGAGAAATATATTTTCATCAACCAATCAATACATAACCTTGTTTTATCTATGTTTCTGTTTAAAGACACCTTATTTAATATGTAGTTGATTCATTAACATTGAATTCCCAGCCAACAACAGCACTGTAACTCTGCCTGAAGAAGGATTATCTAACACATGTATTTTCTCCGTAAGATACATCCCAGCCTCCTTGCACTTGGGAACACCAGACAGCTCTTCAGCAGTATGCTTGGGGGCCATTCACAACAGCAAAATTGCCAACCAAAATCACAGAAATGTGAAAAACGTGGCACTAAACAGACTACAAAAGGGACCCTTGTGGACAGTCTGAGCCGGGCAAAAAGCGTGTTGCTTTGATCGACCTCAGCCGAGAACGTATGTGCTGGGCAACTCAAATTTTTTCTCAGGTCTATGCATGTCCACAAATGCCTGTGAAAGAGCGAGTATTGATTTGATGATTACAGATAAATCTTAGCAAGTAAGCCAATTCACAAGTGTGGAATCAATGAGTCATGAAGATCAACTGTAGCATCTCCACTAGCCATGCTGCCTTGGGCAGGAGAAGCACCTGAGCCTATTTCTCCATCTGTAAAATGGGCCTAACACCACCTTCTCCCAAGGTTGCCAGGGGTTGTGAGGGTCACGCAGGAAAGCAGGCCATGGCTGTTTGTGAAATGGGCTCAGAAAGCTTTCACTCCCTTCTCCCTCTCTCCAGGGACATACGTGGATTATCTCCAATCCCTACATTGATGAGAAGCCTCAGCAAGGCTGAGTGAGTGCTCAAGGCCACACAGCTTAAAAGCACCTGACCCAAGATGCTCCTCAAGGAAGAAGGAGCCATCTGAAGTCCTCCCATTGCACTGCTCAAATAACGGCAACACGAGTGGACTCAGCTGTCCAAATTCTTTTTCTTCACCTCTCCCCCTCAATTCCCCTTCGCTCAGCCCAGGAAGACTGGCCACAGGGAGGAAGAAAACAAGCCAATTAGTCTGGGCTGGGCAAACACCATCACAGAGCAAGCCTGCCTGTGGGGAGTTTATGGAGTCAAGTGCAGACATTGAATCCCAGCACATCACAGCACTGAAGTCATCTTTATCTTTAGGCTTCTTCCAGGCCATTCATTCACCAAATAGACAAACACCTGCATTTTTGTAGATAAAATGAATGCAGAAGGAGCCATTTCCAAAGATAGATGACTGTCCTTTTCCCTTCAGCAAAGTTTAAAAAGGTAAAAATTATCATATTATGGGCACGGTGGTCATGGAGAGAAAATGAGGCCACTGCTCAACGGGAGAAATTGCTCTCCTTGCTCGGGAATGTTTTAGCATTAAATTAACTCTCCTATCTCCTGCCTGCTAATAGGAAAAGCTTTCACCTCTCTGTTTGGCAGGGAATCTACATTTGCATTTAGATGGAGCTGTTGTAAAGATGGCTCTGCACAGGGGCCTCCATCCCTTATTTACAATGGCAGCCGACTGATAAAATGATTATCACATAAGTGGTTGTTTCACTGCTTTTGATAGAGCTGGAACCAGAATGGGAAAGACTGTCATGTGAATTAGTCAATGAAAGGAAAGGATAGTTATTTTCCGCGTGGTGAGAGCCCTGTGGCCTCTCTGACAACCCTGAGGCATGCTAGCTCCCTCCTGTCTGCCAGAGCAAGGCAGCCCGGACACTGGATGCCTGTAGAAAGGTAGCAGTGGCTGCTGCTACTGTTGCTACTGCTGCTTCCTGGACAGATTCCACAATACGGTTTGCACCTCACAAAGATACAGTTTGCATCTTTCCACACCTCATTTGAGGAAGGCAGCACGTGGATTGTTGTTCCCATATTTCAGATGAGAAAACTGAGGCATGGGAGTGGGGTGCCATGATTCTCCCTTAGCCATACCTAGAGAATGAGAGAATTTGAAAGCGATCCTAATCCCAACACAGTGCACTATTACCAACAAGCCTCCCTAATCAGCCATCCATCCATCCTCCCAGCATCTTCTTGAGTGCCTAGAATGGAAGGTACACTGAAGTGGGAATCCAGAGAACTAAAAGCCATTCCGATTTCTGCAGCTAACCATGTGACCTTGGGCAGCTCCTCCCACCCACACCTTTTTTTTTTTACTCTCAAAGTTTTTACCCGTAAGAGTTAAGGATTTGGACAATGTGTCAGAAAGAAAAGCTATATCTCTTGTCTGAGTGTTGCAGGTTATTCTAACATACAAGAACCTGTCCTGCAGACTAAGAAAATGTTCAGCTGTCAAGGAAATGAGTCCATTCCCAGCTCTAGAGCAGTGTTTCTCAGACTTAAGCTGCCATCAGAATCACCTCGAGGGCTTGTTAAAATCTCTGGGTCCCAGAGATTCTGATTCAGTAGGTCCAGGATGCAGCCCGAGAATTTGCATTTCTAACAAGTTTCTGGGTGATGCTGATCTAGAGATGACACTTTGAGAATCACTGCTCTAGAAACAAGAAAGTTCATACCATTGCAGGAAGGACTCTGACCGCTTTTTGTGCCATAACTAGAGCTTTGTCCGTTCCTACTGTTTTTGCCCACCTGTGATGACATCAAATGGTGCAAGCCCAATCAATGAGATATCTCACCATCCACGTGCCCTTATTGGCTAGGGAAATAATGACCACAGTAACTGACCACACCAACATATGGGCAACATGTGAGGAAATGATCTTGAAATGTGTCAATGGAAAAATTCTTACTTTGCCGAAACTATAAAACCAAGCCAAGCAAGGTCTTTGGAAAGCTGGTCAACTTAGATGTGTTGCTTGTCTGTCCTGTAATCAACAGCAGTATAACTTCCCTTCATCAGGCGATAGATTCAAAAATAGACAGATTTGATATATAGGATGGATAAACAACAAGTTCCAACTGTACAGCACAGGGAACTATATTCAATATCCTGTAATAAACCATAATGGAAAAGAATATGAAAAGAAGTTATATATATATATAACTAAGTCACTTTGCTGTACAGAAGAAATTAACACTACATTGTAAACCAACTATAATTCAATAAACTTAAAAAACAGTAGACAGATTTGGACCCATATCAAACAAATGGATCCAGAGGAAGAACGTCCAAGAGGACTCAGGATAACCCAGGATAACATCCAAGGAGACCTTCACAGCAGACACTGTGTTGTCCCTCTAGACCCAGGAAACGGTCATGCTAATCGGTGTCTGTCTCACTGTGTACAAGCTGGAATCCACTCACACATCCCGGACTGGGAGGCAGTTACTGAAAAACAAACTCCTCAAGGCTATAGCTGGGCATCAGGAACCCCCGAAAGATTAGGATAATGAGATGGTCTCCAAGGCTTCCTACAGGAGTTAAACTCCCTGTAACTGAGAGCCCAATATGAGAAATCCCCATCATATTTTAGATAACAAAATTATCCTTAATTTAAAAAAAAACAGTTGCTTAATAAAAACCGGAAAGCCCAGTTGGCTTGAGCAGATCGTGTTCTATCCATGAACCCCATGAAACTAAGAGACAAGAGGAACAAGGTGGACAGCGGTGGTATCAGCTCTCTCAGAGGCTACCATTTCCCTGCCTGGGGCAGACACTGCTTATGTCTGAGCAATAAACTAGGGAAAACTTCCCATCATCCACACTTAAAAAAAACAAAAAAAACCGGAAAGCCCAGAATGTCCAAAACCGGTTCTCCCCAATCTATATTCTTTGGTCTCAGAATGGCATGCGCCCATCGCTGCCCCCGCCCAACACGCACACACATACACAAGATTCTTATACTGGAGCCTTATCTCTCCCGTGTGCTACCGCCTTGGGCAGGTACAAGGACTCAGCTGAGCAAGGGCTGATGAAAGAGGGAAAGGGAGAGGAATGATGACTCATGGTGACTGTGTCCTTATGGGCTAAGCACTTGACATACACTTTTCAGAGTCCTTGTACTGGATTTGTTCTGTATCACGTCAGCTAAGATGAGATTATATTTCCCAGAATCCCCTTCCCTGCACAGCTCTGTGTTAGTGTGACCACAGCAGACATTTCACGTGAGATTTGGAAGCGGACCTGAAGTCGCAGCCATATTCCTTATTTGCTTGCAAGGTCGGTGCTGGGCACCAGGAAATGTTTCACCTCAGGTGCACTGTCACTCATCCCTGGATAGTGAGGGAACGTGCCAGACACACAACTAGTAAATGGTGGAGCTGGAATCCCAAACTTCAGGGTCTGACCAGTTGGGTAGTCCAACCTCATCTGGCAGGGGGAAGGGTGGGGAAGAAGCCTTCTGGAAATGCACCACCTTTTGTCTGACAAAAGATAGAAGTTTCCTCTGTTCTGTGTTCTTTTGATTAAGATAGACATAGAGATAACATGTAAGAGAACATTAGCTCATCATCTACTGTGTATAAATAATTGCTGATCTTTAAGCTGAGATCTCAGTGTTCATTAAAGCATCCTGCCTTGACAGCACTCAGAAAACGGGGTCGGCAGAGATGCCTGGGTAGGTGAATGAGACTGAGTGGCCGTGCTGGACTCGGGGGGAGGGAGGGTTAAAAGATTGCCACCTGCTACTGCCGCTTCACCTCTGGCCCCCACTGCGGAGTAATGACCCCTGAGAGAGAACGGGGGAAACCGGGCAGTGTGGAGTGTGGAAATGTCGATGAAAAGAAATCAGAAGGCTTTTTCTTTCATGTTTCAAGTATCAAATTATGCTTGACATTTGAATTTTCCCCAAGGCTCACTTCCATAAAATCATGCCAAATTACCCTGAAAGGGCTGGAGCTTCCCAGAGAGACTTTTGACTGTAATCACACAGGTTTCCCCCATTGTTCCAGACACTCTGGAAGGACGTGGAGGAGAAAGGAGGGTGGGGAGGGCAGGTGAGGGAGGGCGGGCTAAGGGACGGCGGGGTGGCTGCAGTTCTGGTCAGAGACCCACCACTGCGAGACTGGGCACTGAAGCAGCTCCTCGAAATACGGACACCCCGGGGGGCTGGGAGAGCGTGAAGAGACCCAAACACTCCAAGGCAAAGGGACATGTAATAATACTCATATTGGCTAACGCGTGCACTGTGCTAGGACCCCCCACTCATTTGAAATTCATGACAGCCAGGCACTTTTATTATTCAGTCTTCGAATATGAAAGCTGAGACTAGAAAAAAAGTAATTTATCCTGGTCTTCCAGATGCCAAAACCTGAGCCCAGGTGCTACTATACTGCCTGAATGACCAGGTGTAATGCCAATGCCAAAGGAAGAGGAAAGGAGCAAGGCGGCACCAAAATATTCTTGGATATCAAAGTATCAACGGACATGATTGTCTGATTGAATCAACCACATCACCCAGTTCCAGGGGCTTCATCTAGACTAGCTTATATGCACTGACTGATCAGAAAGCCCTCATCCTATCACATCATTCTCCTGCCGGACACATGTCGTTGTTGGCTGGGAGTGGACACCAGGTTGGGAAAAATCTTTAAGGCCAGACGAAGATCGCTGTTGCAAGAGGCGTCGGCCCTTCCAAAGAGGTCCTTCTGGCTCTTGCCTGGGAAGCTGCACCTGTTCCCTGTGGACTCCTTGCTGGCTTTGTTCTCTGAGTCGCCCACAGACTGTGGTGTGCATTCTTGTTTGCACTGTACTTTGTTCTTTGCTCTTTCCAAGCTGTGCACTTTCCTCCCGTGCAATGACACCAGCTTAATAGCAGTCTCCATCATTTTCTCACCTGGACTACTGCTGAAACCCCCTAACAGTTCTCCACTCCAGCTCCTGACCCTTCTGCATTTCTGCCAAAGAGATCTTTCTAGAAGCAGACCTGATTGTACCGATTGCCTGCTCCAAACCTTCCCATAGCTTTCGACATCTTCCGGGATCAGGCCCAGGTGCCTCATGGGCTGCACAAAGACCATCCGGCTCTGCTCACTGGGGCCCACCTCTCTCCAAGCCCTGCTATTTCCTCCGTGCTCCATCCACTGTCAATCATCAGCACGTCTACAGAAGCACAGTGCTTTCTGTAACCCCCGGAACTTTGTGGGCCACCCTCATATCCTCAGGCAGATAAAGTCATGATGGGGGCAGGAAGTGTGTTCCAGGTAAACCCATGCGCATTCTTCACTTCTCACTCACATGCCACACGCAGGCATCTCTCTCCGAGCAACAAACAACACAAACAACCGCCTCCACCTCGTTTCTATGCCCACGTACTTGATGGTTCCCTGGGATTGACAGAGGTGACTGAGTGGGAGTTTTAGCCACATGTGACCATTGAATAGGCAACACATGGAACCAACTAGCCATCCAGGGGTAAAGTTCTCTACCAGGAAACGATTCTCTAACAGCATGGAAACCACAGCTGACACTATAGAAAAAGCCAGCTCTAGCTTCCAAGTTGTGGCACTCCAGAGAAGAAAACTTGGAAAATACTGTGTTCATTGCCCAAGTCAGACGTAGCTCAGCTTCACAGCAGAGACAACACCAATGAGGCAGTGAGCCATGTGCCCATCCCCCCAGCAGGTGGATGCCAGCATCTTGCTCAGCCACTGTAGGCTTCCTCCATGCTCAGATGTATTAGTTCAGTCTACATGACATGCAACTTTCTACTCCTGCCTAGAAGCCTCTCAGAACCTCAGACCAACTGGCTGGACCTTGACCTTTTGGCAGCGGATTTCACGGAGAGCTGGGCCCCCAGCTATCTTCTGCTTCCATTCCCAATGAATTATAAGCACTGAGGTGTTCCCAGCCTGTGATTTCTTAGGTCTTCCTGCCTTGGCCTCAGCGCTGACCCAAATCAAGCCGACGCCTCCAATGCCCCTTTGAATACCCAAATTTGAACTTCTACCTCTATCTTTCTGGGACAAGGCCTATACCTGGACCGGTTCAGCTAACCTGAGGCTCACCCGTTCTTGGCATCTTCCCCTACCTTGTCACTCAAAAAAAAAATTTCATTTTAATTTTATTATCTCTCTCTCTGCAGGACACACTGAGTCAATCTGCAAATTCCTCGTGACATCACTCAGCTTGGTGCTTTATAGAGAGTGGGTTTTCAATGAATATTTGATTTGAAACATTAATAGTTTTAGTTCACAATGATGAATTGACTATGGGCTGGAGATTATCACTACTAAAAGTCCCCAGTGGATGAGTGAGCTTAGAGGCGATGCCATGGCCTGGCCAGTTCTGCCCCAACATGGGACTCCTTTACAGGAAATCTCTGCACTGCAGCTCTCCATTCAGCTGGCTAAGACTTTCCCCAGGAGCTGCACCACTGTCTCAAGCTCTTCCCACTTTATCTCCCATCCTCCGCTCTCCTTTCACATGCATCAGGCCTGCATAATGGCCCGGACAGCTTTCCCTGCCCACACCATAAAAGTCTGAAGGCTCCGCAGGCTCCCCCTATTCAGCCTTCACAGGTAAGGCTCTTGCACTTCTAACTACATGTTGGCATCCCTTTCCTGGAGGGTCTACACTGATACAGTATCACTCCACAGATTAGGACACTGGGATTCAGAGAGGCTAAATATCATGCCTTAGGTTGCAATATAAGATGATACGAAACAGAGAGAATTTACATCTTGGGAGATGAATATCATAGTCTAAAGCATGACAGCTCTATCCCTGTTAGTGGAAGAATTGTCCAAGATTCCAGACAAGGATGGTTGAAGCTGAACTTGCTATGGTTTGGGCTGGGCGGACATGAGAACCAGAAACATTCGGGTCAGTGCCAGAAACCAACAAGCAAGCAGAAGGTCCAGTCTGCCACCCTGGGATGAGATAGTCAACACAAGTATCAGGAGATCATTCGGAATTGTAAAAGGAATGTTTTGGAAACTCGAATCCTGAATGACAATCCACAAGGAAACAGAAATAAGGAAAATGGGGCTAGCCCGGGTCATGCTCCCAAGGAGGTCCATTGACCCAGGCCTCTCTCACCTTGGGCTGCCTGTACAGTTCTCCACCTCCTGACACTGCAAAGGTAACCCGGACAGATGGCAGCTGAGAAAAGCCAATTTCCCTCTGTGCCTTATTTCCTTCCAGTTAGAGCAGCAGGGTTCAAAAGCACAATATGGACGACTATTGCTGAGCTGACATTGCTTTGGTCATTTTCCAAGTTGATGGGACTTTGCGGGTGGTGCATCGTTTATAGGCTCACGGGCCAGACAGAGCAGAAAACAGAGACTGGCATTGAACACCACCTCCCACTTCTTCAAGGTTTCCTAACACTTCAGAGTACGGGGTGCTCTTTTCAACATCAGTAAAACGCAAAGAGCCGTCGCCTCCAAAATGGTAGTCATTAAACCTTCTATCCATTGTTTGAGGAAATGGGTAACAACTATTATGAATGAGGCAATTCTTTAAAATAAGATCTGTATTTCATGAATCTTAACACTTCCAGAGATTAGAAAATCGGTAATACATAGACAGGCAAGGTTGTCTTACCTATTTGGTCATAAGACAAGGCTTTTCTGAATATAAGTTTCACATATATGGTGTTATACTGGATCCTGACAACAATATAGATGATCCCCATTTTACGGAAGGAGAAAATCGAGGCCCAGGGAGATCGAATGAGTTGATAAAGGCCACTTAGTGGAATCTGGTGATATGCAAAGTTTTTTCCACTCTGCCAGAAGGGTGCTAAGGGTAATGTGTCTGACTCCTTCCTGGTCATACATGTAGAATACAATGGAACTTCAAGGGCCTGAAACAATACTGTCTGGATTTTAAACAGAAAATGGTCAATTTTCTAAAAGGAAGGTATTACCAAGTCTCCCTGTCAACCTCTCTCCCTACCCACGCTGTGGTGGCTGTCCATCGCTGGCCTGGCTGCCCTCCCTCTGTCTACACGTCTGTACAGCTCAGAATCCTGTCCATCCTACCCAATGTGAATGACCTGAGATCAGCCATAGTAATCTGGTCTCTCCATACCCTTAAGGTCCGGCACAGGGTAGCAGTTCAATAAATACTCCTTGACTGTGGAATAAATTAATCTGAGAGGACAAGTCAGGACAGAATCTCCATGGACTGGAACAAACACACAGAGTAAATCCAAGTCGCTAATTAAAGTGCTGAGGCCCCTGCACTTTGCTCAGACAGAAACGAGGAAACCAAGGGACAGAATCCAGACCCTGGATCTGTCAATCAATGACAGCCCATCAGTTGACCATAAGATAATGAAAACCTGATCTTGTGGTTGTCAAAACCCACCGGGTGTTGTTCTGAACATACCAGCATCATCAATTTTTACAAAATGATTTGCAGGACTCTTCCTGTGGCAGAGTGAGTTTGAGGAGGCGGCTCGCGGGGGTGGGGCGTTTAGGGTGCGGTAACACAGACCCTGGAGCCAGATTTGCTGGGTTTGTACCCCAGCCCCAACATTTAAGCGCTCTGTGGCGTTGGGCAACTCAGGTAGCATGAATCTCATCATCACAGAGAGAAAACTTCCCTGAAAGCTCACTGCAGAGCTGCGGGGGAAGCCAGATTCCACTACGGCAGCAGCAGGGCTCATGGCGAGAATCACGGCTTGTGGGCGGTCTCGTCTTCCGGCAGCTTGTAGATCCTCAGGCTTAGGAGGTGTTTCAAGCACACCACCTTGAGAGAGTAAGGTGTTCTTGAGACCATCCGTACTGAACCCAGTTAAGACCTCTATATAAACGTTTAAGATTCTGGCAGCACGTGCAGAGACCTACTCTTTTAGCCACAGGCTGCTGGAGACAGCCTCGTAGACAAATTGCTCCCAAGTCAGCCTGTTTTAGCTGAACAGCTATTGTAGACCCTCATAATCTGACATCATCATGGAGACCACCACATTCACTGCCGTGTGACTGACAGCATCTTGGTGCTCTGGCTGGGTGTCAGGCCTGAGCCTCTGAGGTGGGAAAGCCGAGTTCAGGACACTGGACCACCAGAGACCTCCCGGCCCCATGTAATATCAATCGGCGAGAGCTCTCCCAGAGATCTCCATCTCAACACTGAGACCCACCTCCACTCAAAGACCAGCAAGCCCCAGTGCTGGACACTCTATGCCAACCAACTAGCAAGACAGGAACACAACCCCGCCCATGAGCAGAGAGGTTGCCTAAAATCATACTAAGTTCACAGACACCGCAAAACACACCACCAGAGGTGGTCCTGCCCACCAGAAAGACAAGATCCAGCCTCATCCACCGGAACACAGGCACCACTCCCCTCCACCAGGAAGCCTACACAACACACTGAACCAACCTGATCCACTGGGGGCAGACACCAAAAACAACGGGAACTACGAACCTGCAGCCTAAGAAAAGGAGAGCCCAAACACAGTTAGTTACGCAAAATGAGAAGACAGAGATGAAGGAGCAAGGTAAAAACCCACCAGACCAAACAAATGAAGAGGAAATAGGCAGTGTACCGGAAAAGAATTCAGAGTAATGATACTAAAGATGACCCAAAATCTTGGAAACAGAATGGAGAAAATACGAGAAATGTTTAACAAGGACCTAGAAGAACTAAAGAGCAAACAAGCGGTGATGAACAACACAATAAATGAAATTAAAAATTCTTTAGAAGGAATCAATAGCAGAATAACTGAGGCAGAAGAATGTGACCTGGATAAGTGACCTGGAAGGTAAAATAGTGGAAATAACTACCGCAGAGCAGAATAAAGAAAAAAGAATGAAAAGAATTGAGGACAGTCTCAGAGACCTCTGGGACAATATTAAACATACCAGCATTCAAATTATAAGGGTCCCAGAAATTATAGGAGAAAAAGAAAGGGACTGAGAAAATATTTGAAGAGATTATAGTTGAAAACTTCCCTAATATGGGAAAGGAAATGGTCCCTCAAGTCCAGGAAGTGCAGAGAGTCCCATACAGGATAAAGCCAAGGAGAAACATGCCAAGACACATATTAATCAAACTATCAAAAATTAAATACAAAGAAAAAATATTAAAAGCAGCAAGAGAAAAATAACAAACAAGGGAATCCCCATAAGGTTAACAGCTGATCTTTCAAAAGAAACTCTGCAAGCCAGAAGGGAGTGGCAGGATATATTTGAAGTGATGAAAGGGAAAAACCTACAACCAAGATTACTCTACCCAGCAAGGATCTCATTCAGATTCAATGGAGAAATTAAAAGCTTTATAGACAAGCAAAAGCTAACAGAATTCAGCACCACCAAACCAGCTTTACAACAAAAGCTAAAGGAACTTCTCTGGCAGGAAACACAAGAGAAGGAAAAGACGTACAATAACAAACCCCAAATAATAATAACCCAAAAATAATTAAGAAAATGGTAATAGGAATATACATGTCTCTAATTACCTTAAATGTAAATGGATTAAGTGCTCCAACCAAAAGACATACACTGGCTGAATGTTTACAAAAACAAGACCCGTATATAAGCTGTCTACAAGAGACTCATACCAGACCTAAGGACACATACAGACTGAAGGTGAGGGGTTGGAAAAAGATATTCCATGCAAATGGAAATCAAAAGAAAGCTGGAGTAGCAATTCTCAAATCAGACAAAATAGACTTTAAAACAAAGACTATTACAAGAGACAAGGAAGGACACTACATAATGATCAAGGGATCAATCCAAGCAGAAGACATAACAATTATAAATCTTTATGCACCCAACATAGGAGCACCTCAGTACATAAGGCAAAGGCTAACAGCCATAAAAGGGGAAATGGACAGTAACACAATAATAGTAGGGGACTTAAAACACCCCACTTTCACCAACGGACATATCAACCAAAATGAAAATATATAAGGAAACACAAGCTTTGAATGATACATGAAACAAGATGGACTTAATTGATATTTACAGGACTTTACATCCAAAAACAACAGAATACACTTTCTTCTCAAGTGCTCATGGAACATTCCCCAGGATAGATCATATCTTGGGTCACAAATAAAGCCTTGGGAAATCTAAGAAAACTGAAATCATATCAAGTATTTTTTCCAACCACAATGCTATGAGACTAGATATCAATTACAGGAAAACAACTGTAAAAAATACAAACACATGGAGGCTAACCAATATGCCACTAAATAACCAAAAGATCACTGAAGAAATCATAGAGGAAATAAAAAAATATCTAGAAACAAATGACAATGGAAACACGATGGCCCAAAACCTATGGGATGCAGCAAAAGCAATTCTAAGAGGGAAGTTTATAGCAATACAATCCTACCTCAAGAAAGAAGAAAAATCTCAAATAAACAACCTAACCTTACACCTAAAGCAATTAGAGAACGAAGAACAAAAAAACCCCAAAGTTAGCAGAAGGAAAGACATCATAAAGATCAGATCAGAAATAAATGAAAAAGAAATGAAGGAAATGATAGCAAAGATCAATAAAACTAAAAGCTGGTTCCTTGACAAGATAAACAAAATTGATAAACCGTTAGCCAGACTCATCACGAAAAAAACGGAGAAGACTCAAATCAATAGAATCAGAAATGAAAAAGGAGAAGCAACAGCTGACACTGCAGAAATACAGAGGATCATGAGAGATGACTACAAGCTACTCTATGCCCATAAAATGGACAACCTGGAAGAAATGGACAAATTCTTAGAAATGCACAACCTTCCAAGACTGAACCAGGAAGAAATAGAAAATAGAAACAGACCAATCACAAGCACTGAAATTGAAACTGTGATTAAAAATCTTCCAACAAACAAAAGCCCAGGACCAGATGGCTTCACAGGTGAATTCTATCAAACATTTACAGAAGAGGTAACCCCTATCCTTCTCAAACTCTTCCAAAGTATAGCAGAGGGAGGAACACTCCCAAACTCATTCTATGAGGCCAACATCACCCTGATACCAAAACCAGACAAAGATGTTACAAAAAAAGAAAACTATAGGCCAATATCACTGATGAACATAGGTGCAAAAATCCTCAACAAAATACTAGTGAACAGAATCCAGCAGCACATTAAAAGGATCATACACCATGATCAAGTGGGGTTTATCCCAGGAATGCAAGGATTCTTCAATATATGCAAATCAATCAATGCGATTCACCATATTAACAAACTGAAGGATAAAAACCATATGATAATCTCAATAGATGCAGAAAAAGCTTTGACAAAATTCAACACCCATTTATGATAAAAACGCTCCAGAAAGTAGGCATAGAGGGAACTTACCTCAACATAATAAAGGCTATATGTGACAAACCCACAGCCAACATCATTCTCAATGGTGAAAAACTGAAACCATTTCTGCTGAGATCAGGAAAAAGACAAGGCTGCCCACCCTCACCACTATTATTCAACATAGTTTTTCAAAGAAGAAAAAGAAATAAAAGGAATCCAAATCGGAAAAAAGGAAGTAAAGCTGTCACTGTTTGCAGATGACATGATACTATACATAGAGAATTCTAAAGATGCTACCAGGAAACTACTGGAGCTAATCAATGAATCTGGTAAAGTAGCAGGATACAAAGTTAATGAACAGAAATCTCTTGCATTCCTATACACTAATGATGATAAATCTGAAAGAGAAATTAAGGAAACACTCCCATTTACCATTGCAACAAAAAGAATAAAATACCTAGGAATAAACCTACCTAAGGAGACAAAAGACCTGTATGCAGAAAACTATAAGACACTGATGAAAGAAATTAAAGATTATACAGACAGATGGAGATACACCATGTTCCCAGATTGGAGGAATCAACATTGTGAAAATGATTATACTACCCAAAGCAATCTACAGATTCAATGCAATCCCTATCAAACTACCACTGGCATTTTTCACAGAACTAGAACAAAAAATTTCACAATTTGTATGGAAACACAAAAGACCCCGAACAGCCAAAACAACCTTGAGAAAGAAAAACGGAAATGGAAGAATCAGGCTTCCTGACTTCAGACTGTACTACAGAGCTACAGTAATCAAGACAGTATGGTACTGGCACAAAAACAGAAATATAGATAAATGGAACAGGAGAGAAAGCCCAGAGATAAACCCACGCACATATGGTCACCTTATCTTTGATAAAGGAGGCAAGAATATACAGTGAAGAAAGGACAGCCTCTTCAATAAGTGGTGCTGGGAAAACTGGACCGCTACATGTAAAAGAATGAAATTAGAACACTCCCTAACACCATACACAAAAATAAACTCAAAATGAATTAAAGACCTAAATGTAAGGCCAGACATTATAAAACTCTTAGAGGAAAACACAGGCAGAATACTCTATGACATCAACCACAGCAAGATTCTTTTTGACCCACCTCCTAGAGAAATGGACATAAAAACAAAAATAAACGAATGGGACCTAATGAAACTTAAAAGCTTTTGCACAGCAAAGGAAACCATAAACAAGACGAAAAGACAACCCTCTGAATGGGAGAAAATATTTGCAAATGAAGCAACTGACAAAGGATTAATCTCCAAAATATACAGGCAGTTCATGGAGCTCAATCTCAAAAAAACAAACAACTCAATCCAAAACTGGGCAGAAGACCTAAAGAGACATTTCTCCAAGGAAGATATACAGATTTGCCAACAAACACATGAAAGGATGCTCAACATCACTGATCATTAGAGAAGTGCAAATCCAAGCTACAATGCTGTATCACCTCACATCAGTCAGAATGGCCATCCTCAAAAAATCTACAAACAATAAATGCTGGAGAGGGTGTGGAGAAAAGGGAACCCTCTGGCACTGTTGGTGGGAATGTAAATTGATACAGCCACTATGGAGAACAGTACAGAGGTTCCTTAAAAAATGAAAAATAGAACTACCATATGACCCAGCAATCCCACTACTGGACATATACCCTGAGGAAACCATAATTCAAAAAGAGTCATGTTCCACAATGTTCATTGCAGCTCTATTTACAATAGCCAGGACATGGAAGCAACTTAAGTGTCCATCGACAGATGAATGGATAAAGAAGATGTGGCACATATATACAATGGAATATTACTCAGCCATAAAAAGAAATGAAATTGAGTTATTTGTAGTGAGGTGGATGGTCCTAGAGTCTGTCATACAGAGTGAAGTAAGTCAGAAAGAGAAAAACAAATACCGTATGCTAACACATATATATGGAATCTAAAAAAAACAAAAACAATGGTTCTGAAGAACCTAGGGGCAGGACAGGAATAAAGATGCAGATGTAGAGAATTGACTTGCGGACACAGGGAGGGGAAAGGGTAAGCTGGGACGAAGTGAGAAAGTGGCATGGACATAGATACACTATATAAAATAGCTAGCTAGTGGGAAGCAGCCTCATAGCACAGGGAGATCAGCTCGGTGCTTTGTGACCACCTTGAGGGGTGCGACAGGGAAGGTGGGAGGGAGACGCAAGAGGGAAGAGATATGGGGACATACATATATGTATAACTGATTCACTTTGTTGTAAAGCAGAAACTAACACACCATTGTAAAGCAATTATACTCTAATAAAGATGTTAAAAAAAAAAACTAACGCACCATTTTAAAGCAATTATACTCCAATAAAGATGTTAAAAAGAAAAAAGAGTCATGTACCACAATGTTCATTTCAGCACTATTTACAATAGCCAGGATATGGAAGCAACCTAAGTGTCCATCAACAGATGAGTGGATAAAGAAGATGTGGCACCTATATACAATAGAATATTACTCAGCCATAAAAAGAAAAGAAATTGAGTTATTTGTAGTGAGGTGGATGGACCTAGAGTCTGTCATACAGAGTGAAGTAAGTCAGAAAGAGAAAAACAAATACCATATGCTAACACATGTATATGGAATATTAAAAAAAAAAAACAGTTCTGAAGAACCTAGGGGCAGGACCAGAATAAAGACGAATACATAGAGAGTGGACTTGAAGACACGGGGAGGGGGAGGGGGAAGGGTAAGCTGGGACTAAGTGAGAGAGTGGCATGGACATATATACACTACCAAATGTCAAATAGATAGCTAGTGGGAAGCCGCCGCGTAGCACAGGGAGATCAGCTTGGTGCTTTGTGACCACCTAGAAGGTTGGGATAGGGAGGGTGGGAGGGAGATGCAAGAGGGAGAAGATATGGGGATATATGTATACATATAGCTGATCCACTTTGTTATACAGCAGAAACTAACACAACATTGTAAAGCAATTATATTCCAATAAAGTTGTTAAAAAAAAAAAGATTTGCAGACTGACTACACTACTGGGCTATGCAAACCAAATGCCAAACAATAAACTACAAAACGGGGGAAAAAACATCAGACAAATGGGTGTTTTGAGTACCATAGAGAAAAAATAATTTTCTCCAGCCATAGCTGTCTGTGTATCGAGATACAACAAACCGTTCTGTGCTTTCATTCTGAGCAGAGAGCACTGATTAGTTGCCAGGTTCTCAAACTCTTTAAAGTCTGTTTTTAAACTCAAAGGTCTGACATTCCAAAGCATAAATGTTGTGGGCTTGCGTATCATGGCCTGGTGTGTTTGCAGTGTGGCAATTCCAGGCATGTCAGCAATTCCCCACAAAAGGGAGAATTGAAGGAATGCCTTTCTAGCCCAAAGATTCCACATCCACATACTTGCCTTGGCATCTAACTTCTTCTGGATGGCTTGGGGGAGGTGATGTGACACTGTGTCCTATTTCAGAACTCACAGCAGCAGGACCCCGGCCTGGACCTAGGGGAAACTTGGCCATCTGGTTCACCCTCTTCATTGGCCTCTTGTCCACCGGGAGCTGAGTACTGGGCCAGGACGGAGCCAAGGTTGTCCCATGGAAAGGGACATGAGGGAAGGGGCTATCTTGGGGAAAATCACAGAGATCTTCCTGGGCATTGCACTTAAAAAGTTTTATCCAGTGTGGAACTACATCCCTTTGGCTGTAAAGCTTCTGTGGGTTCTAAGAGATATACAAATCCAAGCCACTGCAACTTTATAGAGATATGGCAGCCAGTTATACTGTTAACGAAAATAGCTGACATGAATCGAGTCCTTACCAACTGCTGAATTCCTTCCATGCTGTCACAGCTTGTAGCCAGCCCAGAAAAGGAGCCCATAGCAGGGAGTACAATAGCAGAACCTGAATGGGAGGAGGAGATACTAATGTGTGGGAACAAGGTGAGGAGGCATCCCAGAGATGAGCAGCAGCAGGAGGCTGCAAGCCCCTCCACCTTTTTCCATTCAACCCTCCAGCCACGCTCCGAGCAACTCAGACCAACTAGGATCTTTCCAGCTGTGACCTCTGTGCTGTTCTGTTTGCTACCTTGAAAGCCCCGCTCACCCCACTCTGTCCTTCTCTGCCTGGGAGGCTCCACCCTCCACTGCCCTAGGCTGTGTCTCAATTTGTTCTTTCTCTGTGCTTCCAAAGCCCTCAGAGAAGCAAAACATAGTTACAATGCAGTGTGCTGTCACCTCATGAGAACAGGAGCTCCTTGAAGGCAGGGACCAGGAATAAGCCATCTTTGGTTCTTGACTAGCCACGAAATTGATACTCAGTAAATACGAGTTAAAAGACTAGACAAACTAATGGTATAGTACACAGCTTCATTATTGGATACAAGAAAAGGTTCCTCTGACATTCTATAGGCTCCAAAGCACTACATAATTATAGACTAATAAAAATTTAAATTAATGAAACAATGCTGTAATTAAAGAATTCATTTTTTTTTCATGCCCGTCCTCTTCAGGGCATGAAGAGATACAACACAACAACTGCTTAATAGATCAAATTGCTCCTTGATATTCCTTTTCTTACCCTTGCTACCATTCTGGTCTCTGGTTATTTGTCCACATAAACTTGTTTGAAAACTTCAAAATTCATTGAAATAGGCTAACAGCAGGTAACCAGTTAATGACTACTAACAGTCACTTTAAAAACTACCCATTTTCGAGCTGATTTTAGCTCAGACCTTGCTGGGTTTCCTGGTTATTAAGGGAGGCAGTCTGTACATAGTCACAGCCTCTATAATTATTCCCAAATGCAATTACATTTCCAGCAGGAAATCCTTCTCTAGAAGTCAACCCCAGCCTGAGCAGCTGGACCATTAAGTTCGTGGAACACTGGGTGAAAAAGGCCAAAACCTCGTTTCCATTCCAGTGGTGACTCCAAAGTGGCACAGTGCTCTGAAATGTTAATAGTAGTGGGATTAAAGATGAGTTTTTCTTATATATGTCTGTTTCCCATTCAGCATAAGGAGGATTGTGCTATTTTGATTATAGATTTGATTACAGATTATACTATAGCCATAGTATACATGAGTATACCACAGATCTAGAAAGATTTGATGATAGATTATACTGTACCATAGATTATACTATTTTATAATTATAAAAAATTATTTGTAAAATCAAGACAAATTAAATTTAAAAGCATATTTCTTAGTTAAGAAGCAAGATTCAACAATTTTTAAGTGTTAAGTCAGAAAGACAAACCAGAGTAGGAACATAAGATGAATCCAGGACTGAATCTAAATCAAACATACATGCCTCCAAGACCATGCACATGTTCTTCATGGAACACGTATGTGGCTCTAAGGTTTCCAGCAGCCAATGGTGAATAAGGAAGGATACCTGAGCAATTCCCCAGGTCTGACTTCAGAGAGGAACAAACCAGTTAGAAAAGGTCCACCATTTCCTGACTCTGGGCCCAATGGAAATTTCTCATTGAGGCCTTATACGAAGGCTGGTTCTGCTAGTGGCGAGGTGAGTTTTTCTAATGGCCTGAGCTGACCAGCCAGGTCGCACAGACAGCTCACCATCAACCCCTTGGGTTTGCCAAGCCAGGAACACACATCCTCCAGGGCAGAGCTGCCCCAGGTCCACTCTCTCCATCATTTGTAATCTACCCCATCCTCTCATGGTCCTTCTGCTGACAACTGGTCCTCCTCTAGTTTCTCTCCTGCTCAGTCCTCCCAGTTTAACCCAACACTTAGCTACTTGCTCAGCTTCGCATCCTAGACTTGGCTCCTGGGACTCAGCTGAGACTTTTCCTTTCATGGTGGTGAAAAGCTTCTGCAAAGTGGTCAGTCAGTCTTCAAAGTCCCTGTGCCTGCTTATGGCCTGGGTCTGGTCCCCCTCTCATTGCCTTCCTGCCCTTCTCACCAGTCACCCTCGGGTGAAATCAGAGAAAACAAACAGCTGCCGCCCCATGTAATGAGATGGCTATCTAGAACAGTCTCCTGAAAGCTGGTGTCTCAATCAGCGCCTGTCTACTCGACCCACTAAGAGAGAAGGGCAGAAGCCAACAGCAAGCTTGCCAAAACTCTGATGGCGTTGCCAGGACAGCCAACCATGGGAGCACTGGACTTGCTCCTTGTCCAGAGTCTAGACTAGCTCAGATGTGGCTGCCTCAAGGTGACTCACATGTGGGCTGAGCTGCCTACCAGTCATATGCTGGAGGATCACTTATCAGTGCCTGATGGATTGGGAATCTTTAGAAAGGTCTTTCTCCAAGTTGGTTTGGAAGCACAATCTGGAGCCTTGCAACAAGTCTCTTGTCTGAGCATAATAGCACCATCAGGGATTGAGTTCCTACTACTTTCCAGGCACTGTGTGAGACAAATCGCACGTGTTTTCTCATGTAATCACACCTACGCCAAGAGGCAAGTACTACTGTCATAATTCCCATTTCACGACTAACACAACAGAGTCCCAGGGTAGTTCTGCATCTTACTCTAGGCCTTGCAGATGGCACGGGTGAAGCAGGAATTCAGACCCCAATCTGTTTGAATCTGAAACCCATGCATTTACTATTGCCCTTCACAGAGCAGCAGGGCAATGTCTGCTGAACTTAAGGAATTGGCAGGAAACCTCAGGCTGTTTCCCCTTAATGAGGAGGAAGTAAGAGGTAGCTACCTCCCCTGTTTTCCCTACCTCAGCTCTTTACAGTTAGAGCTCGTTATTCCTGACTTAAAAACAGTTGTTCCCATGGCAACCCCCTGGCAGCCTCTCTTAGCAACCATAGCCATCTTTCACCATTTTCACGAAGTTGGTCAAATACAAATTGCTTTTCGAAAGAGTTTTCAGAGGCAAAACCAAACTGACCACTTGACCAGTGCTTAACTTCTTATACATCTTAAAAAAATCAGGGCAAGTTTTGAAAACCACTAGAAAGTGGTTTTTCTAGTGAAATGGGTAAAAAAGGAAACACCCGGCTTTGCAGTCCAGGATAGTGTTCTAAACCTAAACAGCAATATGTAAACTCCCAAGTGTGAAATTTTCCTCTGGTTGACAAAAGGTTCACAAATTAAGAGTATTTACAGATTGTATTGGTTCTCTGCTGCTGCTGTGACAAATTGTTGCCAATTTAGTGGTTTAAAACAAAACACACACACAAACTGAATATCTTACAAGTCTGTAGATCAGCTGTCTGACATGGAACTCACCAGGCTAAGATCAAGGTATTAGCAGCGTGCACTGCTTTCTAGAAGCTCTAAGAGAGAAGCCCTTTCCTTGCCTTTTTAAGCTTCTAGAAACTGCCTGCTTGCCTTGCATCATGGCCACCTTCCTCCTCCTTCAAAGCCAGCGACATTGAGCTGAGTCCTTCTCAGGCTGCCATCTCTCTGACAGCTCTGCCAATTCCCTCTTTCCCCTGTAAGGACCCTGTGATTACATCGGGGCCTCGGATAATCCAGGCTAATCCCTCTATTTTAAGGTCATCCGATTGACAACCTTCATCCCATCTGCACTCTTAATTCCTCTTTGCACCTCTTTAGGATGTGCACATCTTAGGGGAGCTATTTTTCTCTCTACCACAGTGGATAAGCAGCCTATGCAGCTTTTCCTAATGAGCAAGAAAATCGTGGGGACGATGGTGGGGTTTCTACCCTAACTCCTCCTCCTTGTGTCCAGAGCCTCCCTGCATCCTCACCCTGGTCCAGAGCCTCCCTGCATCCTCACCCTGGTCCAGAGCCACCCTGCATCCTCACCCTGGTCCAGAGCCTCCCTGCATCCTCACCCTGGTCCAGAGCCTCCCTGCATCCTCCTCCTTGTGTCCAGAGCCACCCTGCATCCTCACCCTGGTCCAGAGCCACCATGCATCTCTTTGGCCTCCTCCTCTTGTGTATTCTGGCTATCGGCTAAAGTACGCACTTATGAAGAAAAAAAAAATGTGGCCCAAAGTCTTTTCCCCAATCTTTACCCCAAACAGCAATGGCTCGTGCTGAGCAAAGGTCTGTGGAGCAGGACTAGGCCACTTAAACATTTGTTACGTGGAGTTGGGAGCTGGTATTGGGGCGACTACCAGGCTGCCCTCTAGGGCAGGACAAGCTGGGGATGGGGAGAAGCTCAGACTCAGAGCTGCTGACGTTTGCAGTCGACGGTGACGGATGCTGGAGAAAGGGCTGACTCCATGAAGTGTAAACCTTCCCTGAAAAGCTGCGACAATTATGCCATAAAGACATTTACGTAGCAGGACAGAAAACAAATCCCCGCCGTAATCAATACAAACAAACTGAAAGCCATAATTTCCTGGGGAGAAATGGCTTCCAGTGCTGGCTGAAGAATGCACCAGAATGTCATCAAGTCCTGTGCCCGGTTCTGTGCTGACACCGTGGAGGGAAGTGATGGGGGTGAGAGCCCTCAGGAGCCCCCCGTCCTAGCTGGAGAGGGGAGACACAAACTCCTGAAAAGCTAACTTACAATAGTGAACACGCTATGCGAAGGGCCGAAGAACTGGGAGCTGCTTTTTAAAGAGTCAGAGGAGCTTGGAAGAGATGGAGTCCCTGTGGCCTGGGGGGAGGGTAGTGAGGGAGTTGGCAAACAGAGGTGAGGAACAATAAGTGGCCGGTGGGAAGTAGGGCTCTGCTGCTTACCAGCTGTGTGACTCGGGAAATGACTTCACCCCTCATGCCTCAGTTTCCCTGTCTGTGAAAAGGTAGTGATCTCAGAACTTTTGGGTTATACCTGTTGCAGCAAGACCTCGAGTACAGTGCCGGGAATGCAGTAGGCATGCTCTGTATTGGATTTCGTTTGTTTCTTTTTGTTTTTTGTGGTAAGAACACTTAACATGAGATCTACCCTCTTAACAGATTTGTAAGTGTCCAATCCAGGACTGTTGACCACGGGCACAGTGCTGTCTGCAGGTCCCTAGAACTCATGCATCTTGCATAACTGACTTGTATGCACCTTGACTGGGAAGTCACTACTCAGCGTGTTGGTTCTGGTGCGGCAGCTGGGATTGTGAGAATACTTAAGTCTTTGTAGAAACGTGGGAATGAGGCTGCACCTGTAAAGCTTTGGCTATCCAGTGAGGAAAGAAAAGAAGGGGCTACAAAGGTGAGGCAGTGAGAACCACTCAGGACAGGAGGAGCCCAAGCGGGTAGTCCGACTTCCCTCACTTTAGGGACAGAGCCTCTGTTCAGCAAAGAGGTCAGGATCATGTTGCACAGTGGTCCCAAAGGCTGCCTAAGAAACCCTCTAGGAAGTCCCCATGTGTGTGAGATCAAAAGACAGACACCGGGCCATTTGCAGCTGGCACAGAGAGAGATATTCTAGAATGCATAGTTTTCTAGAAAAAATCAGAGATCCTGACTTGGCCACACTCTGAGTCCATTTCCTCACTCATAATGTAAGGATGACAGTCACCTTCCTCAAAGGGCAAGAGTGAGGATTAAATGAGGAACTGTCTTTAAAGTGCTCAGCACAGTGTCTGGCGTATAGTAAGTGCTCAAAAAGTATTAACTATTATTATTCCAATGGGTGTGTGATCATCTTTTCTAGTGGTTTTCAAATGTGTTTCTGTTGATTTCAACAGTGAAACATTTTTCCCCCCAAGAAACCTCATGTGGTAGAAGAGGGTAGGCCTGGTTGGTATGGGGGGGGGGGGGGCCCAGGCCCAGAGCCTGCCTTGCTTGGCCTCCTTCCTCCCCGCAGGGCACCTCCCTGGAGAAGGGCCTC
>NW_006789253.1:86371-106515 GCF_000442215.2 Lipotes vexillifer
TGGGCTGGCCCCAGCTGCTCCACTGGGAGGCCCACAGGGGAAGGCACCTTGGCCAGGGCCCACATTAGTGCCTCTCCACCTGGAGCTGAGTCTGGTTTCCGAATGACCAGTTCATTGAACAGCCAGCTTGCTGAGTCAGTTTGATAAAAGTCAGCATGCTTGTCATTCCACCAAATGCCAAGTCATCAATGACTAATTTTTGAGTTTCCCAAATCATCAAGAATGTGCTCCAGTTTTAACTACTTATTAGGTTTAGAGCAATGCCTACTGGACCTATGGGTGGTGCTGTGGGGAGCCGGAACTCCTCAGCTAGGTGCCTTCTCATCCTCAGCATAACCGCCTTCTCTACCACCAGGAGCCTCTTCCCCCCAGGTCCCTGCCCTTGGATGCTCTGTGTCTGCCCACCCTTACCCTCGGCACCTTGGTCTACATTGCCCTGCCCTCTGCTGCTCAGGAACCCCGGGTGGGATCTGCAGCCCAGGCTGTGTTCTCAGCTGACCCCTCTCTCCACCTTCCTCCAGCAGAGGGGGGCCCCTCTGATCCCCTTCCCTGGGCTCCAGCCACCACGGGGCACTTAGGGCCCAACACAGGACGAAGAGTTCCTAAAATCTTGTTCCGAAGGCAGAATGAAAGCTGATCGCCTAAAACTTCCCCCAAGTCATCTAAACCTTTTGTTTGAAAAACTCAACCAACAGTTTAAAATAAACACAATTTTAGTAAACTTTGCAAATTCTTTGAATTTGTTATTTGGCAAGTTAGCCATAATGAATTTTCTGTTGGCAGACTGTGTTTTGGAAAACTGACCTAAAACTAGAACTCAGGCTCCAGATTTCCAGTCCTATTTGCTTTCTTCTAAATAATATTTCTCAATAGTCATTTGTAAACACAATCAGTATGTCTTCACTGGTAGGTTAAATTTGGTTTCTTTTTTCTATTTTTGGCAACTTCGTTTTTGCAAAATGTATTTCCTCAATTTTTTTCAAACTCGCTTTCTTTTTTAACATGCAGTGTATTTAAGATGTTAATGGCCTCATTTTAATTTGCACATACTCTTGTTAACAATGAAATCTACTTAATGTGAGTTAAAACTAAAGGTCTGTCACGGTAATTCACATTTAAAAACTGTAGCAATTCTTGGAGGATCCCCATTAATATGTTTAAGGACTTTCAATGGATATACTAAGTGGGCCTTGGTATTAACAGAAATAGCAAACAAATTAAAATTGGACTCATCGTAACAACTGGGAAAAAATGAATATGCACAGCCTTCTGCATGCAACTGAATCTAGTTGTACGAGTGCCTCCTACACTTTAAGAATATCTTTACTGAATAACCATCATACTAATAAGTATCACTGAAGACTGGTATTGAGTCACCTGACTTCACTATTTTCTTTCAGGAATGCATAAGAGAATGACATCAATCAAATTTAAAGTAACGCAGTCCTCATCTGGCATTGATGTTAGCTGCAAAATCTCTATTTGCAGCGTATAGCACATTTTCATGTGAGCAATGTAATTTACAAGGAATTAAAATTCCAGCCTAGGAGACATCTTAAAATCCATTCTCAGGCCATGGAGAATATCCCAATGATCCATGAGAAATGTCAAAAGGATCCCCCATTTCCACAGTGGATTACAACATCGAGAACAGTGCCCATCGCTGCGAGGATAAATCTCTCTTCAGGTCTAATCTCTTTGAGAATTCGGTTTATACTAAAATAAAAACACTTTGCCGTGTTTTTGTATGTAAAAAACAGGATTTAAAGTGGAGATTTAATACATTATCCTGTTTAATCTTCACAACAATTTTTGGCGGTAGGTATTATCATCACCACTCAAAAGACGGGACACCTGAAGCTCAGAGAGCCTAAATGACATTCCCAAGTTCACACAGCTAATGAGTAGACCGGCATTAAATTTAAGTCTCCTGGCTCTGGGCCAGTAAGTTAAAACAACGAACATAAATCGCTTATCATATACATAGACCCTCCTCTTTTTTCTTTTTTCTCCCAGGTTTATTGAGCTGAAATTGACATAGAACACAGTGTAAGTTTAAGCTGTACAACACTGTGTTTTTATATATGTATATATTGCAAAATGATCACCACAACAATATTAGTAACCACCTCCAGCGCCTCACACAGTTACAATCTCTGGGTGTGTGGTGAGAGCTTTTAAAACCTACTCTGTTAGCAACTTCCAAGTTTCTAATACAATACTGGTAGCTATAATCACCATGCACTATATCACTTCTCCAGAACTTACTCATCTTATGACTAGAAGTTTGTATCCTCTGACCACCTTCACCTGCTTGCATTTTGTCTATGGCGGCTTTGCATTACAAGGACGGAATTGGGTAGTTGCAACAGAGATTGTATAGCCTGTAAAACAAAATATTTATGATCTAACCCTTTGCAGAAAAAGTTTACTGATGCCTGTGCTGAAAGCAAGGGCAGAAATAAAAGTCAACTTCCAGCCCTACTAAATAGAGCGGCGGGGGGGGGGGGGGGGCCGCGGATGGACAAAAAAAACCTTATGGGAATCAGGGACTTGAGTTCCCGTCTAAGCTCTGGGATGGGCTTAGTCTTATATATTGGACAAATCAGTTCCCTGTCTGGACCTCAGTCTCCTTATCTGTAAGATAGGAAAGTTAGATTAGATCAGTGATTTTTAAACCAAAGCTCTTTCCTTCAATGCCATCTATAGCCGTGTAAAGCAAACTAAGAGAGACCTAAATGTCCATCTAGAGATACATGGATACAGAAGATTTGGCACATATATACAGTGGAATATTAGCCATAAAAACGAGTGAAACTGAGTTATTTGTAGTGAGGTGGATGGACCTAGAGTCTGTCATACAGAATGAAGTAAGTCAAAAAGAGAAAAAAAATACCGGATGCTAACGCACATATATGGAATCTAAAAAAATGGTACTGATGAACCTAGTGGCAGGGCAGGAATAAAGACGCAGAGGTAGAGAACAGATCTGAGGACACGGGGGGAAAGGGTAAGCTGGGATGAAGTGAGAGAGTAGCATGGACATATATACACTACCAAATGTAAAATGGACAGCTAGTGGGAAGCTGCTGCATAGCACGCGGGGATCAGCTCGGTGCTTTGTGACCACCTAGAGGGGTGGGATAGGGAGGGTGGGAAGGAGATGCAAGAGGGAGGAGATATGGGGATATATGTATACATATAGCTGATTCACTTTGTTGTACAGAAAAAACTAACACAACATTGTAAAGCGATTATACTCCAATAAAGATATATATTAAAAAAAAAACAAAACAGCCCTGTTCGGGTAAGGGCTGGGGCTGGGGGCTGCAGTCATAACTCATCATCTCCCAGTCTTTCCCTGTACTCAGGGGCTCCTGGGGGGGTCTCACAGTCCCCCACAGCCCCAAACACAAAGGCCACTGAGCTGACCACTCTCTGAGCCCTTCCAGAGTCAACGTCCATGATTCTGAATCCATGGCACCTTGTAAACCTCCCAGATTTAGTAACCTCCAAATCAAACTTCATCTTTGAGAATTTTCTTCATAACCAAACCACAGCTGAGATAGATTGAAAAGGAAATACATACAGGTATGCATACATACACACATACACACACGCAGACATGCATACATACATACATATCAGACATTTCCCCTCGTTGGCCATAGGACAGCCTAATGTATATCTTTCTGCTTACTGGAATAAGCTGGCACTTTCTGTGATCTGTCTTGGGCATTTTAAAACACAAAAGCAGAGCGTTAGCTTTGGGTAGCTGTACAACATGAGGGATGGTCACTCGAGCGACAGCGCACTCCTCGGGACAGTGCTGCTTCAAAAGTCATCAGGCAGGTAACAACATTGTGAGTTATTTGTTGCCTTGAGCAGGGACTATTCTGAGCAGAGGGGCATTGGAACTGCATCAAAGAGTATTTTGTTCCCTTAGTAGGGGGCTTCTGAGAAACAGAGCTGGTCAGAGGTCCTTAAAGTCCTGAGCTCTGGACCAGAGGTCAGGGCGCTGGCACAGCCGTCCCTCTGGCACTCTCCCTGTACCTGTGACGAGTTCTCTGGGCTGGGCTCTCTGGCGTCTGGCTTCCTCATCTGTGATCGGAGTAGGCTGCACCGGATAATCACTGTGTGTCAGGCTCTGTGCTAAGGCTTTGCATACATAGCTCAATGAATGCTCAAAAACCCTTTACACACATCAGATCTCCATTTTATGACAAATGTAGGAAAGTGAGTCTTACTAAGTTAAGTAACTTACTCAACTTTACACAGCCTACGGTCAGTAGGACAGCAAGGCTTTAAACTAGCTATAGGAAGCAGTTATCAAGATGGTTAAAGTATATATGTCTAACTGAATCGCTTTGCTGCACACCTGAAACTAACACAACATTGTAAATCACCTATACTCCAATTAAAAAAATGTTTTTAATTAAAAAACATTTTAACGGTTACGGTATGGCTCTGAAGTCAAACAGCTTCTGTTTGAATCCTGGTTTTGCCGCTGATGGGCTGTAACGCTGGTCAGTTTGTTTAAATACTTTGATTTCTTTTTCTATAAAATGAATATGAGGGCACTACCTGCCTCACAGAGTTTAGAGGATTAGACGATTTTTACAAAACACCTGGTAGATACTGAGTCATAATTATGGGCGCTATTACATCATCTGGCTAATTCCAAAATCCATGTTACTAACCACCCTGTAAAAATGGGAGCTTTCCTCCCTATGTCTTCTCTTCTTCTCTTATCAATGGCACTGATGACCTACATCAGGCCGAGGCCAGGGATTGGTCAATTCTTCATCTTCATCCCACCCCTAATCTCTCAGCAGCATTTGAAATATTTTCTGTCTAGTTTTTGGAACACCACATTCTTCTATTTTTTCTCCTGCCTCAGAGGTCACTCCTCAACCTCCTTTGCCATGTCCTCCTCCTTTCCCGGACTCCTAAAAGTTGGAGATCCCCAAGGTCCTATTCTCATGCCCTTCTCTTCCCCATCAACACTCTTTTCTTAGGTTATAATGTGTGACCCACAGCTTCCAATGAGCTGACAACTCTCAGATTCCTCTGCCCTCCCTGGACCTAGGCTCAGAGCTCCAGATGGCTTCATGTTTCTACTTGGATATCTCAAAGGCATCACAAACTTAATGTCCTAAACAGGAATGCTAGTTTCCTCTCTATTTAAATTTCTGTCCTCCTTCCAGCCCATGTCAATAAATAGCACCACCATTTACCCAGCTGCTCAGACCACAAACCTACTCTTAGCTCCTCTCCTTCTCTTACATTCATATCAAGTCCATCAGTAAGTTCTTTTTCCTGTACTCCTAAAAACATATATTGAATCTGATATTTTTCACCATGCTCACTGCTACAAGTCTAGTCCAAACCACCATCATCTGCTTGCTGGGTATCTCTGACAGCCTCCACTAAACCTTGACATGATTCCTTTTGAGCATTTGAATACAATTTAATTTGTTTCCCGAAAGAAGTTACTGAATTTTAACCCTGTTTCTTTAAGGACCACAGGCTTGAAAGCTCTCAACTCAATAGAGTTAAGCCACCGTCACTTTGTTTTCCTGTTTTAAGAATGGAACAACTCACGAATGAAGTCAGTTTGGTCATTTTTGCAAACTGGAGGAGCATTTGAGCCCAGTTGCTCCTCCATCCACCTCCTCTTCACTCTGCTTCCACCACCTGACCCTAATCAACGAAGGTACAGGCTGAACTTTGCTGGATTGGCTAGCAATCAACTGCTCATAAATGATGTGGTCATGAGAGTCCATGCTGGAATCTCTGGCCTGGGGATAAAATGAGTGACCTGGAATCAATTAAAGACTACGCCAGGACAGAGAAATCGACCCCATGTGACAAGCCAGGTTAACAACACATGTCCAGGAAGGTATGGTAAACTCAATTCCAGATGAGCTGAATGGAAAGCCCACGGGCTCCAATTAGAAAGGCATGGGAGAACAATGAACAAGAAGGCAGTGATTCTCTGTGTTGACACTCATTCAGCAGGTATTTTTAGGATCCACTACTATGGAACCATTTCAAATCTATGTCAAACACAGTTCAGTTATCACAGAATCAAACCACATCAGGCCAAAGAAGACTAAACTTCAGACCTAATCTAGGGTCAGAGGTATCTCATTTTGAAGCTCAAAACCTCTAGGTGGTTGATGAAGGTAGTCTACACATGATTTTTTAATACATGTTTCAAGAAAACTTAGCCAAACTCATACAGTGACTGCTGCAAAAGCAAATTGCTTTAAATATCTTGGCTTTTTTTCTGAAATTACATCAACTCAGTTACACACCACTCACATCGGGATCCCTTCCTCTACTTCTTAGATTAACAAAAAGGAAAAGACAAATTTTTACTTACGTTAAAGTACAATTCTCAGGATTTTAAAAACATAACTCCTGCAAATATAAAATGAACACTTGCCAAAGATTTTATTCTACTTGTTAATTACTGAGGGAACCAGTGAGATGTTAAGACTGGTTCAAACAGCATTTAAGGAAACAGGTCTTTATAGGCAATTAAGTAAAGGGCTGTTAGGATAAAATTTCTGAACTAGACACAAATCCTTTAATGTCCACTAGGGCAGGAGGCTTTAAACTTTGGATTTCCTGTTCCACTGAACAGAAATCATTTGCATATATACTGGACAACAGTCTATAAAAGTTAACATGTAACTTCACTAAATTTGAAAATTTTACCAATATTAATCAATAAGAAACCCCTCTAAATGTGGGTGGGCCTGTGCTCCACTGAAAGGACATGTCATCGCATTTTTTGGCCTTATTTCCAAACTTTGGACAACTCAGAAGTCTCTCTACCACCCTCCTCATATCATAAATAACCTCCAGAGAGGCTGGTGTCAGTATGTTTGGGTGGCTTACTCATGTATGTGCGAAAAAAGGGTCTTCAGTAACCATACATGCCTCCTCGAGTATGGTCTATAGCCCTTCAGAATAAAGCAACTTCTGTGCAGAAATTTTTATACGGAATCTTGGACTGGACTTTTGAAAACCTCTATTATTTGTTCTTCTATCCTAAGGCTAGGAAGTAAGCGCAAGACACTCTCTCCACCAGATTTTACCTGGTGGTATGTACCTATATTTGAGGATGAATTCCTCTCTTCTTGAGGTCCCCCAAATTAGTGAAGGTCCCTGGCCTAGCAGGAGGTAGGCTTCCTTACTAACTGACACTGGGATTCTGTAAACCAGACACGAAGCTGGTTTTCTTGGGAGTGATTTGTAGGCAATGGCTCCACATAGCAGGTCAGTAATTGTATTAGTCAGGGTTCTCTAGAGACACAGAACCAACAGGATATACATATATAGGAAAAGATTTATCATAGGAATTGGCTTACACAATTACGGAGACTGTGAAATCCCACAGTCCACTGTCTGCAAACTGAAGATCCCTGAAAGTGGGTGGAATAATTCTAGTCTGAGTCTGAAGCCCTGAGAACCAGGGGAGTCGATGGTGTAAACCCCAGTCCAAGGGCCGGAGAAGACTGATGTCCCAGCTCAACAGGCAGGTTGGAAGCAAAAGGGGGTAGATTCTTCTTTCCTCTGCCATTTTGTTCTATTCAGGCCCTCAACAGGTGGGATGATGCCCACCAACACTGGGTAGGACAATCTAGTTTACTGAGTCCACTGATTCAAATACTAATCTCATACAGAAACACCCTCACAGACATACCCAGAAATAATGTTTAATCAAGGCACCGCATGGGGCAACCACAAAATAACCATCAGAGTAATTTTCCTTAAGATTGGGTCTGTCATACCTAATTAAATGAGAATCCTCCTCAAATGTGACATCCAGTCATGACCTTGGCTGCACAATTGATTTGTCCAATTATATTCCAGTAAAAAAGAGGACAGATTCTAATGAGCCCATGCCAAAACTGTACTGCCATTTAAAAAAATAAGGAGATATTCAGTAAAGACGTTTATTTTTGAACTCTAAGGACTTAGTTAAGAATCAGGTACCGTTAAAAGTTTTACTTAGTTTAAAAGCAAAGTCTACTAAATTGAGGGTTAGTGAAGAAGGGAGAAAAGCCTTTCTCATATCTCCTCACACGTCCATAAGATACAGAACATTCAAACACCATCAACAATACTGCAAACAAACAACTCAAATTAAATTTCCCTCATCAGTCTCTTCAGTCCCATATAATTGATTCTCATTCTGCTGGGTGTGGGTAAGCAGTCTGCTTTCACGTGGTAGGCTAAAAAGAGTCCTTGAAATCTTGACTGTCTACTGATGCAATCTCAAAGTTGGTTCAGCTATGTCAGCTCAGAAGCATGTGCCTTACAGTCTATTCTTAGACATACCAATAGCTTAGAGTATTTGGTATAATCCCTTTCCAGGAGGTTCTGAAGCTGCCCTTTCGTTGAAGAGACAAGTTCTAGCCTGTAGAATTTGGGGCAAGCCTCAGAAGAAAGCAGAGACCTCTTTATGAAACTGAATGACCCTGGTTAATTTATTACAGTAATCAATAATGTCGGAATGGAGAAGAGAATTCTATATTGGGGTAGAGTGCATATCCATTTCATCAGAGTTTGACTGCTGTTTCCCCTGAGGGTAAGAACACGTTGTGGAGAGCAAGAGTATTGACCAGTCTCCAGGGCGTTCCTATAATGTGTACAACTTCTGAAATATCTGAATTAATATCATTTCAACTATGGAAACTTAACCTAGGGAGAGCTGAACATCCCTTTTGATTTGGCAATTTTTCCCATGCAGCTCTCATGCTAATGTAGAATTGATTTACAGGTATGGAGCAAACCAAAAGAAAAACCTAATTATTTCTAGCATCTGTTTTTATAAGGCAGAATAACAAATCTTTATGATTTCCAGGGGACATCTTGAAAATCTAAAATATTGCGTTAGATGTAAAAAATATCCTGGGAATGTCACTTTATCTTTCTCAGTTTAGATCCAAACTTGGGCAAAATCTCAAAGGAGATTTAGTCACTTGATTAAGACGGGATCATGGATGCCTGAGGGAAACAATTTGGTTACCTATTTAATCTGACAATATAATATTTTAAAGGCAACATGATTATAAGGAACCTGAGCTTGTGTACAGTGAAGAATCTTTGCTCTTTGTTGTTGTCATTTTTAAATAATCAAAGACATGATAAAGTCAACAAAAAGACTAGAAAATTATCCTAGTGAGACACACAAGCTCTACTACTAGGCGGATAAGAGCTGTAAAATCAATTTATCATTTTAACAAAGAGAAAGCCAAATTCAAGTAATGAATTAATATAGCTGTAGCATAAGTTTTCTTTTTTCTTTTTTTTTTTTTAACATAATCTTATGAATAGGCCCATCAAAATTGAGCAAACTTTGCCAAAATTTTAATACACTTTGTATCCTCTTTTCAGACTCTGGTATTATAAACCCAGACAAATAAAGGCTGTTTATTTGTTCACTAAGCTCTTGTATTCTGGAACAAGCTGACATTGTAGGACAAATCAACACTCTATTTTTCTTGAAAAACAGAATTTAATCCCATTGCCTCACATACATAGTTGTATTTCTCGATCACTATTGCTCCTGGCATAGCTTTAAGCACCAATATTATTTTATTGAGGTGTAATTTACATCATCAAATTCACCCTTTCATAGTGTACCATCCTGGAGTTATGACAAGTGACATGCATTCCATCACATAACTAACACCACCACCATCAAGGCATAAAACAGGTCTTCACACATACCCTCAAATCCCCTCACACCTCTTTTAATCAACCCCTCACCTCACTCCCAGCCCCTGACAACCACTGATCAGTTTTTTGTCCTATACTTTCACCTATTCCAGAATGTCCTATAAATGGAATCCTACAGTATGTAGCCTTTTGAGTCTGGCTTCCTTCACTTATCATAATGCATTGAGCTTCATCCATGTAGTTGCAGGTCTCAGGAGTTTGCTGAGTAGTGTTCCATTACATAGACGTACAATAGCTTGTTTATCCATTCATAAGTTGAAGGACACTTGGATTGCTTCCATTTTTGAGCAATTATGAATAAAGACTCTATAAATATCCGTGTACAAGTTTATGCATAAACATAAGTTTTCATTTCACTTGGGCATATCTAGAAAGGGAGGTTGCTGGATTTTATGGAAAGTGAATGTTGAACTGCCAAATTTTCCAATGTGACTACACTATTTTGCATTCTCATAGAAACATATGAGGGTTCCAGTTGCTTTGCATCATGGATGGAGAGTCACTGTTTTGCATGTGGGTGTCCAATTGCTACAGTATTTGTCGGAAAGACTATAATATCTCTAGTGTTCCCTTTGTACCTTTGTCAAAATTGATTGACCATATATGGAAGGGTCTAAATCTGGACTCCGTTCTCTGTTTCACTGACCTATGTGTCTATCCTTTTGCCAGTACCACACTGTTTTATTAGTGCATCATTATAATAAGTGTTGAAATCAGGTAGTGTGAGTCTTCCAGCTTTGTTCTTTTTAAAAAATGTTCTGGCTCCAGACTTCCCTAGCAATCCAGTGGCTAAGACTCTGCACTTTCAATGCAGGGGGCACGGGTTCGATCCCTGGTCAGGGAACTAAGATCCCATATGCCACGTGGTGTGGCCAAAAAACAAAAAGTTTTTTTAATTAAAAAAATTTTTTTTTTAATGTTCTGGCTCTTCTATATTCCTTGCCTTTAATATTAGAATCACCTTGACGATTTATACAGAAGTCTTTCTGGGTTTGACTGGGGTTGGCTTGAATTTTATAGATCAATTTGGGAAGAACAGACATCTTAACAATATTGAGTCTTCCTATTCACAAACACAAATTCATTTTAGACCTTCTTTTATTTTATTGATAATTGTACTATAAGTTTCTGCACATAGAAGTCTTACATAATTTGTTAGATTTATGCCTAAATATTTCATGGTTTTTTGGTGCCATTGTAGATGGTATTTTTTTAAATTTACAAATGGTCATTGCTAATACACATAAAAATACACTGATTACTATATATTGACCTTATATCCTGCATCCTTACTAAACTCATTTATTAGTTCTAGGAGACTCTTTGTGGATTCTTTGGGATTTTCTATATAGACAACCATGCCATTTAAGAGTAGAGACATTTGTTTTTTCCTTCTAATCTATATGCCTTTTATTGCTTTTTTTTTTTTGCCCACCAACACTAATCATAACTTTTAAACAAAATACTTCACTTTAACCAAAATTATTTCACAGAGAAAACTGGGAGAAGGGAAATTGAAAAGTCACTCTTATACACAAACATTTTACTAAATTATCAAAGTTCATGACTACATAGAACAGAACTATCTATAGCTGCACACTTCTGTGCTCCTTCTTAATGTGATAAAAATGAAGACGTTTTCTTAATATGATCCCTCAAATATAGCCACTCTTTAGCATATAAAAATAATAAGTAAAATATATAAATTTAAAATTACACTTAGTCGGGGCTTCCCTGGTGGCGCAGTGGTTGAGAGTCTGCCTGCTGATGCAGGAGACACGGGTTCGTGCCCCGGCCCGGGAGGATCCCACGTGCCGTGGAGCGGCTGGGCCCGTGAGCCGTGGCCGCTGAGCCTGCGCGTCCGCCGCAAAAAAAAAAAAAAAAAAATTACACTTAGTCATCAATGTTTAATTATCCATTCTTAGAAAGTATCTAAGTAAACAACAATTATCAATTAGCTCAATTTAATATTAATTCAAGTTACCTAAAGATGTTGGAAATTATGTCCAAGCTGACAGACTACACAGCATAAACACTGCTATGAAAACATTTTTCAGAATTATCCTTCGATTTAGTTAAACAAAATTTACATTTTTTTAATAATCTTAAATGCTATGTAGGAGTAATGTTAGTTTATTTGATCAGTAAACCAGGAAGTTAGGAAGTTCACGAGAAAAAGCACCAAGATCTTCATACTTGTAAATTCAAGGGAAAGATATATAGTTATTGCTTATTTTTAAACCAAAATAATTGAACCAGTCTGATTTTTCTAAAGATTTATCTTAATTATGTGAACTTGGATCCTTATACTAATGTGGTTATGAGCTAACATTTTCATTAAGAATCATTTTTAAAATTTAGTACTTTAAAGTGTAGTTTACTTATTTTCTGTATATTGGGGGAATATGAGATTTATATAAGATTTATCAATTTCTGACAACTAGTCAGATCAGAGCTCTTTTATTTTAAGACATAATAATCTAACCTGGAGGTAAGAAAACATTTCACACTTGTACAATGTGATATCAAGGCCTTTTGTGAATCACAGACACACAGCCCTCCTGACACACAGATAGCTCATAGCTTCAGTTCTATAGCTTCATAGCTTCAGTTCTATAGCTTCAGCCTCAAGTCAAAAATAACCACAGAAACACAAAAATTCACCAGTTCAGATCTCAAAGAACTATTCTTTCCAGTGAGCATGAAATTCTTAATTGATGTGTGCTCATAAATAGAAAAACATACAATTTTTTTTTAAAAAAAGGTTCTCAAACCAGAATATCTGTCTCACCTGTCAGAGAATAGATCTCCATCATCCATTCACAAGAGACCATAAAACCAAAATCCCAACTCTTGCTAACACCAAGGGGAATAACGAACCAGAAACTAAAAAAAAACATAAAATCTATAGACATGAAAAACAGAAGAAATCTAGAGAAATAGAAAGCCAGCAAAATTAGAGTTCTGTTGCCATCTGGGATTCACTCTGGAAGCAAGAAAAGACGTGTCTGGGCTTACACAGCCCTTGAGATGCGTTTCTCAAGCAACACAGTTTAATCGGCTCTGTCAGGTTAGTCCACGTGGGCATCTCTGTAGAGCAACCTACAAAAAGCATAATTTTCAAAAAGATAAAATCTTGACTCTTGTGTAAATATAAAATGAACACATGTCAAAGATTTTATTCAATTCATTAATTAATGAGGGAACCAGTAATGTACTAAGACTTGTTCAAAGAATATTTGAAGAGCTAGGTATTTAAAGATAATTTACTACAGAAATGTTAGGATATGATTTCTGGGTTAGATACAAAACCACTGAAAGTTCAACAGGCTAATAAACTGTAATATTTGGGGTTATCAGTTCAATCAGACAGAAAGTACTTGTATCTCTACCGGACAAAAAAAATCTCCGAGTTAACGTATAATGTCATATAGTCTGAATCTTTAACCAATAGTAAGCAGAGTTGAACAGAATATACTCCCCCCCTTGGGTGGGTCTGGGGCCATTCATGATGTTCAAGGGACATGCCACTCGCTTTACTTCAAAGCTCTAAATAATTTTTCTGAACACTAAATAAAAGCTGTATTACTTGGGAGATAAAAGCTTCATGCCATTGCGTTCTTGGACAGCAAAAACAGTCAAAGATTGATTGCTCTTGATTGATGAAACGATATCCTGTTCCCTTTGCCCCAGACCACAAAGCTACTGCAGATCAAGGCTGAGGCTAGAACCGAGGATTTCAACGCCCATCATTCTACATACATTGTTTGAAATACTACTCTCTAAAGAAGGTTGATTGGTTCAGACAGTTTCAAGACAGATCAATAAAATGAGGGAAATAGACCCTCAATGCTAATGCACAGGTACCCATTAGAAGAAGCTGATTGAGGTAGAGAAGATTAAAGAGAGAGGACCTCTTTCTGAAAGGGTGGAAAGAGGTTCCAAGTTTGAAGTTCGTAACAGTAAAATGCCCAACATAATCCACCCCCACCCCTTGAATGCCTCCTTCCAACGATATTGCAGACCCCAACCTGAGAGAATCCCATTTGGCTAAGCTCCTGGCCTGTTCATTGACTCCGGAAAGCCAGTGGGGGGATAGATTTCGATCCCGAAACGTGACTTGTGGATTTAGTCCTCAAGCCCACTCCACCCACCCCCTGCAGCATGGCCAGAGGAGCGGTTTTGCTGCTCTGCTCTGTTTCCTAAGGTCCCTTAAATCACCCTTGGGTTTTTCAGTTTAACCTTCTCTCTCTGCTTTAAAAACAAAATGAAGATGGGCAAGAAAGTTTCCACACCCCTAGGACTATGTTTTCCAAACTGCTGGAACATACACTTTTAACCTTTATGTAGCAAAATAAAACACAGGTACAGATAACCATATGAAACGATGCTAGTGAATAGTTACAAGATGAGCATCTCTATAACCACCACCCAGGTCAAGAAACAGAACTTGGCCAGCCTCCCCAGAAACCTCCTTCCTGCCTCCAGAAGTTACCTTGCTGGACCATGTTTTAAGTGGAGTGGAATAGAAAATATTGGTGGGTATGAAAAAGAGCTAAGCCTTGTATTCTAAAACTTCTGTTCCATATAACTTTTATGTCAAAGTGTCAGTACTAGGACACAATTTCTTATTGCGGGTCACAATCAAAAACAGTTTGATAGCCACTGCCATCAGTAACACCCCGCCTACCGGATCACCAGTGGGGAAAAGAAAATGCCACGCTTTTGTTAGATCTCCTGAAGCAAGGGCAGGTACAGGCTTCACACTTTACAATGACTGTAACATTTTCTTTTCCCACCTACAAGAACATTTTAGAAAACATAAAATATTTTTAAATAAGATGAAATATCTGTCCAAGTTATGCAAAAAAATGAATATGTAATATTATAAAGAAAGCAATTAATCCACACTTAAAACTAATTGCCTAACCCAGTGGGTCTTTAAATTATTCATTAGTGCTATTTAAAAATAATTGCAGTTTATGAGGAAAACCCATTATGGATTTCTTTTAAGAACTAAAAAAAAAAGGGTTTCCTTTTTTATTTTCCAACTGCTTACAGCTCTTGAAACCAACCCATTTTTAAACCAGTTTAATAGTCTCACGATCCCCTCCCTAATCTAATCAACTTTAACGTTTATCACACCAACATTTTGTGAGGGTCCCTGTAATAGATTCTGAACTCATGGAGAGGACAGTGATATTGTTCTAAAAGAATATGAGAGGTGTACCCAGAAAGGAAGAGAAGACGACTTTCAGAGAACAAAGCAAGAAATCAAGATGTAAGCGTTTCTGCAGATGAAGTTTATACTGGTTCCTCCATCTCCAACCAAGTGGCCTGGGCTTTCCCACCGTGTTTGCTCCTGTCAGCCAGGGCTTGTGAGTCCTCCCTCCTCTCTCCTCATTTACTTCACGCCTCAAGTTCCTTGATCTCTGTTTCTCTGGTTCCTTCAGAGGACACTCAGAACCATGGCCATGAAATGGTAGGACTGGAAATGACTTTTGTCAAGTTTAGTGGCTTTTACACTGTGTTCACCAGCTCCCCACGAGCTCCCAGTGGGAAAGGGCTGCTGAACCAACAGGGCTCTGCGATTCTAAGTAAAAATCACTGACTTTCAAGTGTTACTTACATTTCACTGGCATTTAAAACCTTTTTCATCTTCTTCTTCAGTGCCTTTAGTCTCTCTTGGATTTCTTTTTTCTCCTGTTCCCATTTTTTAATTTCCTTTTCCAAATCTTCGAGGAACCAATCTAATTCTGTCTTTGAGATCTAAAAACATTTTAGAAAGTACCTCAATAAATGGCCCACGAGTGGCAAAAAAAAAAAAAAAAAAAAGAGCCTGCTTTGAGTCATTTAAGATTCCATTTGAAGGAAGTGCTTTTCTGCTAAAAACAAAACTTAAAAGTGACTCTCACGGTGTACCTAAGAACACCACATCCCAGAAAGGGGAAGCAACTTGCCAAAAGTGGGACAGTCAGTTACAGAACTGGGAACAGACCTGGCCTCCTGACTCTGGGTCTAATGATCTACCCGCTCCATCAAGTGAGGTATGCTGAAAACAACATAAGCCTTGGGTCCAGAATGATGTGGATCTAAATCTGATCTCAGCCACTTTCTAGTTATTTGTCCTTAGAGTTAACTCTTTTTTGGTAAGATATCTGAGCCTCAGTCCTTCCCTCTATTAAAAGAGGAAGCGGCCGCATAGCACAGGGAGATCAGCTTGGTGGTTTGTGACCCCCTAGAGGGGTGGGATAGGGAGGGTGGGAGGGAGGGAGACGCAAGAGGGAAGAGATATGGGGACATATGTATATGTATAAATGAGTCACTTTGTTATAAAGCAGAAACTAACACACCATTGTAAAGCAATTATACTCCAATAAAGATGTTAAAAAAAAAAAAAGAGGAAGTAAAAATACCAGCCTTGCATAACTGGCTAAGCTACTATAAATGAAAACACCTTATATATAATACACACATACTAAGTGCTCAGGTGTGAACAGCATCTTTATCATCAGAGATGTTCCATAAGTAGCCCACTGAGAATGTGCTTATGACAGTCATCACTGTGCCAAAGGTGAGAGCGTGTGTACGCGCGCGCGCACACGCGCACACACACACACACACACACACACACACACACACACACACCACACACACAGAGTTATTAGGACTGTAGACAGACACAAAGAAGACCTTGTGGGCTACAATTTCACTGATCCCCCTCTACCTTAACAGTGTAGGTCCATGGACACCCCATCCTCTTGGAGTCCTCCAACCCACAGCAACACCTCTTCCTTCTTAACCTTGCTAAAAGCAAACAAACTGGGGGTGGGGAAGGCAAAATAAGCAGAACGTGGACTTTTGACAATCATGATAAATATCAATTTGTAATGGTAAGCAAATAAACATAGTTTTGGGGCTGGACGAAAAGATGGAATTAAATTAATGACTATAGTGAAACATAGCTTACTGACACCTGAGATTCATGCCGCCTTCCTAGGGTAACAACACTGTGATTTTTATGGTCTTTCCTTCTGGAGCCAGCTCTCCCATTCATTGTTCTTTGGCTTCATTACAACTGACCCCACCCCACTTCAGAAGTGGACCCTGATCAGCTGAAGCCAGTGGGCGTGTCCCATGCCTCTGGCCACAGCAGTTGGTTCTGGGATGGGACATAACTCAGGGCCCAGAAGAGAAAAAAGATGTTTGATGGAACTATTGGGAGAAAGCATCTCTCTTCAGCTGATTCTGATTCTTCTTTTATTTAAGTCTTTGATACTCTGTTCATCATGGATTTTTGCATTACTTTTTTTTACACGTAGCATGAAAATATTATGTACCTTGATTACTGAGTTTTTTTGATGCCCACTTAAATTTTGCATCTGAGGCAAGTGCCTCAATCCTCTCAGTCTTGTCCTGGCCCTGGGGGGATGTGGGGCTCACAGCTGCCATAGATATTTCTTTTTTTACTTGAGGAGAGACTTGGGAAATGAGATGGGGCCACCACATGGAGCTTTGGGAGGAAGCCATGGGAAGTACATTGGACCAAGAGAAACTAAGTCCTGGTTATCTGAGCTACTGGATCAAGCTTTGCCTAAAGTTTAGTCCTGCTGCTTGACAATTTACAAGAACCAGTAAATTCTCTTTCCTCTGACTTATAACCAAAATAATGCAAACTGACATGATAGCTAATTACAAGGATTTCACCTCTGAATGTCTTGCGGAGAGCGTCTCTAAATATCTGAGTAACACTTCCGCTCTAGAGACACATGGTCCATCAAAGAGAGCCAAGTGTCTTTGCTGGCTGTGGTCAGTTTTCTGAACAGCAGCTTTCACTGTAGAGTAATATTTTATTCTATAATTTATTAATAAGCCCCTCTTACACACCAGGTACTGTGTAAACACTCTGTACACCTTATTTCCTGTAATTCTCACCCCCTCAAGATGATATCGGGTCATACTATTATTATCCATATTTTACAGGAAAGGAAGCCAAAACTGAAAGAAAAAAAAAAAAAAAACAGCAGCATGTACAATGTCACGGGAAAAGTGGCAGAGGAGGGGTTCACAGCCAAATCTGCTAGTACCAAAGCTGGTGTTCTTAATCACCACCCGATACAGTCTCAAGATTTAGAAGGAAATACAGTTACAGATGCTCAATATGTATTTGAGGGATGTATGAATAAATTTGTTACTTAATTAGTTGAAAGGTGAAATGTTAGCCATTTTGATATCTACTCATTTCATTTCAATTTACCTCCCTCTACAAATAGAGTGTGAAACAGCCTCTTTAGGTTAAGTTTGGGTTAATAGAAGTTTCTCTATTAAGGACATGATTCTCCGGAGTTGCACATCATCAACATTTTTTAACACAAATTGATGAAAAAGCACACACATATGGAATAATGGCTCTATATCTAAAGAAGTTCCACGGCAAAGCTGGTCTCCTCACTTCAAAGTTTCGGGGGGGAAATCAAACCAGATCAAGGACTTCAAAATGTTTTGTAAACTCTGAGGCAAATATACAGTTAATTATTACTATGTTTTTATGTTTATTTTCTTGAGGCAGGGACTCAGTATCCAAAAAGCCTAAGTGAATGCTGAATTTCTCTCCCTCTATGACCTAGAGCGATCATTTGATAAATGTTTGTAAGACAAAATCAATACAATCTTAAGCAATAAATTTATCTGACAAAGGTAAATATCACAGTACAGAGTTCCAGGTTTTTAGCATTCTTAACCAAAGCAATAAATAAACGGACTCCTCCCAAAGCAAAGATGGAAATATAATTATTCAGTCTCTCCATGTCAGATTTGCCCAGAAATTGAAATACTGTTAGCAAACACGGATTTAAATTTTGTGCTCCAATGAATTGGTAGATCTCTTAGTTTATTGTTTTGAATCCTCTGCATTCTACCACAGGGAAATTATGCAAACTCTCACACTACACGAAAAGAATACTGAAAATTACAGAATTTGCCGCTTAGCTGGAAGATAATTTCATGAATCTCTTCTGATCTATTGGCATGGTAGCTTGTGTACATCTGTGTCGCCACTATTCTTAAGACCCATGATCTGATACATGCACTAACTGTGCATGAAACTGCAATGCCCAGCCAACTGTTCAATTCAGCAAATAAAATTCAGGTGGTTTTCTGTGAGGGACGGGTTGCTGAACAGACTTAAGTCATCCTAGAGTCCAAGGTCGGAAATTCACTGTCTGTTTCCAACTCTACCAGCCGGTCAGAAGCCCTTGGAAAGCTTTATGAAATGGAAACCCTAGGTCCCACCCCAGGCCTGTTGGATGGGCATCAGAGCCCAGGGAATCTGCCTTTAAATACACCCATCAGGTGATTCCTCTGCACTGCCAGATGGAGAACACTTCACGTCCATGACCCACAGAAGAGGCAGAAATAATGCAATCCTTTACTTTCTCTGCATGACACTTAACCTAACTACTTTCATTTTGTTGTATTTATTTACTTACTTATTTTGTATAAAACTTGTTGGACCCACTCCCCCCAACCCCAGCCCTGCACCCTGGCTGCTATAATGTCATGGAGGTACAAGCTCACAGGCTTTGCTTCCGTCTGGAAAGTCTACACTGCTTAGAAGCTGAGAGAATTGTATTTATCAAGGAGTCTTATAAGGCGTCTGTTTCAAATGTTCCATCTGCATTCTCCACAGTAGTTCTCTCCCATTGAGGTTCAAAGTTTTCTCTCCATTACAAATAATAACGCTTCAACTCCATGAAGGCAGCAAGTCTTTCAGTTAAAACACCTCTTTTCACCTGACCATCCAAAATCGAAAAAAGTAACGGAGTGTAGCAGAAAGTACACGGGCTTTAAATCCTGCACTTATTACCTGGCAGATTATTGAGTCCCACTGAGCCTCAGTTCCCTCATCTGAAAAATGGGATTTAGTGGCATTATTATAATATATTATATATACCTCATGGAATTACAAGAATTAAATGAGATAACTTGTGTAAAATGTATGCACTAAATAAATGGTAGCTATTATGAGCATCTTTATGACTAAAATGATGGTTTCCAGACCTCTGAACACTGGAGTTCTGTATTAGATGTTGTTTAATCTACCATTTTCTTACTGAAGGTGGGAATTTAATTCCAGCTATCGTTTGCCCCAAGCAGTGTTAAATAAACAGATTATTTTCTTTAGGATTGGGGAGGTCATACTCCCAAAATGCTTTTCTCTGGTCAGATGACACCTGGAATGATACAATTATTTCTGGACACCCTCTTTAAAAAAAGATACTGACAATCCAAAGTGTTGGGGGAAAAGTGTCCAGAGAAGTGTTGGAAACTAAGACTGTATCCTGTAAGAAATCATTTTAGAATCTGGCATTCTCAGCTAGGGAAAG
>NW_006789253.1:115797-119800 GCF_000442215.2 Lipotes vexillifer
GGGGGACTCCCCAGAGAGCCACCAAAACATTTACGTACTCACCAACTTAGGCAATTACTTACTGTTTTGCAATTAACTTCACTCAGGAAAACGGAATCATTACTGTGAGGAGTAGCTAACCAGCAAAGGGTGAAAGTGTGCTTTCGGCCACATGGCAGGCAATTCCCAATAATGTCGACAGAGAATTGCACGTGAGTAACTGTGAGGCAAGACTCATCCCTGGCAATTACTTACTGTTTTGCAATTAACTTCACTCAGGAAAACGGAATCATTACTGTGAGGAGTAGCTAACCAGCAAAGGGTGAAAGTGTGCTTTCGGCCACATGGCAGGCAATTCCCAATAATGTCGACAGAGAATTGCACGTGAGTAACTGTGAGGCAAGACTCATCCCTGGGAGAGGCTCTGTAGTTTCACTATCACAAAGGGAAGCAGTAAAGTGTAGGGACTGAGCTTGGCTGTATAAAGCCATCGTTCTCATGCCAACAGACAGACCTTCTAGGTCAAGGTGACCAATGCCACCCAGTTCGTTATATTCTTCCATCCTGTCCAAGCTTTAGGGGGACAAAAGAGAGAGTATCTTTTGCAAAACCTTCATTTTTAACTTCCTTTTAGCATACTGAGATTCTGCTCATAGCAAAAAACACTCAAGAGTAGTACCCGTTTTGAGTTAGTGAATAAAGACCCTTAATATGCTGAGAATCGTGCGGAAGGAATGCACAAGGTCTCAAATACAAAACGGACCATCGTAGGATCCGTGTTTGGGGTTGCTGGTAATCTTCTCCAGAAGGGACACACTGAAAGCAATAAACACAGAGCACCCATCCTATTAATTGTTGTCTCTTTCTCAACAAGGAGACAAAAGGACGTCTTAGAACAATCTTTGTCATCAGCCTCTGCACAGACAGGTATGAACGTATCAAACTGGCATCAAGTCACTGGATAGTACCAGTCCTGGCACAAATATGCTCAGCCTGGGTCAAAGCCCATACAGCATGTTGTTCAGTAAAAATCATCATCCCTATATCAAAACAATCCAGATTTTCACTCATTTGCGTGAAATAAAGCCCCTTCCCTAAGGGTTAGTTTTATAAAGGCTGGGTGTGGATTATAAATTCATAGAGGAAAGACATTGCTTCTTGCTTTTATTTTACTCCTGTAGGCTCTTAGTATGTGATTGCTCCATCCACCCCATAAGAAGGAGGGATGCCGATGAGAAAGCAAGTGGAAGAAAACTTAAGAGTTAATCGGGAAAAGGCAGGAGATTCGGGAGAATCTTTCACTGGGTTCCCCATAGCATTGCTTGCCTGGAAGAGAGTGAGCCAACTGGGGGTGACAACTACAAACAGAATAATCCCAATAATAATAATAATAACAGCTACCAACCACTGAGTGCTCTCTGTGAGCCAGGCACTGAGCTAGGTGCCTACACACATTACCTGACTACATCCTCTCAATACCCCATGTGAATTTCAACCTCCCAACTTCCCTGCATGGTAGGTACTACTGTTATTCCCATTTTACAGATGACGAAATTGAGGTTAAACAATGTAGGAAAGGAGATATAAAGTGAATGGATCAGTTAGGAGAGGATGGAATTGGGCAGGGTAAGGGATGGTCATTGAGTGGGGGAGTCTGGCCAAAATATGCAGGGGAGGAGATAAGTCTGCAATGTCAACAAAGGCAGATGAGAGTAGGTGGGTACCATGGATCCCAGCAGGCAGGCAGGGCCCAGGGTCTAGATCATTAGCAGATGAGTCAACCAGCCCAGTGGTCCACAGTAGCAAGCTCTAATCACAGGCACAGAAAACACACGTATTGAGCAGCGGATCTTTCATAGTTGCTGCCACATGAGATTCTTATGACCACCCTGAGGTACAAACACTGGGACAGAGGCTCAGAAAATGCCTTACCTAAGCTCTCCTTTGGGAATCAGTAGAGCCATCACTAAACGATCATTCAAGCTCAGGCCACCTGTTAAACACAGCTGTCTCCCAGGGCTGCTTAACCAGCTCCTGATTCATATATTCCTGAAACATTCACCTGTCGACCATCTGGAGTATAAACCAAAGTCCCAGAGCCTGAGTGACCCTCTGAATAACAAGAGAAGACCATTTCTACAATGGGATGGACTGTTAGTTCAGCAAGTGACCTATGGTGACAGGGGCAGGACACCCAGGATTAAAGGGCAAGGCAGAGGTCAAATCATCAAACTGAGAGGAGTGAGAACAGCAGGCGTGCCCGGGGATGCCCAAGTCATGGAAGAAGAGAGGTCATAAATTAATGGATCAGATTGAAGCAAGAGGCCCGGGCTTCAGTGTCCCCTGCAGCAGTGAAAAACTCACCAGCGAGAAACTGCACTGTTGAGAGAAGGGAAGGGGATCTGTGTCTTTCGGAAATTCCCTACCTGGACGCTCTAGATGCTGGGTAGATGACAAATGTGAGCCTCCTTTGAACTCTTACCCCTCGGGATGACCATGATCCAGCACAGTATCTTTTTTCTCCAACACTAACAATCCTTCCCACTTAGTCTGATGTGGTGTCATCCCCAAGACATTCAGGTGCTCCTTTTTAATTCACTTCCAGGTACAAACCTGGCAGTCAGGCACTTTGAGGCAGGTCTAAAGAGCTGGAGCATCCTCTTGTGTTATTAACTGTGTTATTAAAAGCTTCCTCCCAGTGATGCATCCCCAAACCCTCAGAGGCTTGTAGCCTCTGTCTCACCTGAGATACAGGTAGATGCCCCTTGTTAAGCTGTCAAGGCTAATTACCAGTTCACACTCTAACCTCTTTTCTAATTTAGGAAGTCTCTTCATTTCAGCTCCTTTTGACTTCCTTGCTTCCAATTCTTTCTTTTCGGCAAAATGAGAGATTAAGGTCTAACAACTGAGAAAACCATTGGTTAATTTTTTTCTAAAGATAAGAATGTAACATGCTTTTCAAATAAGGGAACAGAAAGGTTTTCCAAAGGAAGCAGCTGGAAAGGTGATAACTAAATGGGAAAACAGTATAGCAACAGCAACTACACTTCAGTCTGCAACTTCCTTCCCAGGTCCCTTTGAAGCAGACTCTCCTGAAAGCATTTGTTTCTTTACAAGAACAGAATGTTTGAAAACCAAAATTAAACCAGGCTTTTGACCCTATGATTAAACAAAGTTTGTGATAATCAAGTACAGAGCTGGGTTTAAAATAAGGGGAGAGGAATGCAGCCCCCGTAAACTTGGTTGGGGAATCAGAAATGGCCGTTAATGAACCGGTTTTGGTTTTCAAGAGCAGATGTATGCAACACATTGATGGTCAATTTTCAAGTAATTTGCCTCTTTTTAAAACGTACTTAACACACACACCCTAATTCACCTCATTTAATCATGTGTTGGTATTTCAAAAGGCACTTCAGAATCTAGTGTGGCTCAAGGTTCTCACTCTGAATTAGAATGCTAATTCCATCACAGACTTGTCACCCTGTAGTCTTGCTTCAAGCCAGCAGCCAGAATGAGCCTTTTAAAATGGGACAGCTCATATCGCTCTGCGCTTAAAATCCTCCAAGGATGCCGCTTTATCAGTCACAGCAAAATCCAAAGTCCTGGCTAAGACCACCCAGTCTTAGCCCCACCTTTCTCTCTCTCTCTCTCCCTTTCTCTCTCTCTCCCTTTCTCTCTCTCTCTCTCCCTTTTTCTCTCTCTCTCCCTTTCTCTCTCTCTCTCTCTTCCTTTCTCTCTCTCTCTCTCTCTCTCCCCCAAGCCTGCACCTTAAGGTTCCTAAAACAGCCTCACCACCCACTCTGTTTCCCCTCTGCAGAGAATGCTCTTGCCCCAGGGTTTCAACGTAATTTATTCCTTCACCTCTTTTAGATCTGGACACAAATCCCCTTAACAGTGAGGGCTTTTCTACCTTCTCTAACCACCCTACTCAAAACAGCAAACCCCTCCCTGCAAAACACACACACACACACACACACACACACACACACACACACACACACACACACACACCCTATATCTTCTA
>NW_006789253.1:120113-135676 GCF_000442215.2 Lipotes vexillifer
AACACACACACACACACACACACACACACACACACACACACACACACACACACATTCCTTATTTCCTTTATCCTGCCTTCTTTCCTAACACTTTCCTAAACACTTCTATTGTTTATTCATTCCGTGAATTCCACCCCCCTACCGCGCCCCCCACCCCAAGAGGGCAAAACTTTGTCTATTTTGTTCATTGCTGAATCCCCAGCACCTAAGACAGTGCCTGGAATACGGTTGTCACTACTAAATATTTGTTGAATAATTTATGCATATGCCTGGCACATAAGAGTTGTCTGAAAAATTCAAATTCTTCTTACGGTTACCAACGGGAAGGGTGAAGGGGAAGGATAGATTGGAAATTTGGGATTGACGTGTACACACTGCTCTATTTAGAATAGATAACCAACAAGGACCTACTGTATGGCACAGGGAACCCTGCTCAATATTCTGTAATAACCTAAATGGGAAAAGAATTTGAAAAAGAATATATGTGTATGTATAACTGAATCATTTTATTATACACCTGAAACTAACACAACATTGTTACGCAACTGTACTCCAATATAAATTAAAAATTTAAAAATAATAATAATAAAGAAAAATTCAAGTTCTGGCTTACTAGTCCAAACTGACTGATCCAAGGCCTGGGAATTGTCTGCCTAGCTCAGGAGACAAAATAGAGGATTCTAGTCACCTGTCAGCCACTAGCTACCTCCATAAACTTCAGAGCTCACTCTTGCTCCTGCTGTAAGCACTGGCCACTTTATATTTTAATTGTATATTTACCAATCAACCCTCCTTAGACAATGAGTTCCTTGGCAGCAGGAGCTGGATTTTTTCATATTCAATATACATTGCATAAATGGTTACCATGTGTCAAGCACTAAGCCAGACATTCAGGATATAGAAATAAAATGCAGCATTGATCTAAGGCTGCTGCACATCTTTGGGCAGGCTGGGCTACTCACATAAAGTTGTGCAGTGCACAACTTGCACAATGGTACATAACGGCCTTGTAATGATGATCAATCAATGACCAATTCCAATTGATCATACCTTCCAGTGTCTCTCATGTCCTTTTGCTGCACTGCTGGCGACCTGGTATACATCTAATTAATCCAATTACATAACCTTCCTGGATTATTGGTTTACACTTCTGTGACAGCCATGAGAATGTGCTTTGCAGGGACTGTAATTGGCCAAAGGCCTCCACTGCTTGAATGTTCTGAAATCCATTGCCCAATCTGGGGCTCCCTGCCCATGACTGAGCATGACAGTCCCACCAGGAAATTCATTGTCTAAGGAGGGGTGACAGGTAAATACACAGACCCGCTCCTGGGAGACACATGGCCCTGTGATGGCAGATTGTGGCTTAAGGACTCTCTGACAGCCTTTCCAAACCTTCCTAAGAATACACGGCCATCTAGGACACCATCACCACCACCCCTATCCTTCCCTTTCTCCTTTGCTCATGGTCAGGCTTGCATCCCGGTCTGCTGGCTCTCCCAGCCTTTTCCAACTCCCTTCGCAGAAACTCACAGGTGTTTCTCCTAATAAAACCTTTGCACATTGAATCCTGTCTCTGTTTCTGCTTCTTGGAGGACCTAGACCAACACCCCTTCTTAACTCCCCCGACTCTGGTTTCGATTCCCTGCAACAAGTCCCCCAAATAGAGTGAGCTTCCCAACAAGAAAAAATCAGACTGTGTTTCTCCCTGACTTTGAATTCTTTGTGGGCTCTCCACCACTCATAGGATAAAATCAAACTTGCTGAGTGAGACATAGGAACATACGAGGCCCTTCTTGCACGAGTCTTCCCCGACTTTTCCAGCCCCTCCCAGCCTTTGCTGCCTCCTATATCTTATGCTACCACTGCCCCAAAATACTGTAATTTCCAAAAGGGCCATGCTTCCGTAGCCTGCTTTAATTTATGTTTATGTTTCCCCTGTCTGGAAAGCCACCCATCCCGAGCTTCCGTGGCTGCTACACGCACACGCACGCACACACACACCTTTTTGTGTTCAAGATTCAGCTTCAGTTAGGTGTGTTCCATGGAGCCCTCTGTACCGCTGTCAAACCGACTTGGGTCTGGAGCTCTCAAATCTAGAAAAGCCTCCTTTCCAGAACTCTTCACAGCACAGTGTTTAGAGGTTTCCTTTCAGGTAAGCTCCTCAAAGGCAGCAATTATGAAGGGGACCCCAATGGACTACCTGCTCATCCCCCCTCTTCCAAGGGCCTCTCCCCCTTCCCAGGGCCCCAGACAACCACATTCTTCACCTGGCCGCCCTCCCCACCACGTGAGCCGGATGCAGGTATGGAGCACTTGAGACAGCTCCCTCTCCAGGAGGGAGAGAAATCCAGGCTACCTTCGGGCGGCTTGACCTGCAATATCATCTCCCACCGTTTTGTGAGTAACAGAGAAGAACTAAACTCGTGTCCAGAAAGGAGCAGAGAGGAGAGGTCGTTCTAGGGCCTGCTGCTTGCATCGTCCCCCTTGTTATGCTACGGCGAGACACCCCAATATCCTTATAAAAGCTTCTCTTTTCTGTTCAGCTAGTTGGAAAAAGACAGGCTATCTTTTTCATCTCTGCATCCAAAGTGCCTGGCATGAAGCAGATACTCACTAAATGTTTGGAACAGAATAAACAAACGAATGAATGAATGAATGGAGTGGCTGAGTAGAAAATTCATGGTGGAGGGCAATGATGCCTGTCACTGAGCACTTTGAGAGACACTGGAAGACAGCTCTCTGTGACAAGGCAGTGACACTGGCCTTAAGAGACCCAGAGAGAGAGACTCACAGTAAATGTCATAATGAGGGCATTCCATGCACTTGCCGGAGGACCTGATCAGGAAACAACTTCCAGCCCCTCCGGATGTCTTGAAGTCAGCCACGCTGCTGGTTATTAGTGCTCCAACTGCTGCCCTAAGTCAGCAAACACCGGCTGACAGAGCAGGGCCCTACAAAGAAGTCTGTCCCGAATTTCTTTAAGTGATATGTCACACCATCCCAGTGCCCATGCCTTTGAATTCAGTGACATGGTCCTTTTGAGGACAGGTGTCTTAGTAGCAGAGAGTGGACTGAAGTTGGAGGTCTCCTTCTAGCCCTCAGGTGTGCCTGGTAAGATAGCATCCTCCTCCCAGCAGTGCATGGTACCCAGTACATGAGGTTCTCCCTGCAAAGTGCTTTGCAGAGGCCGGCTCCTAGTAAGTGCTCGATAAAGATGGCTTAGCCAGTCTCAGCCTTGGTTTCCTGTCAGTAGACTGAATTAAATTGGACCGGATGCTTTCTAAGGTTTTTCCAATTCTAAATGTCTATGATTTTTATCAGTCATAGCACAGTTTGGGGCCATAGCTTTGGGGCATTCTCAGTGTCACCCAATCAAGCCTCTGCCCAAATCAAAACCTGCCAAGGAAACAAGCCTCCCACGAGGACTAAAGGAGCAATATCGGGGATGGTGACAGTGATGGCAATGTTCTTTTGTGGAGTTAATGGTCGTTAGCTGGTCTCCAAGGGTCCCCCGAGGACCTCTGCTGCTAATTAGGAAAGATGCAGCAAGAGGCGTTCTGCTCCCCAGGGCCCCCTCTTCATAATTTCTCATGACTCCTACTTCTTTGTGGTTGATGCTCCATCCCATTAGTGCAGGCTGCTCTCCTTATCTCTGATTGATGGGAATAAAGTAGGACAAAGGTGGCGAAAGGAGCCAGCAAGCCTGGGTCCCCAGGCAGTGCCTGAAGTGCCATCCCCCATACGTGAGCCCTTATCACTGGAAATCTCCCAGCAGAATCTAGGTGCTCACTGGAAACCCTGAACTTGATCTATCTTCATTCCCTCAGTATTTGTTTAGGGCCTCTATATGTGTCACTAGGCACCAAACTTATAAACAAGCAATTAACGCAGCACAGTAAGTGCTCTCCTAAACGTGCGGAAGTGTGTTGAAAGCTCCTCGCTCTGCTGGAGAAGGTCATAGAGGTGGAAATTTCTGATCAGGGCTGAACAGGCTATCTGAGGACTCGATGAAGGGCAGCCGTGTCTACCTCGGTTGCCCCAGTCCACACCACAGCTCCCTCCTTTCTCCCTGCAGCCCTTATAAACTGAGGTCCCTGCACACCTAGGACCTGAACCCAAGTGGGTAATGACAGTGTAATGGTTATCCGCCGTTCCCCCCTAGATCTGCTCTTCATCATTTTCCCCACCCCACCTCCCGTTCCCAGGAGACTGGCCACTGTGGACTCCATCAATGGGGTCCCCTGGCTCCCTGGAGTTGAACCAGGAGCCTGCAGGGCAGGAGGAGAGAGAGGTCAGAGTGTGTATCTCCCCAGCTCCCTCCCTGCTGGGCAGTGGTTGGCAGTGCTGCCTCCTCCGCCTAGGACCACATCAGCTCACGCAGACTTCTAGGACCACCCCCTTCCCCTGAGCCTTCTTCCTGCCATCGCCAGCCCAGGGTACCCGACTACGTCCCATCAGTCCCCTTATAACCTGGCCCACATCTGTGTAAATAGCCCTGTCACTCCAGTCTTCCCAGCTTCTCCTTTGGAGTGTGCCATCTGTTTCCTGCCGGGACCTTGCCTGAGACAGATGCTGACATAAATACTTTGAGACTAAAGGATTTACATCAACTGATTTACATCAATCCCAGAGTTATTTCCCTGGTGAATACAATATTTTATAGAGGGTCTCATGTGTAAACTTAAGAAAGAATTTTCCAAATGAATATCTTTCGATATCTTTTTCCCCCTAGAAGGCTTTCAGGAAGCTTAAAAATCCCCTGGAATTTGATCCTCCTGGATTTCTGGTATGGAATCACTGCTCAGAGTTTTTTAGTAACTGCAAAGACTCCCCCACAAAGAATGAGGTAGGAATGTCTCACTCAGATATTCAGAACCCGCTATAATTAGGCACCGACTGACCCTCCTCACTGGCTTAATCCTCTCCTCCCACTCTGCCCCTGTATGATCACAGCCCCTGGAGCACTGCCTCTCCCCTTGGTTCATTCTGGCTGTTTCAGCTGGCACATCCCGTCCCCTCCAAACAGCGTCCGCCTTCCATTTCTCCTGTTATTGAAGTCCTAGCCATTCCTTGAAGCCCAGTTCAAATCCCCCTCCCAGTCTTGCCTGATACTCTGCTATTTCTGGCCTTTAATCCATCCATCTCCTGTTTGCTCCCTACTTTGGGTTCCCAAAGCATCTTTATCTTTTAAATTAACACCCAGTAAAACTGGCTTCCTGGGGAATATCCATTTCTGTGAATTTTAACACATGAATAGATTCATGTAACCACCACCACACACAGGATACAAACCATTCCATCACCAACAAAAACCCCCTCACGCTATCCCTTTAGAGCTATGTTTACATGTATATATGTTTGTGTATATATGTATGTACACATATAGAGAAAGATTTATTATAAGGAATTGGCTCACATGATTATGGAGGCCAGCAAGACCCAAAGTCTGTAGGGACTGTCAGCCAGCTGGAGTCCCAGGAGAGTTGGTAGTGTTCATCCCAACCAAAGACCAGCAGGCTCGAGACCCAGGAAGAGCTGATATTTCAATTCAAGTCCAAAGCAGGAAAGGCCTATGTCCTAGTTTGAAAGCAGTCAGGCAGGAGTTCTCCTGTACTCAGAAGAGGATCAGCCTGTTTGTTCTATTTGGGCCTTCAACTGATTGGATGAGGCCCACTCACATTAGGGAGGACAATCTACTTTACTCAGTGTACCAACTTAAATGTGAATCTCATCCAACAACACCCTCACAGAAACACCCAGAATAATGTTTGGCCACATATCTGGACACCCTATGGCTTGGTCAAGCTGACACATAAAATTAACTATCACGATCATATAAATGGAATCAGACAGTATGTAAACTTTTGAGACTGATTTCTTTCACTCAGCATAATGCATCTGAGATCCATTCAAGTTGCTCTGTGTATCAGTAGTTCATTCCTTTTCACTATATAGTAGTATTTATTGTGTAGACATACCACAGAATGAATAGTTTTTCTATTTATTTACTCATGGAAGGATATTTGTGTTGTTTCCAGTTTGTGGCAATTATGAACATAAACATTCTTGTATAGGTTTTTGTATGAACGTAGTTTTAATTTCTCTAGGGTAACCTGAGGGTGGGATTGTTGAGTCATGTGATGAGTATATTTAATTTTATAAGGAACCGCCAAAGTGTCTTCCAGAATACCTGTGCCATTTTGCACTCCTACCAGCAACGCATGAGAGTTCCGATGATTTCCCATCTGAAGTACTGCTATTGTCAGTAATTTCCATTTTTTTTTCTTAGTCATATTCTTATAGGTATATAGTGATATCTCATCGTGGTTTTTATCTGCATTTCCCTAGTAGCTAATGATCTTAGACATCTTTTCATGTGCTTATTTGACTTCCAGATATTCTCTTTGGTGAAGTTTCTGTTCAAGTCTTTTACCCATCTTCTAATTGAACATGTTTTTTGTCATTTTTCTTTTTTTAACCCCTGAGTTTTGAGAGTTCTTGATATATTCTGGATACAAATCATTTGTCAGATATGTGATTTACAAATATCTTCTGCCAGCCTGTAGCTTGTCTTTTCCAATTGTATTTTTCACAGAGTAAAAGTTCTAATTTTAATGAAACCACATTAACCAATTTGTTTCTTCTATGAATCATGCTTTGGTTTCATGGCTAAGAACTCTTATCCAACCCAGGTAGCAAGGATATTCTCCTATATTTTCTTCTAAACATTTTATAGTTTTACATTTTACTTTAAATAGATTATCTCTCCTCTCTGAGTTAACTTTTGTATAAGGTGTAAAGTTTAGGTCAAGGTTCATTTATTTGCATACAGATGTCCAATTGTCCCAAACTCATTCATTGAAAAAACTATCTTTTCTCACTGAATTCCTTCAAAGAGTTATCAAAAATCAATTGGCCAAATTTGCGAAGGCTTATTTCTGGACTCTATTCTCTTTCATTGATCTATGTATCTAGCCATTCACCAATACCACACTGTTTTGATTATTAGCTTCATGGCAAGTCTTTAACTGGGTAATGTGATTCCTTTCACTTTATTCTTCTCTTTCAAAATTGTTTCAGTTATTCTGAATCCTTTGCCTTTTCAAATAATCTAAAATAAGCCTGTCTATATCTATATAGAGATATTACTTGGATTTTGCTGGAATTTTATTAAAGCTGTAGATCACACCTTGCCTTCTGTGACTGTGTTAAATGTATTTATTAGTTTCAGGAGGTTTTTGTACATGTCTTGGGATTTTCTGTGTAGAAAATCATGCCATCTGTGGATAGAGAGTTTTATTTATTTCCAATCTATATGCCTTTAATTTCTTTTCCTTGCCTTATTGCACTGGCTGGAACTTCCAGTGAAATGATGAATAAGACTGATGAAACTGGACATCCTTGCCTTATTCTCAGTTTTGCGGGGAAAGCATTTAGTCTTTCACCATTAAGTATGATATTAGCTATAGTTTCTTATAGATGTCCTTCATTCAACTGAGGAAGTTCCCTTCTATTTTTAGTTTGCTGAGAATTTTTATCATGAAGAGACGTTTTATTTTGTCACATGCTCTTTCTGCATTAATTGATACGATCATGTGGTTTTTCTTCACTGGACTGTTAACATGGTGAGTAATTCACCATGTAATCAATGTAATATTGATGGATTTTTAATACTGAACCAGCTTTGCATTCCTGGGGGAAAATGCCACTTAGTTATGGTATTCTTTTCTTTTTACGTATTGCTGAAAGTGATTTGCTAATATTTTAAAAGAGTTTTTAGATCTATATTTATGAAGGATATTGTTTTGCAGTTTCCTTTTTTTATACCTGCTTTGTCTGGTTTTATATCAAGGTAATCCTGGCCTCATAAAACGAGTTGGCAAATGTTCCTTCCTCTCTGTTTTCTAGAAGACATTATATAGAATGGGTTCTATTTATATTTTTGGTAGTATTATCCAGTGAAAGCAGCTGGTCTTAGAGATAACTTTTACAGGATATTTTAAACTATAAATTTAATTTCCTGAATAATTAAAGGTTCAAGTTATCTCATATCTTCAGTGAGTTTTGGTAGTTTGTGAGTTTTTAAGGAATTGGTTCATTTTACCTAAGTTGTAGTATTTATAGGTGTAGAGTTGTTCATAGCATGCTTTTATCATCCTTTTAATAACGATACCCCCTCTTTCATTCCTGATTTTGCTCGTTTGTGTCTTTTCTATTTTCTTCTTTGTCAATCTTGCTAGACCCACGGCATTTGATATCTCCTTTCACTTTTTGATGTCTCTTTCTCACTTTTGTACATTGTAACAGTGTTGTCCCCAAGCATATTTTATGCATTCCCCCTGCCCCAAGATTCTTCCTAGGACCTAAAATAGAGCCCCACATATTGCTTAATGGACAATAAAATTTTCTTTTAAATAAGAGAAGCACCCACAGGTCTGGGTATAGCTCCTCTGAGAATGCAGTTCTCACTCCCTAAGCTAGATTTTGATGGCACTTTTGTCTGCTGCTGCCACATTTACCTTATCAGCAGCAGTAGTGCCTGCTCCTGGTGGGGGGGGGGGGGGGGGTCCTCTAAATGCCAGCAGTTCTCCAGTGCACTGGTCAAGTAGAGGGACATTCACTGACTGATTAGGCTAGGGGTTTAGGTTTCTTTTTCTCTTGGTTGTGTTTTTTTCTCCCTTACTTCTGTAAGTCTGGGGTGGAAGTAGTGGGGGCTGGTTACAGTCAGTTCCCGTTTGGGAATCACTTAGCCCTGAGATGGAAGATTCCTGGGTTTCTATGTCTTCTGAGCTTTGGGAGGACTTGGAGGAGGAGGAGGAAGGGGAGGAGAGGGGGAAGCAGAAGGCTCACGGGTGCTTCGCTCCAGGAAGGATGAGTGGTCCACTCTGTTCTGGGCGTGCGGATGAACAGTCCATTCATTTCTTCAATGGTTTGCTAGTGTTTCCTTCAACTGGCCTGTCTTCACTTGTTAGACAGAGAGAATACAGAGGGCCAAACGTGACTGGTATGGGCTCAGAAGAAAAGGAATGGAAGAGTCTGTCCAGACTGCCTTAGCTGTATGTCTGGAGTCTGCCCCCAGGCTAAAAAGAAAGGCTCTGTGAAACCCAGTCTAGCTCGCCAGGAGAATGCACTATGGTTTGGAGCAAAAGCTTCTTGGTGTCAAAGAGTGTGCTTTTGCCTGGCCCTCCACTCTGGATACATGTCATTTAGGCATCTCATAAGGTGGGGCTGGGGGAAGCTGTGGCAGGAAAAGCTTTGAGGATTTGGGTGCTGAGCCCCCAGCCGTCATTCTACACTTACACAGGGCTGTGTTGCAGCTGATGATCAAGAGGCCACCATGGAGACTTTATGGCCTCCCAAGAGGGGCCATAATCTGGGTCACCCCGCACATCAAAGCATCCAGGTAACAGGCCCCGGGGCTTAATTAAAAACCAAGCCTGTGCAGCTAGAGAACAATTCAGCTGAAAATGTTTTAGGAGCTCCCAGCAGTTTACTCCATCCACAAAGCAGGCTTTCTTGTCACTGGGCCTATAAATATTGATTTCATGATAACGTCAGTCTTCTGAAAAGACTAGCACAGCCTGGATCTAGGCCCTGGGTCTCTGACTCTGCCCCCTCTCCTTCTCACCAGCTTGGGCCAAACTCTAAACCAAATCATACAAGCAAACCACAAACAGCTCAGTAAACCCCAAATCATTTTTACCCCAATAGCTGTCATAAAATTATCAACAAAATTCTAAAGCATAATTTTAAATAAATCATATTAAATTCCACTCAGCTTTTCTGAAGTACAGGAAGAAATTAAGTTAAAAAGTGAAGAAGCATTCTTAGGAAGCATCCCTACAGTGTCCTTTTTAAAGGCTTGATCAAGACTTATTAAGTTTTAATTATCTGTGAAGCACACTACTGGTTACTCTGATGGATACAAAATAAGCAGAGAGCATGGTCAACCTTGAGAGCGTTCACTCTGGTATGAAGACAATTACAATTGGGACCAGCGCTTAAAATCCAGATCTCGTGCTTATGTACTGTGTGCTTCAGGTTCTAGATTCGTGGACAAATTATTCAGAAATCTAAGGCTCAAAGAAAAATCTGTGAAACTGGGGTGGTAACTCCCTCAGGGTGTTTTGTGAAGAATAAAATAAAATTACTCGTGGGAAAGCAATTTAACAGGGCGTCTGCACATGGACACTGGTCAATATTGGCTGGTAAAATGGTTAAATGGATGAAGGCTTGCATCGATCAGCTTACTTACTATCCAGTTGGAAAACCAAGAGAAAAACAAATTAAACAATGAAGAAATAACCTTACATTATGCCCTGGCTGTAATATAAACTGCATACTTATGAGTGGAATAAAGTAAAAAAAAAAAAAAAAAAAAAAAAAAAAAAAACCCTTTGGAAAGATATGTTGGTCTTTTTCCAACGGTTCTCTTATAAAGGGCTATTAAAATAATGCATAAAAGAAATAACGTTCATTCATTATTAATACCTTGTAGCAGTGATTACATCAGTTCAGTCTGGCCATTGACCAGCCCTCAGAGCCCTCCCTTCAAGCAGAGCTCAGGAAGCAGACGGCAGAGGGAAGGCAAAGAGCACATCTTCTCCCGTGTGCTCCAGATCTTGCTCTGTCAGGGAGGCCCTCCTTCTTCTGTACCTTCAGCTCTTCTCCTCCACTGGCTCCTTTCTCTCCACCCACCAATATGCCGAGGTCAAAAAAAAAAAAAAAAAAAAAAAAAAAAAAAAAAAGTAGCACTTGTAGAGCGAATTTGACCAAGAAACACTTTTGGAAAGGAGGAAGACATCGGTTGGGTCTGGAAAATGGGCATAGTTTCGATCTGCGGAGATAGAGCAACCAGCAGTGGAACAACCAAGAATAAAGACAGAAACAAAACAAGACGGGTGTACGCAGCAGCCAACATCCATACGCAAACCATCAGATGCCACCACGAGTGGAACCAAACAAAATTATAACAGTGTGTGACACCCAAGTACTACTTGGCCTCTAGCTATACCCTTAACTAAGCTCCACGGCTCATCACACCAGAAATGACACATACTCACAACTCCCAGCTTCAGCCTCTCTGCCAGAACCTCTCCAGGATTTCTGGCAGAGGAATAAGCCTCAAGACACAGTCAGCAGGCATCCACGTGCAAAGCATCTTCCTTGACTGCGCGTCTTCTCACACCTCAATCTCTAGTATTCTCCAAAGGAAAGATTGCTTTTTCCTCTTTGAAAGGGGTTAAGATCAATATATAACTCTCCAAGGTAGGCGATGGAGCGGGTGTGCAGGCAAGCTGCCCTGGAGCCCCCAGAAAACACTTCCATTAGCAGGTTGAGTGTAATGGTTTGTGTACATGCCCAAGCGCCCAAGCAAGCTCCCTGCAGTGGGAAGCGGGGAGGCGTCAACCAAACTCTTGATAAATTCTAGTCATCAAGCTAGAGAATCTATTTCCCGCGGAAGGGAAAAATGCTCTGTTAGAAAACGAAGCAGAAAAGATTTCACATTTTCAAGAGCACAGACTCAGCATTCTGTATCAGACAGCATGCTAGGGACCTGTGTGTGTTACCTCCTTGGTTATCACAATGGCTTTAAGAGGTTGGTAAAGGTATCCATAATTTACAGCTAGTGAAACAGATGCCACTTAGAGAGATGACATCACAAAGCTGGAAAATGGAAAAATCAGAATCTGAGTGGGTTTGTCTGACTTAAAACCTTGTTGGTTGCCAAGGGGGAGGGGCTGGGGGAGGGGTGGACTGAGAGTTTGGGGTTGGTAGATGCAAACTATTACATATAGAACGGATGGACAACAAGGTCCTACTGTAGAGCACAGGGAACGATATTCAGTGTCCTGGGATAAACCATAAGGGAAAAGAATGTAAAAAAGAATGTGTATAACTGAGTCACTTTGCTGTGCAGCAGAAATCAACACAACATTGTAAATCAGCTATACTTCAATAAATGAATAAATAAATAAGCCTGTTCTGAATATGCTAAGTGCTGAGACAGATAATAGGGCCCAAGAAGGAGTAAGTTACACTGTAGAGTCCCCGTCCATACATGTCAATGAAATTTGGGGCAGTGACCTGTGAGACAGGAAGTGCCAATAAATGAAAATGATGCACAAATGTTAAGCACAGAGAGGTGTGGAAGACGAGCATCTGATACGCACAAGAGGTTTGGTGACAGGGTTGTAAGATATCATTCCTTAACATCATTACACTTCATTACAGATGCTTCACAGTCCTAAATTTTGTATTTATTTGCGGCCTTTTTTAAACACAGCCCCTTTTTGATATGAAAGTCATGCTGACAAAACAAGATTGATTAAAGTTTCTAATTATCTGTCATCACAGCATGACCAGTGGCAAATGGAATGCATTTTCTCATTTCTTCCAGCAAAAAAAAAAAAGAGAGAGAGAGCTCCCTAATGCAAGACATAAAGCTCTTCTGGTTCACTCAAGTGCTCAGTAAAAACCTGCATGGCAGGACAATAAAAGGGGTAGATGACAACTCACAGCCTCTCAACAAAGCTGAAAGCAATCAGCCAGAGCCAAAAGGACGGACTCCAGAATGAGCGTCCAATGCAGGCACCTTATAGAATATTCTCCTCCTGCCTTTAATTTTGGTACCAGATGTAACTGGGTTATATCTGCCCTTCCTATCGTAGCCATGAAACAACCCTATTGAAATTCTATGTTGAGTGTCTACTTACAGCAACACTAGCGGCTAGAACAAATAACTTAAATTATCAGTATCTTAACACAAAAGAAACGCATTTCTAATCCAAGCGACAGCCCAATGCAGGTGTTCCTGGCTGGTCAGCAGCCTTCCACAAGGTGATTCAGGGATCCAGCCTTCTTCTATCTGTGGTTGCCCATCCTTTCCAGCCTTAGAGTCCCCTCAATCCAGCCAGTGGATGGGGGGAGAGGCACAACCACACTTAACCTCTTTAGCATGTAAATGGCACTTTAGACACAGTTCATGGCAAGAACCAGTCATCGTACCTGTGCGGGCTGGGCAGCCACTTCCCAGTAAAACTCTCATCCCTGGAAGAGCAGACTTTGGTGGGCAGTGAGTCATCTTTCCACTGCCATATCCTTTGCCCATCAATATCCACCTGCCCCCTTTTCTCCACACATGCATATACTCACCCGCTCCTTGGGTCTCACTCATTAATATATCCAGTGCAAAGCACAGAACTCGGAATGTCATCTCCATCCGGTTTTTACAAAGCTCCTCATGGAATGGTAAATAATCCGCCCGCCCCCCAAAGGAAATTTATCTACCCTACATACGCTCAGCATACACTGTGGTGATTAAAGCAGGGACCAGAGAACCACCAAAAAAGGAAACAACCTCCCATTCTCTCTGCTGACGGGAAAGCCAGCACTCACCAGTAACATTCTGTTTTCTAATTTTTTTTTCCACCAGTGCTGTAGCCTTAGAGGCACTGAGCTTGCCTTCCGAGTTACTACAGACACTTTCTAGCTTGTCCATTGCATAATGTGAGTCTGGACCTGTTCAGCCTCTGATATCCGTACCCTCACCTCACCACCCACACACCAAGCCCACAGGATGTATTTTAGGCTTTTTCTAATGTCAGGACCCCTCACCAGGGAGGACCTGAAACTGGGAACACATCCTTTTCCTCTTAGCAGAATTCTGAACATGCTCTAAACTGGTATTAGAAGGAAGTCATTCTAGAAATGTTCTGTGTATTTGGCAGGCTAAGTTTAGCGCTTTGTAGGGTGGTTTTTATTAACTTCTTAGAAACAAAGAAGCTATGAAACTGTATTCTTCCTTCCAATCTACGGTTTGACCATTTCATATGCATTCAAGGAGTGATTAAAACCAAAGGCAATCAGTTGGTAAAGTATCTCCTAGGCTACATATGTCTATATTGTCCCTTGAGAGTGGTCTCATTAAGACTTTATGTTTGCATCCCAACTATGTTCCTCTTTACAAACCATAGTACTGTCTTTTGACTTTCTGCATTGTGGCAAACCTTTGGTATTAGGCCATTTCCAAAAATCAAATCTACTTTCAAAGGTATCCATTACCAAGTCTGGTGAGTAAAGTGGATGCTCAGAGCACTATCGAGTTGGGTCAAAACTACGGGGTATATTTCAGGAGGGGCACACAAGTAATCTGTGTATAAGAATCCCAGGTGGACCTTTGTAAAAATCAGCACCCCAGGCGGGAATGTGGGGAGATGTACATTTATAGTCCTTCACATTGTAGAAAAGGTTTGAAGAATGCTATAATATATACTTGTGAACCCACCACCCAGTTTAAGAAACAAAGCCTTACACATACATTTGAACACCCCCGGAACCACTCTGTGGTGGCAGGGTCACCCTACCCCTCCACCCTTGCCCAGAGTCACCAATGTTCATGACCTGGGGTCTCTGTTTCCCCTAGGTGTGTTTATGCTTCTTTATACTTTTACTAGATAGGTATTGAAATGATACGTAGTGTTGTTTTATAGATTTTTGAGCCTTAAACAAATGATATGCTATACTCATCCCTGCACAACTTCCTTTTTTCAATCTTATATTTGTAAGATTTATCCATATTGATAGATACAGCTCCAGTTCATTCATTTTCCACTTTCGTTTGGTATATGAATATAACACATTTAATCTCTTCTCCTGCTCTTGGACATTTAGTTTATTTCTAATTGGTCACGACTATATATATATGTGCTATGACATTTTTGTATGTGTTTCCTTATCCCATCTATATATTTTAAGAGTTTCACAGGTATTCTGCTTGTCCATCCAGATCAAGAACTGATGCTCCAGTGAAGGAGTTCTCAAAATGTGGTTCCCGGACCAGCAGCATTCACATCACCTGGGAACTTGTCAGAAATGCAAATTACCAGGCCTCACCCCAGATTTACTGAATCAGAAACTGGAGGGGCAGAGGGTAGTGTGAGCTGTATTTTAACAAACTTTCCAGTTTATAACAAGATTCTGATGCTTGCTAACATGTAAGCACCACTGTTCTAGTCTGATGTAATGATGTCCCTGGTCTGCATGTCTTGGAACCCAAATTAAAATTTCTGAAATGTTTCTGCAGTGGCTGAACATTGAAACAGATACAGAAATTCCCACTGACGGCTTCAAAGCACTAGGTGCATTTTAATGCAGTATACTAAGGTCTAAGGAAGAGCTTTGAAAATCATAAAGCATAAGACAAATTAGTAATAGTCAATGTGGGAAATTTGTTTTAAGATATTGTTGTGCAGCATTATAAGTCATGACTCATGTAACTATAGACAACAGCCAGCGAACACAGAAATGCAAAGGCATAAAGTCATTTCAGTCAAGTGTAAGTGTTTAAAAAAACACTCAAGAGCATCAGAGTCATTAAATATATTTCTGAATGAGTTTCAGTATCATCACCCATATGGCATGGAATTGTTTTCCTCTGTATTTCAATGTGTGCTTTTGCTTGTGTTTTGGCTGTCTGGACTACTTAAAATTCCATGCTCTTGGGCTTCCCTGGTGGCGCAGTGCTTGAGAGTCCGCCTGCCGATGCAGGAGACGCGGGG
>NW_006789253.1:136140-163168 GCF_000442215.2 Lipotes vexillifer
CTGGGCTTCCCTGGTGGCGCAGTGCTTGAGAGTCCGCCTGCCGATGCAGGAGACGCGGGTTCGTGCCCCGTTTCGGGAAGATCCCACATGCCGCGGAGCGGCTGGGCCCGTGAGCCATGGCCACTGAGCCTGCGCGTCCGGAGCCTGTGCTCCGCAAATGGGAGAGGCCACAACAGTGAGAGGCCCGCATAACGCAAGGAAAAAAAAAAAAAAAAAATTCCATGCTCTTGAAACAAACAAGCAAAAAGTCCTATCTCTGGATTTGTCGCTTAAGCATGGCAGCTTTCTAGACTAAGATAGGGCAGTGACGAGAACAGGGTGAGAACTGTCTGTCTGCCAGTTGCAGAGGGGTGGGGGGGATTAGTCAGATCCACAGTGAACAATCAGCGAACCAGGCATGGCCCAGCGCCCGAAGGGCTTGGCATTTTCTCATCACCATTCAGGGAAACAGTTGATACCATGGGTCTTTGATGTAATTGGAGGTTCCCAATAGGTGAATAAGCATGGCTTCAAGTCATAAAAACAGAACATGGATAGAGAAATCCAAGAATCACCAGTAGTTTTCATCTAGGATAGGGTCTGGTCAAGAATAAGGAACGTCCCCATTCTCACTGAGAAGCTGGGGTTAACTCAAAGGACCGAGGATGAGAAGCCAGTGGGAGCTCAAGCTCTAGGATAGGGGATATGGGAAATCAAGCACAGGGACTCCATTAGCAAATGGGAGGTGGTGTGACTCTGGGTCCCGAGGGCAGCCCTTGGACATCATCTAAGGATCAGAGCTGCCCAAAGAATAAGTCAAAGGCAAGTCCCTGGATGGAGAGATGGAGCATCTGGTCTCAATCAGGTTAGGCTCAAGAACATGGGCAGGTGAGGGGTGGGCTGAGTCTCTGTGGGAGCATCAATGGGCCCAGATACGAGAAGCTAGGGAAGGCAGACCAAGGGAAAATGAAGAGGGCGTCAACAGAAAGGAGAAGAAAAAAAACAAGTCAAATGTTTAATCTACTGACCTGTGCCTCTCTTTCCCCAAGGGACTTCTGAATAAGACGCCCAATCCCCTCCCTTGAGGGAACAAGGTGAGTGGAAGAGGAGGCTTCTGAACTCAGGTGGGCGCTGTGCAGAGCCGTGGGGAGCCAGAGAACAGGTACGGCAAGTTCTGCCATGCTAGAGACACGAAGGTCAGGGCCAGGAGCATAGCTTACTCCATTCTGAATCAGCAGACAAGGTGGCTTGGGGGAAAAGGTGGAGCCAACGTAAGATGGGAGAAGGAATAGGTTAAGGATCCAGGAGAGCCAAGAATGAGGGAAAAGTCAAAAGGACAAACTGGAGATGTTCTGGATCAACTCTGGCCACCAAAGCCAGAGCCTACAATGGTACTCAGTGGAGCCAGACAGGATGGACAGTATCCTCCTGGGTCACACTCAACCAGTGGGAAGAAATGGGCTTGCAACAAAAATCCTGGTCTCAGAGAAGGGAAGAGAATAGAGTCCTTATAAGAGACATTCTTCCCTTCACTCTTCCCCACCCCACCCACCCTGTCTCTAGGCAGGCGTCATCTCTCAAGTAATCCAGACAGGTATTAGACCCAGAACATTGGATGCTGCTAAGAAGTTTGACAAGACTAGAAAGACCAGGGTTTCTTTCACTGAGCCCTAAATAAACAATGATCTAACTCACAAAGCAGACTCTCACTCATTTGCAAATCTAATTTATGTAAAACCACCAGTGACCATAGATAGATTGTATCACCCACCCCTAAACCACTTTCTACTGTGACAACACCAGAATCTTTGGTCTGCTTTGTGTTTACTGAACTGAAATGAACCCACATTCGGAGCCAAATGGTTGTTGAGAACTTTCTGAGTGCCAGGCCATGTGCCCTGAGGACAGAAAGGGTGAATTGGACCCAGTTTCCTTGTCTGGACAAGGCAAGCATTGAATAGGAAAGACAATAATGTCAGTATATCACTCCAAACTCATCTGGTTAACCAGGTCAATATTTATGTCAAGTTTGGGGTCTTCCTCCCTCCCTAAAAAGAGTTTCTGATTCTGTAGTGATTTCACCAAAGTGTTAGACATTTAAAAACAGGGCAATTGCAAAAGGAATATTTATTACTACATCGGAGCCTTAATGTAACACTATTTGCTTAAGAACACAATTGATCATTAAGTTGGGTACACTGTGGACTGGATTTAGTTCATGAACTACTAAGTGAACCCTTCCAACGGCATTTTATCCTGAGCCCTGGAAGAACTACTATTATTTTTCTCTCATCTTTTCCATCACCCACACACAGGTATTGTCAGCATGGGCCCTGAAAGGGAAACACTTTCTTCCTTAATTAAAAAAAAAAAAGATTCCGTTCTGTTGATTCACAACATTCTCTTTAGCGTAATTCTCTAAAAGCACTTAAATTCAACAACAGTTTTGCTGTTTATTAAGCCAAGTGGGTGTCCACTAACTGGCATCAGTGTATTTCCCACTGACATTTCGTGGGTCCCCTGTCGATAAGACATTGGCAAGGATCAGATTCACTGGCAAGAATCAGATTCACTATGTGTCTAAGGACATTGGATGGGAAATAATCCCATGACTTCTGCTATCATTTTACTTGTTAGTAAACAAGCACATTTCAAACCAGAGAGAGGTTTATGTAGAAAGGACACACACAACCTCAGATCGTGTGTCTATGCTTCCAAAGGCAGAATTACAGTTTGGCTTCTTCTCTGTCCCTGAAGACTAACGTATCATATGTGCACAGGCCCTGCCCCAGGCAAGTCTGACCATGTTGCAGACAAGGGAAGCAGAACCAAGTAGGAATACCAGATCCATTTCCTGAGGCTGCTTAACAAATTATCACAAGCTGGGTGACTCAGAACAACAGAGATTTATTCTCTCACAGTTCTGGAGGTAGCAAGCCCAAAATCAGTACCACTGAGCCAAAATCAAGGTGATTGGCTGCCTGAGGAAGCTCTAGAGGAGAATCCATTCCTTGCCTCTTCCAGCTTCTGGTGGCTGCCAGCATTCTGTGGCTTGTGGCCCCATCACTCCAACCTCTCCCATCTTTTCCTCTATGTTGGCTGAATCTCCCTCTGCCTCTCTCGTAAGGACAATTGTGATGGCATTTAGGACCCACTCAGATAATCTCAAAATCCTTAAATTAATCTAACACGTGCAAAGACCCTTTTTCCAAATAAAGTAACATTTACAGGTTCCAGGGATTAGGACCTGATACCTGTGGGAGCCATTATTCTGCCTCGCTGGGCTCCCCTGGAGGTTAGGCTGACATCGGAACTTCACCAGGAATTAACCCATGCTTGGCTTCTTCCCCTCCCCTACCTGCTTCCACCCTTCCCTGATCAGTTTTCGCTGGGAGCACATCCTCCATCAATCACTTTCTTGTTTCTGAGTCTATTCTCAGGCAACCTGACATGAGACAGTAAATAGCAGAGGGAGAGGAGCATAATATATTAGGTTGTATTGTTTGAAGCCACCAAATTCATGGTCATTTTTTACAGCAGCCATAGGGAACTAATACACCTGGAGTGTAATTCACTCCACAGAGCCTGTTCCTCCTCGATGCATTGACAAACGGCTGCTGTGGGGAAATTAAACTCCCAGACACTTTCTGGTCTGGTTCATCTGGGTGAAGCTCCAGTAGCCCGAGGATAATCAGCTGATAAAGCTTGCAGGTGTGAACAGTTAGGAGGAAAGCGCGCAAAACCTAGAGAAAGCCACACAGAGAGAAAAAAAAAAAAAAAAAGGGGGGGGGGGGGGGGGGGGGGGAACCGGGCAAAGCGCAACAGGGGCAATTAATTCCTTCCCAGAGACTCCACTCTCCCTCAGCCTCTGACTGTAGGAAGCTCAGCTCCCCTGGAATCAGCATGCATGTCCCTCAGCATCAGAACCCTCATTTCTGAGTCTGGGTTCCTTGTGACATAGTACTTATCTCTCTAGAGCCAGCCTCTTACCGTCGCTCCAGACTGCCCTGTTTCAGGTTAGGCTGGTGCTTCTATCGGTTTGCTAGAGTCACCATAACAAAGTTCCATAAACTGGGTGGCTAAAACAACAGAGATTTATTGACCCACAGCTCTGGAGGCTAGAAATGCAAGATCAAGTTGTCAGCCAGTTTGGTTCCTTCCAAGGGCTATGAGAAAGAATCTGTTCCAGGCTACTACCCTAGCTTCTGAGGGTATATGCTGGAAATCTTTGGCGTCCCTTGTCCTGGAGATCTCTGCTTTCGTCTTCACATTGCTGGTGTTCCTGTGCACGGCCAAATTTTCCCTTTTTGTAAGAATACCAGTTATACTGGATTAAGGGCTCACCCTACCGTAGTATGACTTCATCTTAAGAGCATTTGCTACAACCCTGTTCCTAAATAAGTGCTGAGGTACTGGGGGCTGGGACTTCAACATACGAATTTGACAGAGATACAATTCAACCTGTAACAGTGCTCAAGGACCTACTACCTTCTTACAGACTTTTCTGCTGTTTACTGTCTGCCTCAGTTTCTGTCCATCCCCAGCCTCTGGACAAGCTCTTTCTATCTTCCTGCCTAGGGCAGCCCTGGCACAGATACAGACCAGTCCCTGGCCTGCCACCAACTGACTGTCATCTTACGCTTACCTTGTTCTGACTGTTGACCTGGAAGTCTTCCCAGCTCTTGCAGCTCTCATGCTGGTACAGTGTAGGCATTCAATAAATAGTCATTGGATTAGTTCATTGATCGGTTACCATCCAACAGGTGGATGTACTTCCAGATTCTGACCTACTTGGGCTGTCACAAGCATATATATGCACTTAAGCCCCGCTCAGCCACATCTTCAGTCATGACATTATCCAGCAGTGAGATATTGGAGAAATGACTGAGAATCCATAATTCTGTAACTCCTGCACGGCAGGCCCAGGTTATACATGGCAGCCAAGGAAGAGAAGCAAGCACACAGCTTTCTGATAAGTCAATAAAGAAGATAAGATCACTTGCAGTCCCTAACTGCCATCCAAAACTGCTGTTAAGAAAATCAGACCGTGTCTCTTTGTGGCTTCAAAGTCTTAGAAAGTCAGTGTGACAGAACCTGAGCCAGGACCGCTAACAAGGAATCCTGTTAGGTATAGTTTTCCTAAGGCTTTCAGATTAAGTTCAGCTGCATAATCACCTAGATCTACCTGTCCATCTACTCCCCTCCCCACCCTGTCCTTCCCTCCTTCCTTCTTAGGTTTCCATGCCCCTCACCTTCCTCACCCATCTTATTTCAACACTATCAAAAATTCCAGAAATCCTAACTTCAACACAGATAAATTTTGGGGTGAGGACACAGAATCACCATCCATTTTTGAGGTGTCAATATACACAAAAGGCCATGAGCCAAAGATAGGATAGTAGGGAGTCATTTCATTCCCTACGCCTTTAAGAGGTCACTTCTTTTCTTACATTGTTTTTATTAAATATTAAATACATAGATAAGGATGTTTCTAATTTGTGCCAAGTTTATAAAGAAAGCCTCTAACAAATGTGAAGCCCCCAAAACCCAGATCAAAACAATTTCAACAAGTTAAAACTAGTATTGCATTGGATTCCATGGATTTTTTTTTTTTTCCATGCATCACTTAACTCAGAGGGAAATAAGTAAAAGAGAAGATACCCTACATCTGTACACTTGATCTGGTAGCTTTAAGTCAGTCCAATTCTCCATCCCATGAGTTGTGGTGGGATAAACTCTGTTCCTACCAACGATCTCAAATCCATCCTGCTTTGTTTGTGTTTTGTACCCATTTCTACTCAGCTCCTACCCCTTGAATCCTGCCTTCTCTATTCAGCTTCAAGTTCATCCTTTATATCTACTGACAGCTCATGGGAGTTTTAACCACAGCAAGATTTTGACTCGAACCCACTTATCTAGAATTGCTCTGAAATTCTATCTTTTTATCAGTTCCAAATATCTGAAATCTTTGCAGGTCCCATTCTTCTGTCTGTTGTGTCTGTAGGATCTGCGCCTCCAGCCTTGTTATGTATCAGCTCACATAACAGCCAAGCCCAGCCTCATACAAGGGGAGGATTTGGGAAATGCCCGTCATTTTCTGTAACTGTCCTATTCTGTTCACCCATGAGTGGTTATTTACAAAAACAGTTAAATAGCAAAACCCAATTGAAGGATACTTTAATCTTATCTGCCACAGGACTGGGGCAGGGGGTAGGGACACACAAATAAAAGTAAATATTGAGTATATCATTTCTGAGTAGTGAGGAAGACTTACTTATATGCTTGCTCAACATGGAACCAGTTCTTTTGATTCAGAACTCCTAAAAAACCAGCATGGTGAATGCCTCACTGTTAATAGCGGCGCCAGATACATAAATATATCATTGCAACACAGCCTGAAAGGCAACAACCACAGGTACTCAACAAGGTACAGAGAAGAGGCCCTCACCTGTCCTTGGGGAGATGGGAAGCCCAAGGTCCAGAGATGTCTTTCCATAGGAAGTGACATCGAATATGAGTGATAAAAGAAGAATAGATATCTTTCCCCTTGCTCTACTTTTTTTAAGTTTTCACCCAATATGGTCCTTCCCTTCTGTATCGTTGATTTTATGTGTCAACTTGACTAGGCTTCTAGTGACCACTTGTTTGGTCAAACAGCAGTCTAGATGTTGCTGTGAAGGCATTTTTAGGTGTTACTTTAGGTAACTAATATTTAAATCAGTAGACTTTGAGTAAAGCAGATTATCTTCCATAATGTGAGCGGGCCTCACCCAGTCAGTTGAAGGCCTTAACAGCAAAGAATGAGGTTCCCCAAGGTAGAAGGGATTCTACCTCAAGACTGCAACAAAGAAACCATGCCTGAGTTTCCAGACCTGCTGCCCTGAGGAATTCAGACTCAAGACTGTAACATCAACTCTTCCCAAGTCTCCAGGCAGCTGGCCTGCCCTCCAGATTCTGGACTTGCCAACCCCCACAATCACATGAGCTAATTCTTTAAGACACATAGATGACAGATAGATAACATGGATAAATAGAGAGGTGAGATAGATAGATAAAAGATGGATGGTTAGATAGATAGATAGATAAAAGATAGGTGGGTAGATAGAAGATAGATAGATAATATGGATAAATAGAGAGATGAGATAGATAGATGGGTAGATAGATAGAAGATAATATGGATAAATAGATGAGATAGAGAACATGGATAAATAGAGAGATGAGATAAATAGGTAGATAGATAGATAAAAGATAGATGGGTAGACAGAAGATAGATAGATAACATGGATAAATAGAGAGGTGAGATAGGTAGATAGGTAGGTAGGTAGGTAGGTAGGTAGATAGATATCCACTTGGTTCTGGTTCTCTGAAAAACACTGACTCATACACCTTCTAAATCAAAAATGTCTAGGGTGAGTGGGTTTTGACAGAGCTAATTCAAAACCAGCAGCAGCAACCACGTTATGAAGGAGGGTTGGGGGCAGGTGAAGAACCCACAATGTCAGGCCTTCTGCGGGTTGGCTGCACAACCACCAAGGGAGTTACTTCTCTGGCAACTTGAATAGGCCTCCTCTTAAAGAGCAAGAAATCCCCTGAGGCAAGTCTCTGGGGGACTCAGAGATGTGTTGCTAAGTGCCATCACCCCTGGGAAGGTACTCAGAGGCAGACCCCCAGAGATCTTCCCTTGTTCAGTGGACCGAGGGGGCCCCAGAGACTTGGAACTCCAGTGAGTGAGAGCACTCAGGAGCTAGGGAAAGGGTGGTGGCGAAAAGGAAGAGAAGTCACACAGTTTACACACAGAGCAAGGGAAAAACTGCCACTGGAGGGAGGTGCTCTCTCTGACTTTTCATGCATTCCCACGGCTACCCTCTGGTCCAGGATGAAATCTGAAACACACACAGTTCTGAAGCCTCCAGGCGGGTCCCCCATGCCTCTTGCCATGCTCTCATCATCCCCCCTAAACCTGGATGCTTGCTTGATTAGGGTCTGCCTGTGTCATTGGATGGTCCTGGTTTCAGAATCTTGACTCTCTAATAAAAGAGGCTCAAATGGTTCCAGAACCTCAGAATGGTCTCCCAGGACACTTGGGAGTTAACTCAACTTCCGTGAAATGCTGTATGAAGTCACGAGCTATTCGCAAGATGGAGAAATGAGGGCTGGCTGAGAGGTCAAGAAAGTCTTCCTAAGTCACGCTTTGAAGAAAGGATTCAATTTGAGCAGATGAAGAATGGGATCAACGATGCATCTTAAGGAAACAAACGGCAGGCTGCAGGGGAAGACAGGGCAGAGAGAAGACCCACCTGCCAGATCACAGAATACAAGTCAGGACGTTGTCAGAAAAAAATGTGGAGGCAAGTAAGGGCTCTATCTCAGCTTTTCACTTATCCATGGGCCACATCTTCACTCTGAACCTCCCTCCGTGACCCTCGCTTATACCTGAATTCTTGTCACTCTCAGAGTGACCTAGCTGACCGTGCCCAGGCTGCAGCCTCTCCGTGATGCTTGGTAATGTTGTTCCCGCACTAACCTCGGATGCTTTTAATAACAATCCTGGTTCTTCACACTGCTAGTTGGCCTCAATCTGCCTTCAGAATGCCCCTCCTGGTTTGACTTGACCCCATGACCAGGACCCCTCAGTCTACCCACGAGCGAGGAGCAGACCTCTGTGACGTGTTGCCTGACTTCTCTACTGGACAGTTTACCCTGAGCCTCCACCATCAATGGTTGATCATTTGCAGTTTTAATAGAGATGCAAATCCAGATTATAAAAAGCACTTTTAAAAATAGAATGTCTTTGCCCATAGAATAAAGCAGCACATGCACAAACACAGAGCGTGTGAAATGCCTGTTTGTAAAATAAAGCCACATCCTCCAAGCTGGGAATCACACCATCCCCAGAAAGTGGTGCCACTTTTCTGTGACGGCGTGACAGGGTCACTGAATCGGGCTGCTACGAGTCTGTTGAGAGACCGCAGCCTTGTGGGATGAATTAAATGGTCATTTCCACCTGTCACTAATTTCCCTTGCTGGGTGAGCCACAGCTCTATTAATCAGGACAGACCTTGATTGGTGCAGCTTCTCTATCTTTAGATTCAGGTGTGCCTGACGTGGTCTGTGGAGTGCAGAAGGGGCTCTGGGCCGGCCAGCCTGCAGGCAGCTGCCAGAGTGGGTCAGTGAATCTGATTACACTGCTGCTCCGTCCGGAGTGCCTAGCTCTATTTTTTTTTTCCCTCTCCCTAAAGAGTGGTGTGATTACTTTATGCCAGACCACTCAAGGATAATTCATACTGTCAGGCAACCCTTGTGTTTGCCCATTACCCGACAGTTTTGGGCTCACTTCATATTCCAGAGTGGCGTGATATAATGTAACGCGATTTGAAATACTGTAAAGCAATAACCAAAGTAACACAGTTTGACATCTTGAATCTCAGAGGAGGTATGCACACACTGGCTACACTGTATTTCTACTTCTCCTGTATCAGCTACTTGATATTATTTGACTTTTTAAAGCATTATCTGTTTTTAAATGCAATTAGAAGGTTGAGGCGTTGGCAAAGGAAATTCCCCATGCTCGAAAAGAACAGTCAGTGACATATCAGTCCTAGACAGAATCTCTCCAGTGGGGACACCATGCACCTGCGCATATGACATGCATGGTTAGCGCTCACCCCATGTTCTGTGATGCGACCATGCTTGCTCCTTTATGGGAGCCGCAAAGGTCTTTGTACATCACACTCATCCAACCAAACCACAACTATTTATTGTGCACCCACTATGCGTAAGACTTTCAGATGAAGGAGCTGGCATGAGAAGTGGAAATCAGACGGGGTATGATAAAAACTACCAGCCAGCTTAGAGCAAATGTGGTTTAAAGCTTGGAAAATAAGCTGGATCAAAGCACCAGGCTTACTTGCCCAGCTGATTTGTTTGTTCTTCATATGAGCCAAAAGCAAGGGTTTGGGGCCAAATGGGGAGTGACTGCCTTAGCCTCAGCAGCCCGAAGTTCCAAAAAGTCAAGAAAACTTGCTGCCTCAGCACCAAGGCCCAGATTTGGTCCTGAGCCCATTCTAAGGAAAGAAAGAAATTCTTAAAAACAAAGAATCTTCCTACAATCCTTTCTCCTTCTCAAACAATTACCCAGTGAACTTTTAAACAACAATTCCTGCTTGCTGAGTCCATTTCCTTACCTCCTGTGCTCACGCCAGGCTCCGGCAATGCCACTTTCATCCAGTCATTCCAGGGCAATTCTAACTGTTGCTTCATCTCCCCCACTCCCCCCACTTGCACTTGACCTCTGAGCTGCTCCTGAGATGTGGACTATGTTGTCCTTCATAACATGAAGCCTGCCTCTGTTTCCTCCTTCTCACCTCTAAGACTGCTTATTCTAGGTCCCCTCTGGGGTTTGTTCATTCTCTCCCAAAGTTCTGTGCTTGGTTCTCTTTCTGCTCCATGCTCTCTACCAGGGCAAGCCTGTCTGTTTCCCCATTGATTTCAGGGCCACATTTGCATTGACAACTCCCAAATCCTTAACTCTGGCACAAACCTGATTCCCAGTTTCCAGGCTTGGAGTTCCAGTTGTCTGCTGAGCATCAGCTAGCTGTCTGGTCAACCTCTCCTTCTAACTGACGTAAATATTGGAGGCAGCCAATGCTCAGCTTGGGGCTATTCACTGTCCTTCATCTCTCCTGATCCAGCGGCAAGGACTTCTTGGAGTTCCTTGAGCATGTCAAGCCTTTCCCCAGCTCCTGGCTTTCCAACTTTGAGTTCCCTCCTCCTAAAATCCTGTCCTCAAACATCACCTCCTCGGAAAGTCTTTCCTTGCTCAAAGGGGCTACGCAGGTTCCCATGCTCATTCTCGTCCATCACTTATCACATTCAGGAATTATCTTGTTTATGTACTTATTTGTTGTCTATCTCCATTGCTAGAATGTAAACTGAATGAGGGTAGGTGCCCTGTCTTTCATAGAAACCAATTTATTCCCAGCACTTATTAGGGAATAGTAAGTGCTCTATAAATGTTATTAAATGAGTGATTGCTGATGACTCCAACAATTTTATATTCAGCACACGTGTCTTCTCTGAGCTCCAAATGATGTGCCCAGTGGCTTACTTGGCATTGATTTTGATGTCTCATAAATCATGTCTAAACCTACATTCTTGATCTTCTCTTGTTACGTTTTTACCTTCTTCACAGTAAATGAACGGGCCCGGTTACAAGCTGCCCAGCCAGAAATCCAGGAGTTGTTTTTGCTTTCTCCCTCTTCCTCATTCCTGCCCATGTCCACCTCATGACGAAGGCCTGTGAGGACCGCCTCCAAAATATACCTCAACCCTTCTCTCCAGCTTCACTCTATGCCATCTTCCTTATTAGGCACCATTATATCTAGAAAGGAATAGCCTAACCAGTGTCCCTGATTGCACATTTCCTCTACATAGCACACAACATTTTCTTTTAGAAATCTAGTGATGCCATATCCATGCTTAAATATTTTTCTTTGCATCCCACTCCCATGACATCCTACAAATTCCAGCATGCTATGTCCCTAGTCTTCTATCCCAGCTTCATCCCATGATCTTCACCAACTATTCACCTGCGACACTGGACTCCTTCTACTTCCTGGGACACTCAGAGCCTTTGTATATGCTAGTCCCTCCACCTGGAAGGCTCTGTTCCCTCCTTTCCAAGAGACTAGCTTCCTCTGTCCTTGAGGCCCTGGCTTAAAGCCTACCTTCTCAGTTCAATAAATTGGTTCTTCCCCTACCACGATTATTCTGTTCTCCTGTTCCCAGTCTGTCTCCTCATGGTACTACATAGCTCTCTCCTCCACTAAATAATAAATGCCCCAATCACAGTTTCCAAGTCTGTTTTATTCTACAACGTACACCAAACTCCAGGCATAACTTACAGGATATGTTTAAAGAGTTTTTGAACCACATGAAAGAAGGAAGGTAGGAAGGAAGGAAGGAAGGAAGAAAGGAAGGAAGGGAGGGAGGGAGGAAGGGAGGAAGGAAGGGAGGAAGGAAGGAAAGAAGGAAGGAAGGAAGGGAGGAAGGAAGGGAGGAAGGAAGGAAGGGAGGAAGGGGAGGAAAGGAGGGAGGGAGGAAGGAAGGAAAGGAGGGAGGGAATGAGTTTCACAAGTACTTTTAGACCAAATAAAAACTTTATCTTTTCCCATAATAATACATCCCACCAAACATCCCAAATTCTCTCTATCTCCATTGATGGCATCACCAATCACCATGCTGCCCATGTTAAACATCTCAAAATCATTTCATTTATTCTTTCATCTCTTCCATCCAGTAGACCACCAAAAGTTATCATCTCTACCTCTAAAACATGTCTCAGATTCCCCCCTCATTCTCCATCCTTGTTTCTTAGTAACTTGGATACAGCTTTTGTGATGTCTCATCTCATCTCCAAGCTTTAAACTGCATGAGCTTCCTGGCTGGTCCCTGCTTCAGACTAGCCCTCCTGCCAAGATCCAAACTCTAAAATAGAAGTGTGATGTCATTTCTCTTGAAATCCTTCAATGGCTCCCCATTGACTGAAGAATTCTTTGCCATGGCATTTGGAGCTCTTGAGATTCTGACTATATCCTACACTTCCTGTCTTATCTCCGAGGGATGCCAGAGATTCTCTTTCTCTCCCCATTCTCACAGGCACCTTAATCATCCCCCAATCTTATGCATGCTGCCAACCTTTATCTTAACCATGTCGTCAGTCTAGAATCCAATTTCAACCCCTTTCCTCTCGGCAAGATCCCAATTCATATCCAAGTCCTATCATCTTCCAGTAAATTAAGTAAATGTCATCTTCCCATAAATTAAGTAAAAGCTAAGCATTTTTACATAAACTTTAGATCAATTATTGGACTTTTATATGTATTATAACACATGAGCAACTAAGCTCTCTCTACACTGAGCATCTACTGTGTGCTAGCCTTTATATATTGTCTTTACACACACCTCTAAAATAAATACTACTATCATCCCTACTTTCATAGAGTAAGAAACCAAGCTTTAAAAAAATGGGACTACTTTACCCAGGTCACCCAGTTAGCAAACAGGAGAGGCAGGAATCTAACCCAGGTAAGTCTGTTTTATTTAAAGCACTATTTGGTACATACTCAAAAGACCGAGGTCCCATTTGATTTATCTCTAGTGCTCAATATCTAGGCTACAGATATTGCAGACAATCAATAAACGTTTGTTGATGGAAGGAGAGAGAGTGGAAAATCATCAGGCTTCCCAAGGTTCACAGGGGAAACCAGGAGACAACTTTGTAATTTGGCTGAAGTAACTATTCAGTCAACATTGAATCAAATGTGAGTTGATTTTAGTTAGCCCAAGTAATAGAGCTAGATATGTCTCCCAAATTGAAGACAGAAAACTCCCTTCTATATGACTTTGCAACTTATCACTGTCAGAAGGGCTGAGCAGGGAGCAGTGGGGCTGAGCCGGCATACACCGAAGAGTCTGGAAAATAATCAATTGAATTCAAACTACCATACGTCATGGATGTTTAGAGCCAGAAAGGACCTGGGAGATCATCAGCTTCTCCTCCTTCATTTCACAGAAGAAGAAAACAAAGCCCAGCAGGGGACGTAGCATCTCCTAAGCCACCCAGGCTAGTGGAACATTAGGACGAGGAACATACTGGAACCAGTCGTTATCTCTCCCATGGACTCACCCACTACTTGCCAGAATGAGCCCTCGGTTGTCAAAATGACTCCATTATTCTCTTTCTTTCTAAATAATTTTAAGATAACCATCCAAACATTTTCTTGCCTTACATGCCTATTTAGAACTTTTATGTATTCTTTAATTAATGGTTATACTGTTTTCCTCAAAAGGATCATCTGCTTAAACGTTTTGCTTAAATTTGGGGCAGGGACGGGGAGGAGGGCATAAGATAATTTATAGCACCCGTCGGCAAAAAAAAAGCCGTATATTTAGAGAACTTCCATTTTCAGATACGGAATGTGACCTTTCTAGCCATCAGCCCACCAAACCATAATAACCCTAAACCTCTCGCTCTTAAGATAAGGGAGACCAAATCAAACTCAGGTTAGAAGGGGTGGGGTTCAGATGGCAGCAGGATGGTGCTGAAATACCACATCAGCTAGGATGCTCCCAGTTGCAATTCACACAAAACACTGCTCAAGCATAAAGAGAATGTCAACTCATGCAGCTGGAAAGTCCACTGGGAGTGGTGGCATCAGGTGAGGTTTGCTCTAGTAGTACAAATGGTATATCCATGACTCGATTTCACTTAACTCACAACTGAGGTTACAAAGGTTAAAAAAAAAAAAAGCATAGGTAGCTATCCTCAAAGAGCTCACTGCCCATTGAGGGAGACAGATGTAACATCTGGGCATGCTGAATCTCCATCCTCACCACCTGTTCACCATTCAGCTCATTACGAGTGCGTAATGAGAGGTATGCACAGAAAACTTGAGAACATAGGAAGAGGAACTTACCCCGACTGGGCACAGCACTCAGGTTTCCTCCTTAGAGAGGTCAGGAGGTAGGTCTGAATCCTTAAAGAACTAGTCAAAATTAGTCTGGGAGTTGACATGGAAGAACTAGGAAGCACGAGGGCAAAGAGATTATATTCGTGGATCATGGTAGAGAATTACTGACTGTTCAGTGCTGACAGAGAACAATCCAGACAGGGAAGGGAAAGACCAAGAAGTAGGTAGCCTCAGATAACAGGAGGAGATGCACACGGGATGGAGAGTAAGATTCTGGTCACCAATTCCAATGTGTGGGTGTTTTCCCCATACATCCAAGCAAGTCCCTGACACCAACTGGGTGTCTTACAGTTCAACTCAGTTCGACACTATCTACCCAGAGAGAGCATCAGGTTCCACAGCTTAAGGTCTCAGTCCTGTAAGACTGTCCCCCAACCCCCTCCCACCTCAGATGCCAGTCAAGCTCAGGGCATCACCTGTGCTTCTGACCAACCAGCTATAAAGGTTCCCACAACCTCCTCCTTAAGTTTGATTAATTTGCTAGAGCAGCTCACAGAATTCAGAGAAATATTTAAATTATTAGATTACAGGTTTATTATGAAAGGATATAACTCAGCAACAGACGGTTGGAAGAGATGCACAGGTCAAGGTCTGCGGGAAGCGAGACAGGGCTTCCATCCTTTTTGACCACACTACTGTTCTCCTGGAAACTTCATGTGTTCACCAACCAGGAAGTTCTCTGAGCCCCATCTTTCTGGGTTTTTATGGAAGCTTCATTACACAGGCAACATTGATTAAATCATTGGCCACTGATGATCAATTCAACCTCCGGCCCCTCTCCCCCTCCTCTCCCTGTTTAGGAGGTGTTCCAACCTCCTAAAGACCTGCTTGTTTCCCCTGGCAACCGGCCCCCATCATTAGGTGTGGTCTAAAAGTCACCTCCTTAACATAACAAAAGATACCTTTATCTCTCTCGTCACAGGAAATTCCAAGAATTGTAGGAGCTCTGTGCCAGAAACTATGGATGAAGACCAATCATATATTTCTCAGTATAAATCACAGTATTACAGAGACACCAAGGAGATGAAGGGCCACCCTTTAAGGAATTAAAACAAATGTATATTGGGGGAGTTTCAGCATATAGGACCTGAGAGTGGAGGAGGGAGTCACACAGGTAGAATGAGAAAAGATGGAAATGGTCTGATCCCTGAAAAACGCCATATTGAGGACCTATGCATGGAAGAGGGCCCATGAAGGAGATATAGAATAAATACAGGCAGTTGTTACTTGTCACAGAAGATCAAAAAGACTCTTAATCATGAACATTTCCACTGGAAAAAAAGGTTCAAAGTTTTGGGTGTCAATAGGAACCTTTTTATGGAGAAAGGATCGATAGATTTCATCAGAAATGCAAAGATACCTGTGACCCCAAATTGACAAAGAATCACTGGCAAAAAATATAAAAAATAAAAAAGGAAGCCATGACAAACAGTTTTAAATCCCCCAGAGGACTAGTCATGTGAAAGGCAAGAACACTGGAAAATACAGAGGTCATTGGTGGGGGGAAAGGGAAGATTGAGGTTTTACCATAATGGGCTGAAAAGTGTACAGTAGGGGAGAAAGTAGAGGCAGCAGGTCCAAACTACTGTTTTCTAGAAGTCTGACCCTAAAAAAGAGGAGGGAGACTGGGATAGTAACTAGCAGTGAACACTGGAGTCTATAGGGTCATTTTTAGAATGTGGGCAAGTCTATCATGTTTATGACTTAAAGGGAAGGAAACAGTGAAGCAGATAATGGAAGAATCAATCAGAGGCTTTTTCTAGGCCCAGAACTCTGACCAAACCTTCCTCAGCCTAAAAAGTATAGGTTTCTGGGTCCAGCATTTGGTGGCAAACATTCCATAGCCACATTTATCAACATTATCCTCATGCAGTTAAAGAGAGAACAACAGAACAGACTTCCCACAAATTAACTTTTTTTTCCTTTGTGCCCCCAAATTCCTTGCTATGTAAAGGCCCACCTGGGAAGGCTGTCTGCAATTCCCTAACATCCCCTCTCCTCTTATACCAAAGAAACATGTTATAGAATATCAAAAGTACAGTGTTGTTTTATGACCATGAGAGAGGCACATTTCCTTTGTCCTTAAGATATACAGACAAAATGTTAAGTCTACATTGAAAATCCAAAATTTTTCTTCTTTATATCCCCAAATAAAGCATTTGGCAAACACCAAATGTGGTACCATGTTTGCATGAGTCAGCTATTGCTGCAATAAAGCTGCATAATAAGTCAACCCCAAACTCAGTACCTTACAACAATAAACATTTATTCTCACACTAAGGGTTCTGTGGGTTGACAGTGAATTTTCTGACTTAAGCTAGGCTCAACCAGATGGCTCTGTCGCAAGCTACAGGTTGGGCTGACATCTACTCAATGTGTGTTCTTTCTGAGATCCAAGCTGAAAGGGCAGCAGCTACTTATGGGAAATGCTTCCAATGCATGTCACCAGAGCACAGAGAATGGGTAGAAACAAGCAAGGTTCTTAAGGCCTTGGCCTGGAACTGGCCCACTGTCCATTCCATTAGCCTAGGCAAGTCACTTGGCCAAACCTAACATTAATAGTGCAGGGAGAAATATTCCACCCTCTCTCTAGTGGAGCTGCTGCAAAGGCAAATGGCAAAGCTCATGAATGTATAATTCTACTACAAGGAGAGGTGAATAATGGTGAACAATGATTCAGTCTACCACAGTGTGGACTAGGATTGGGGAGGAAAGAATAGTCAGGATTTGCATGCACGTTAAAGATTACCTTTTTCCTTTTTCTACATTCAGCATTCAATGGAATCCACCACTATGATTACACACTCATACACACACACACACACACACACACACAGAGGCACACACACCTTAAGATTGTTCGTGTCCACCATCCTACTTCTTGGTATGAATGTATCATCCTGGAAGCATCTTCTAAAGAGGTGGTGTGATATAGTGGAAAGAGCCCTGTATGAAAAGTCAGAAAAGCTGGTTCTAGTCCTGGTTCTGCCAGCAACTGGTGTGTGACATTGCTCCCAATGCACGTGCATAGAGAAAATATTGGCAGTAGATTTTACACCCAGGACCGCACTCTCTGGGGAAAGCAGCAACTAATCCTGTGAGGCCCCAGGTGTCAGACACGTCTTCTAACCTATTCTGTTAGAGCAGAACAAGGTCCAAGTAGACAATACTCAGCAGGGTCTTTGGGGGACATTTTGCCTGTAGCAGGAGCAAATCAAAGTGCCCCAAAGCAGACTTCCCTGGTGGTCCAGTGGCTAAGGCTCTGCCCTCCCAATGCAGCGGGCCCAGGTTTGATCCCTGGTCGGGAACTAAGATCCCGCATGCTGCAACTAAGAGTTCAGCCAAATAAATAAATAAATATTTTTTTAAAAAGTACCCCAAAACAGAGCCCTGTAAAGAGATCACAGCATATCCATGGCTCAAATGTAAATTTCCTGACCATTCCACCCATGTTTTCCAGGAAAACCTAGACTTTCTCTTTCAGTGTGTGCTGCACCCACTTTCAGTCTATAACAGAGCTTCCTTGCCTATGTGCCTGAGCACCTGGCATCCTGCATAAGGGTTGAGGCACCAAAATATTGATCCCTTAGGTCCCCTGGGCAGCCAGGCATAGCCTGGGATCCATGTTGCTCCTAGACCCACAGCCTCTGGCCACAGGCAATGTACTCTTATTTCCCACAGTGTGCCATGCAAAATCATCCCTTTCTATGTGTGCCCTGACTATTAAAAAGTTTGAGAAGCCCTTGTCTATATACTCAAAAAAGGTTAAGAACTTCGAAAGTATATTCTAACATTGTCTGAAGAAATAGTAGAATTCTCAGCCGGTGCTCCGAGAGAGAATTAATCCCTAATGCCCCAAGGCATCAACTGCATGTAACAAATTAAACTCTCTGGTCATCTAGAAAGGTACCAGTCATATTCTGCTCTTGGAAGAACTGAGCAAAAATAGTCACACAAATCAGCTTCTGTGTTCTGTGGTTCCAATGAGGCGCCCAGTTGAGAATAACTACAGGACGGCTTGCTGTTTACGTCAATGGATTCTAACGTTTTTTTAGAAAACAAACAAACAAACAAAAAAACTAGCTGCATGTCAAATAGACACCACTTAGTTCAAATATCTAATTTAACAAAATAAACATCGCACCAATATAGATGTATGGGGGAATCACATGAATGCTATTACTCTCTTCAATGGTTTGACGTTTCTTGCAGATGTCTTCTTTTATCTTTCATTTTTACAGAAAAAGAAACAGGGACTGGAAGTGTTCCAGAAGGGGCAGTGGCTCACTCCATCATGCTGGTTACTCACAGAGATGGGACAGAACCAGGGTCTCTTGATCCCTTCCCGTCTTCTCTCCTTTCCTTTGCTCTTTTTCTGTCAAAAGCATGTTTTCTGATTATTTTCCATTAAATGCATCATTCACATTCACTCTCCAGAGAGCACTTCTGAAGCATCCTTATTCTTTCACCCAAGCACTTAGCATGGCTGCTCTGTGAAATCTGTGGTTTGGAAACCTTCTTCTTGCCCCTAATTATTTCACTTCTTGGATTCCTAGGATGTGTGCACCTGATAATCAAGAGTTATTCATTGGGAGTCTTCATTGCATTTGATACAGATAATACAAATTTTACTCCTGAAATGCTGCTCAGGGTCTCCTTTTTGAATGAAGACATTGATTTACTTACATTTTCAGAACACACACAATAGGCAGAGAATTAAAATAATGGACAACAACTAATAGAAAACAGGTGTGACTCTGAAACTTAAATGGTGCATTCTCCAGGCTTAGAGCAATGCTGGGAGAAGAATGTTTACCATACAATAATAGAGACAGCAAAAATTAAATAAATAAATAAAATGAAATAAACAATAAGTTCTCATTGAATGAGCGCAGCTTCCCAGCTGGAGCCTATTTCAGCATTGAGTAGTGCAACCAAAAATGAACACACAGGGCTTCCCTGGTGGCGCGGTGGTTGAGAGTCCGCCTGCTGATGCAGGGGACACGGGTTCGTTCCCCGGTCCGGGAGGATCCCATATGCCGCGGAGCGGCCAGGCCCGTGAGCCATGGCCGCTGGGCCTGCGCATCCGGAGCCTGTGCTCCGCGACGGGAGAGGCCACGGCAGTGAGAGGCCTGCGTACCGCAGAAAAAAAAAAAAAAAAAAAAAAAAAAAAAGAACACACAAAGACTGCTAAACTCGGTTGGTTTTATTTCCCCTAGAGACTGGGAAGAAGATGGCAAGAGTGTAATTTAATTTCTGTGAAATATTTTCTAAACAAGTTCAGGGGCTGTATCATTTGGGTTGACAAACTGAATACCAGGTCTGAAGTCCTTGTAACAAGGTATATGCCCTGACTTCATAAGAGAAACTCATCACTCAAATCCATAGCTGGGAAGGCAACAAAATTTAAGGCAGATACACAAAGCCACTAAAGGCCAAACCTGCAGGCAACTCCCGATGCCTGACAGGTGAAGGGCAGAGGATTTAATCTGCTGACCTCAGTGTCCAGAAGAAGCTGGAAGTGGTCAGGACTAACGTAAGTGGTTATTTTGGGCAGCCTGTGCCTATGGGTAACACTGAATTAGTGCCACCAGCCAGTTTTGGTGGAATGGCCATCATGTTTGAAGAACCTCTTTTCCTCCTGCTCTGAGGTCTGAATTGCACTCTGTCAAATTAGGCTAATTCCATTCTTTTTTTTTTTTTTTTTTTTTTTTTTTTGCAGTACGCGGGCCTCTCACTGCTGTGGCCTCTCCCATGGCGGAGCACAGGCTCCGGACGCACAGGCTCAGCGGCCATGGCTCACGGGCCCAGCCGCCCTGCGGCATGTGGGATCTACCCGGACCGGGGCACGAACCCGTGTCCCCTGCATCGGCAGGCGGACTCTCAACCACTGCGCCACCAGGGAAGCCCAGCCTAATTCCATTCTTGGTGCACTTCTATAGATCTCATTGCACAGATGGACTGAAATAGTTTAGGGGAACTGAGATGAACAAAGATCAGTCTTTTTTTGTTCTTTTTGAAGACTGGCTACCTAAAACATCCAGGCCTGATTAAGGGGAGTGCTATAGAATGAATGTTTGTGCCCCTCGAATGTTGAAACCTAATCCCAAATGCTGCGATGGTATTTGGAGGTGGGGCCTTTGGGAAGTGATTAGATCACGAGGGCAAAGCCCTTCAAGTTCACACAGTAGCTGGTCCAGAAACAGAATCTGAATCCCTGTAGTGGACACTGTTACTACCTGGATTCCGCTTGCTATCCTGCAGCAGGGAGAATGGTCAGCACACAGCTTCCAACTGTCAGCACTTCAGGTGAGCTGCAGAAAGCCATGTGCCCCTGGTCACTCCACAGAGGCAGCCCACGTTCTGATCCTGAATGCAGTGAGAGTATAAAGGCTCAGGCATTTCCATCTGACCTAGGATGCTGGCGGACAGCAGATTTCAGAGTAGCGGCCGCTTTGGCCAAAGATTTATGGGGGCTGCTCCATCGTTCCACTTCTTTCCCAGTCCCTTCCTTTCATAAGGGATCCCTAATAAACGTTTTACACCCCAAACTTTGTCACAGCATCTCCTTCCAGAGAACCCAACCTGCGACACCCCAGTCTCTTGACTACAAATCTGCTGTTTACTTCCATAAGAGTCACAGAGACGCTTCTTTGAAGCCTGAAGAACAGCCCCTCCACACAGCAACGCCTGAGGCAAACAGGGCAGCAGATCACTAGGTTTGTGTTAAGCCAAAATCTCTCCAAGGTGAGCACTGTGTGCAGACATCTAAGCCCTTGGAGTTACTGCGATTTATATTTAATGTGCAAATGCTCCAAGGAGGGCCGCGCGCGGAAGCCAGATCAAAACATTTATCCTCACTGTGTCTTAGAAAAACTTATTAGCTGGCTGCATAGCATATTCAGGAGGAGCAGAAAAAAGGTGGGAAAGAAAAAGAAAGAAAAAAATCTGTAGCTACCAGATAAATGGAGAGAGCCTCTCGGCGGGCAGGATGGCGGTGGCGACTGTAATATATTGTGATGCATCGCCAGCGAGCACTTGTAAAGCAACCACAGACCATGTCTGACATTGCCTCCGCTGACCTTTTCAATATTGCCAAGCACTGTGGAGCCCGTGTTTCTAGAGGAATTCAAATCGAACGTACTCAGGCAGAAAGGATTTGGCTGTGGGCAAACCCTATCAGTCTCTTCACGTTTCTCCTTGTCATTTTCATGTAAATTGTAATTCTTTATTAGCATGGCCCGTCTTCCGCCCAGGTGCACGAGGCACGGGCTAAATGGCAGCGGTACCACATCTGTCTGCACAGAAAGCGACACCGGTAGCAAGGACACCAGCGCAGATCACTCCCCAGGACAGGGAGAGGTGCTGAGCCCACCACGGGCCCACTTGAAAGCACAAAAGGGGGAATGTGAAGTTCAAAGAGAAAAAAAGGATCTACCCTCTTAACAAATTTCTAAGTGTACATATAATACCATACTGTTAACTACAGGTACCATGAACAGAACATCTCTAGACCGTATTCATCTTGCATAACTGAAACTCTACACCCATCGAATGGCAACTCCCCATGATCCCCTCCCCCTATCTCTTTCCTATAAGTTTAACTTTGTGTTCTTACAATACACACACACACACACACACACACACACACACACACACACACACACATGAGGAAATTCTTGGGGGAGATAAATGACGGGTATGTTTATTACCTTGACTGTGGTGAAGGTTTCAGGATTACATGCATGTGTCCTAACTTAGCAAATTGTGTACCACTTTTTGTATATCAATTATATCTCAATAAAGCCATTAAGATAAACAGACACATGTATAAAAGATGATGCTAAGAATACTAGGTGTACACGTGAGTAAGGATGGTGTTAAGTGAAAGAATGTGTTCATCACACTGGGGTGCATGGAATACATTGTAAATGCACCTGCATAAAAGATACCTCTAAGAGTGCTTGAAAAATACAACAAACTAAAAAAAGAAGGGAGGGGGGCTTCCCTGGTGGTGCAGTGGTTAAGAATCCGCCTGCCAATGCTGGGGACACGGGTTCGATCCCTGGTCCGGGAAGATCCCACATGCCACGGAGCAACTAAGCCCCTGCGCCACAACTACTGAGCTTGCACTCTAGAGCCTATGAGCCACAACTACTGAAGCCCGCACACCTAGAGCCCGTGTGCCACAACAAGAGAAGCCACCACAATGAAGAGTAGACCCCGCTCACCACAACTAGAGAAAGCCCACGGACAGCAACAAAAATTCAGCACAGCCAAAAATAAATAAGATAATTAATTAATTTTTTAAAAGACCCAGTTCAAATGTCACCTCTTAAAAAAAAAAAATGGTAGGGAGAGAGGAAGGGAGGAAAGAAGGAAGGAAGGGAGGAAGGGAGGGAAGGTGGGAAGGAGTGGGGAGAGAGGGAGGGAGGAAAGAAAGAAGAGACTAAATCTTGCCATTTGGTCAGCTCTTGGTTTTCTTTTTATAATTTCCCCCAAGTAGATCATCATCCCCATGGCTCAGCTCCCTACATTCCTTGGCTGCCTCAGGAGGCAGGGGAGCCCCAGAGAAGGGCTGGGAGGGATGACTGGCGGTGGGAGGTGGCAACAGCGTAGACCACATAATCTTTCTCTGCCTGCACTTCAGCTAAGAGCAAGGTCAGAAGGGTGAGGGAAGCCAGCTTGGTAGGACTTGTTTAAGGCCCAGTACCTGCCCATGGAAGTGCTCCAAGGGCCTCTTATGGGCAGGCTCAGCAATCACGGCTTCAGTCCTTCCAAAGCCTTTCCCTTATTCCTGCTCTTCACGTACCTTGCTTAAATATGGTGGTGTTCTCAAAATGTGGTCCCCAGAACACAAGCATCAGCATCATCTGGCAACTTGCTAAAAATATAAATTCCCAGGCCTCATCCCAGACCTAGCAAATCAGACACTCTGGGATGGGACCCAGCAATCTGAGTTCTGACAAGTTTTCCAGAGGATTCTGGTACAAAGTGTGAGAACCATTTCTCTAATAGCAGCTTTTGCCTGTCTCTCTAGCCTTCTCTGCATCCAACCCAGGGACATTTAACCAGAGGAGGGAGGGAAGAGGAGATTCATCTCACCACTGTCACCCCCTGAGGGGCATAGCTAGCTGGGAGGAGCTTGTGGATTTTGGAAAACAGAATCAACAATTTAAAGTTCCCAGAAATGTGGAACGGAAGAATCAGAAGGATTTAATGGATCGACTCCTTCCCAGAGTGTGTCAGAGCTTCCAAAAGAATAGTAGCTGGATGCTGTAATGTGAGAGAAACTAGAATCACCTCTTACCTGGCATCCCTGGAAACAGGTGAGCCTCCTGGGGAAGCAGCCATGCGAGGGAATCTAAGATCTGTGCAGTTAAGAGCCCAGGTCTGATTCGGCATGCAACATTCTTAGCTGGATGATCAGGAGCCTAGCTGTCCACTGGAGGTGGATGCACCCAGGCCAGGCACTTACATGAGAGACTGTGCAGCACCCCTGCCAGGTGCCTGGGGCAGGGCTCCAAGCGTCAGAAATGCCAGGCAGGGTAACAGAGGCAGAAGCCCAGCCTCGGGACAGGACGTGGAGGAATATGGAACTCATCTACCCAGAAAACAACTCTGTGGTAGCACCAGCACCCAGCTTGTGCATCCTGCCCCAGTTAGGGCTGGATCAGGAGCTGGTGAGCCTCACGTTGATAGAAAAAGTGTCACACACTCCTGTTAGGAAACACTGGGAAGACAAGATCTGATGGATCCAATCCAACCTTGCAGGTTTAGGGCTTTAAATGAACTCAAGGACTTTTTTCCCCCCAGGTGTGGGATCTCAGGCTTTTACTGGGGCAATACAAATGTGCTAAAGAAGAAAGAGCTTATAAAGGCAGAACATGTTTACAAGACGTCAGAAATCTTTGAGAAAACAATATTTTGTCAAGTTTAGTGTAAATTAATTTAAAAAAACACATGGATTGTATTTCTCTAAAAATACGCACAGCTCTGAAAGTCAAGGGGGTGTAGGAAGCTGGTAAAATCTGTTTTGGGTTTGGCAGAGCAGACTCCAGCATATTTGGGAGTGAGGTACAGCGCTTCAGGACACAGGTTTTTCCTATTATCTTTCTTTTTCTCCACCCATAATCATTGGGATACAAAGATTTTTAGAGGGAAAAAACCTTAAAAGTCATCCACTGGACTACCTTGGTGGACACATGAGAAATCTGAGGCTTAAGGAGATTAAGTAACGGTGTATGGTTTCACAAGTAAATGATGGCAAACTTTAGAGCACTTGAGAACCAGATCAGAGAAAGACAGGGTCAAGGTCCAGGAGTGAGGGTCATCAACAAGTCCCTCAGAAAGCTGGCAGTAAGACACTAACGCCCCATTATCCATTGAGAGATACATACATAATCACATAATGATAAAAGGACCAATCCACCAGGAAGTCACAACAATCCTAAATGTGGACACACACCAAACAACAGAGCCCCAAAATATATGAGTCAAAATGGATAGAGCTGAACAGAGAAACAGAGTAATTCACAATTACCGTTGGAGACTTCACTATCCCACTCTCAGCCATTGATAACATTACTATCTAGAAAATCAGCAAGAATACAGAAGAATTAATTAACACAATCAGCCAGCAGGATGTCACTGACATATATAGAACACTCCACCCAACATCAGCAGAATACACATTTTTTATCAAAGGCCCATGTACATTCACCAAGATTTATGTTTAATGTGACTGCTGGTATGGTACACTTAAGTCTATCACCTTGCCATTTGTTTTCTATTTGTAACTTCTGTTCTTTGTGACACTCTCTTTTTCTGCCTTCTTTTGGATTAGCTTAGTATTTTTATTTTTCCATTGTATCTCCTATATTTGCTCATAAGCTATAACTCTTTGTTTTATTATTTTAATACTTTGTTTCTAAATGTGTAAGTTTACCTCAAAGAACATCGTACTATTTTACAAACAATAAAGCACCTTACAAAAATATACTTCCATTTCTCCCCTCTGATCTTTGTGCTATTGTTGTCACACATTTTACACACACACACACACACACACACACACACACACACACACACACATAATAAGCCGCCAAATATATTATTAATATTTTGGTTTAAACAGTCAATTCTCTTTTAAGGAGATTTAAATAATAAGAAAAAATTCTTCTGTAACCATTTCTGTTGCTCTCCATTCCTTGTGTCAATTCATATTTCAGTCTCGTCTGATTTTCCTTCTGCCTGAAGACTTCCCTTAATATTTCTTGTAGTGGGAATGTGCTGGTAATGAATCCTTTCAGCTTGTGTATATCTCTGAAAGTACATTTATTTCACTTTGGTCTTGAAAGATTTTCACTGGGTATAGAATTTTAGGTGGACAAACTTTTCTTTCAGTACTTTGAAAGTGTTCCCCATCATCCTCTCACTTGCATTGTGTCTGATGAGAAATCAAATGTCACCCTTATCTTTTTCTCTATACAGAGCATGTCCTTTTTCTTTGACTGCTTTGAACATTTTCTCTTCATCAGTGGTTTGAGCAATTTGCTTACACTGTGTCACAGTGTAGTGTTGCTTATGTTTCTTGTGCTTGGAGTTCACTGAGCTTCTTAGACCTGTATGCTTACAGTTTTCATCAAATTGGAAATTTGTTTGGTCATTTTTTTCCTCTGAATTTTTATACCCTCCCCCTGCTTTCCTCCAGGGACTCCAATTACATGTATATCATAAGCTGTTTGAAGTCCCTCCACAGCTCACTCATACTCTTTTCACTCTTTTTTTCCTTAATTTTCTTTGACTATATAATTCATTTTAGATAGTTTCTATTGCTATGTCTTCAACTTCACAAAACACTTCTTGTGCTATGTCTAAATTTCTGCTAAACCCATTCCATGTATGCTTTTTTTCATCTCAGACATTATAGTTTTCATCTCTACGACTCTGACTTGGAGAGGTATATAAATACCACACATACATATATTCCATGACTCTACTTAATTTCTTGAACATATGGAATATAGTTATAAAATCGATTTGAATGATCTTGTCTGTTAATTCTAACACCTGTGTCAGTTCTGGATTGTTTTCGTCTCCTTACAGATCATGTTCTCCTGCTTCTTTGTATGCTTGCTAATCTTTTATTGCATGGCAGCAGACTAAGTAAATTTCACCTTGTTGGATGCTGGATGTTTCTGTATTCCTGTAACTATTTTTGAGCTTTGCTCTGGGATACAGTTAAGTTACTTGGGAATAGTTCAGTCTTTTGAGGTCTTGCTTTTATGATTTGTTAGGCAGGTCCAGGACAGGGTCATTATCCCCCACTGTTACAGCAAGACCTTCCTGAGTATTCTACCCTATTTCCCATGAATCACAAAATTTTCCAGTCCGGTTGGTGGAAACAGGAACTATTCCTGACCTCAGGTGAGCTCTGGGTACTGTTTTGTGATTCTTTCAATTATCCTTTTATGCATGTGCTCATCAGCACTCTGCTAACACTTGAGGGCATTCCT
>NW_006789253.1:164114-164603 GCF_000442215.2 Lipotes vexillifer
CTCTGCAAACACTTGAGGTCATTCCTGCAGATCTCCAGGGTTATCTCTTCAGGCAGCTCTATCCCTTTCAGTACTCTGCCCTATGAACTCTAGTCACCTTGGTCTCCCTGGACTCCCAGCCCCATCTTTTCAATCCAGGAAGACTGCTGGGTTCCTCCTGGGGTCTCACTCCCTGTGTCACAGCCTGGAAACTCAAGACAGTAAGCTGAGGCAGTGTTGGGCTCCCTTCATTTGTTTCTTGTCTCTCAGGAATCACTATTCTTTAAATTAAAAAAAAAAAAGAAAAAAAGAAAAAAAAAGAAAAAACACTGTTTTATATATTTTGTCTGGGTTTTTATGGTTGTTTCTGGCAGGATGGTAAATTCCATGACTGTCACTCCACCTTGGGTGAAAGCAAAAGTCCTACAGGAGTTTAAACTGGGGCCTGAGCCCAGCCACAGGGATCTTGGCAAAGAGGCCAGAGCTGGGAATTTATCATACAGCATCCAG
>NW_006789253.1:164613-172343 GCF_000442215.2 Lipotes vexillifer
CAGGAATGTTGTCTCTGGAAGGCTCTCTGGGAGCCCGTGGTCAGCAAACTTATGAGACATTTTTGATCTCAGTGGTAGTAGAAAATGCACATCAATATCTTCTCTTTGTGTTCATACTGGCTAAAATAGAAGGGTTCAAAGTGAGTTTCATTGAATATAGAGTTTGTTCATTTTTTAAAAATTGAAAACAGCTCATTGACCCAATTTTTTAAAATAATTTAAACTTAATTTATTATAACCATCATATAATAGAAGGGTAGTGTTATGGCTTTCAAAATAACTTTTAAATAATGGTATTAAAAATAACAGATTATATACCCCTTATAATTTATAAAGCAATTTCATATGCATTATCTTTTTTAATCTTTTCTAATTTCTTTAATATAGAAACATACACTAGAGCGCTTAATGGTTATTTGACCTCAAATTTCATCAGCTAGAGCTAGGACTCAAACTCACATAATTATTTAACTGTAATTTACAATGTATAAATAATTATAGACTCTAACTTTTGAAAAACTTGATGTCATGGAGGGAAAATTTAGGGTCTATTCTAAATTAAGGAGAACAAAGAGATAAAATTAAAAAATGCAAACTGTGGGCTTCCCTGGTGGCACAGTGGTTGAGAGTCCGCCTGCCGATGCAGGGGATGCGGGTTCGTGCCCCGGTCCAGGAAGATCCCACATGCCGCAGAGCAGCTGGGCCCGTGAGCCATGGCCACTGAGCCTGCACGTCTGGAGCCTGTGCTCTGCAACGGGAGAGGCCACAGCAGTGAGAGGCCCACGTACCGCAAAAAACAAAAACAAAAACAAAAACAAGACAAAAATAAAAAGCAAATCATAACTCTTGACTGAATTTCAGTTCAAAAAAGCTATAAAATATATGTAGGGAGAAAAGTGGGGAAATTTGAATATGGATTGGATATTAGATCATATCAGAGAAGTATTATAAAATTCACAGATTTACTCATGATATTATCATTTATAGGGGAATATTCTTATTCCTAGGACATATGTGATGAAATAATTCAGGACGAAATGCCATTATCTCTACAATTTATAAATGATTCTGGAAAAATTATATGTATATATTCACACACATATATAAATAAGAAAATATGACAAAATGCTAACAGTCATTGGATCTATGTGGCGGGTGTACAGGTATTCACCATATGATTCATTCAATGTTTCTGTATGTTTGAAAGTTTTAATAATAAAGAAGATGGCAGGTGAATGAAATGATAATAACAGACTCTAAAAGGGAAGAAAAGTAATCTATGCATGAACAAGGAATGGCTGTAGAACTATCTATCCCCACTGGCCATAAGGAATCCCAGGACTAAGAATTTTCCTTCCTTACATCAACCATGCGTACAATTTTAGTCACATAAGTGAAATTTGAAATACATTTAAACTAGTAACCTATTTAGTTTAAAATATTGTTAAAGTAAGTAAACTAGTATTTATGCAAATATATTTGAATGTTCTAAGCCTTCTTTGTTATAGCAATAGAAATTCAGATACTTTTTATTGTAGGAACCCATTTCGCCAACAGCCTGACAAAAGTAGAGTAAGAAAAAGACTGCAAAGTTAATAACCATCTTAACATACAATTTACATGTTAAGATGTACAGTCAATTGTCATTCTTCCTGGTACTTATGTTCTATAAAGTTGTCAGGAACACTAAAGTATCATATACTGAATCATGGCTCCTAGGGGAAATATGTATATATATAGATACATGTATCCCATAGGTTATAAACTTAAATCCTCCAAACAATACATTCTGGTAGATTCTGTTGTCCTTATTTTCCTGAAGAGAAAATGAGGTTCAGAGTGCTAAATGATGTATCTGAGTCCACTCCACATACAGGTGCCAGAGTTGGGATTCAAAGCCCTACCCAACTGGCCTCAGAGCTGGAGCTTCTTACACCACCGTGTGCCGCTCCCCACCATCTCCATCATCTGGTCATCTCTCTATGAAGCTGGAACAAGAAGGCAGAGAGTGGCCCTGTTGACCTCAACTGGAAATGTGCGTGTTGGATGACTTGAATTTCTCACTGTTCTGCACATGTCTGTGAATGACCAGAAAGTACAGCGAGTATCCACTTGGGGGTTACAAATAAATTTTAATGAATCTGCAAATGATGCAGATAAATGTAATTTACAATTGTGAAACTTTCTACTACATTGTAATAGGCAGTACCCATGTTAAATTCATTTCTGTTTGTTCAACAGTGCTTATGCCAGAGAAGGTGCCTGATATAACTTTTTTTTTTAAATAAATTTATTTATTTTTGGCTGCCTTGGGTCATCGTTGCTGCACACAGGCTTTCTCTAGTTGCGGCGAGCGGAGGTTACTCTTCATTGCGGTGTGTGGGCTTCTCATTGCGGTGGCTTCTCTTGTTGTGGAGCACGGGCTCTACGTGCACGGGCTTCAGTAGTTGTGGTGCGTGGGCTCAGTAGTTGTGGCGCACAGGCTTAGTTGCTCCATGGCATGTGGGATCTTCCCCGACCAGGGCTTGAACACGTGTCCCCTGCATTGGCAGGCAGATTCTTTTTTTTTTTTTGCGATACGCGGGCCTCCCACTGTTGTGGCCTCTCCCGTTGCAGAGCACAGGCTCCGGACGCGCAGGCTCAGCGGCCATGGCTCACGGGCCCAGCCGCTCCGCAGCATGTGGGATCCTCCCGGACCGGGGCACGAACCTGTGTCCCCTGCATCGGCAGGCAGACTCTCAACCACTGCGCCACCAGGGAAGCCTGGCAGGCAGATCCTTAACCACTGCGCCACCAGGGAAGTCCTGCCTGATATATCTTTGATAAATAACTGAATGAATGAATGTAAAGCTAATACCCTAAACCCAATAGATGGTGCTTTACAGATAAGATAATTCAGGGCTAAGACAAACAAGACCAGAAAAAGAATCTCTAAATCTTTCTTGGCTTCAACCATCCAAAGCAAAGATGAGCAAGCAAGCACTTTGGGAAAAAGTTAAAGCTTGGGACATTGCCTCCAGACTTACAGGGAAGGGTAGGCAAGAATGCACATTGAACAGTTGCCAGGCAGTTCCTAAATTACAAAATAGGTTGTATATACTTATCAAAACAGGAATTCACTCTAAAATTCAAGACAGGGACTTCCCTGGTGGCACAGTGGTTAAGAATCCACCTGCCAATGCAGGGGACATGGGTTCGAGCCCTGGTCAGAGAAGATCCCACATACCCCAGAGCGACTAAGCCCGTGCACCACAACTACTGAAGCCCGCGCGCCTAGAGCCCGTGCTCCGCAACAAGAGAAGCCACCACAACGAGAAGCCCACGCACCCACAACAGAGTAGCCCCCACTCACTGCAACTAGAGAAAGCCCGTGTGCAACAACGAAGACCCAACTCAGCCAAAACCTAAGTAAATAAAATTAACAAATAAAAAAAAAACTACTCTATTTAAAAAAAAAAAAAATCAAGACAGATTTTCTCAGGTTTTGAATCATGCTTAGTTCCCAGTCCACAAAAGCCAACATTATATAGAATCAAGCTTGTGACTGCAGTATATTAACTGAGTAAATGCATAAAGTTCAAACTTTACTGCTAGCTCTTTAGTCCACAAATCTCATGATCAATGAACAACCACATCCTTTCTTTCAAAGTCTGTTGGTGATTGGTCACTGTACAATCTGAATAACAATGTTTAACAATCTGTCATTCAGTTCACACAGACAGCAAAGTGTGTACTCGTGTTGCTTCTTTATCTACCAGTGATAAACCTGTGTGACATATTATAAAAATGGATAAGTGGAAGCGGGAACTAGCTAACAAAGATCAGAGTGCAGCAAAGAAACAAAAAGAGATACCACTGGAGGTGAAATTTGATTCTAATGTTAATGGCATTATAGAAAACCATGGGAATGCTGACACTGCCTCAGAGACCCCAGACTTGCAGCCAAAAGAAGTTACTGAAGGCAAATGTATCGACATAAATGAGGAAGGATTTTAGAAAAACAAGATCATGTCCCAGAGGAAGTGATGCTTACAAGAGACTTCACGTGAAAGGAACACTCAGAGAGATATCTGACGACTCTGAAAGCACATAGAATGAAATGTTGAAAAGCTGATTCAGATTCAGAAAGGAGTATGACAGTTCACCAAAATGCTCACTCTGTATCATAAATTAAACAAAGAGAAGTTGAGCACGATTCAAACTACTCTCGATAATTTTTTTACAGAGAAATAAAACGTTTTCATTCTCAATGTTTCAATTGTTTTCAATTACTTTACCAAAGAAATATGGTTTATCCTATTTTTAAAATTTTCCTACACATTTGTAACTGACAGCAAGAATGCTTTTAATGTTTTGACAAACAATTTAAAGGCCATTGAACAATCGAAACTTTCCCTTTGGTTATTAAGATCACTCTGGGTGGTTCAAGTTTACAGAATCACTTTATGGTTCCCACCATCTTGTGAAGCAGCTAGGAACGTCTGTATGGGCAATGATAAAACAATACGCTATTTATCACTAAACAAGGCTAGTAAATAAACAAAACAAAATAACAATGAAGTAAAAAAAATTCCATCTATTTTACTTTTTTTTTTTTTTTTTCCCATAAATAATACACAATGTATTTATTTATTTATTTATTTATGGCTGTGTTGGGTCTTCATTTCTGTGCATGGGCTTTCTCTAGTTGTGGCAAGTGGGGGTCACTCTTCATCGTGGTGCACAGGCCTCTCACTATCGCGGCCTCTGTTGTTGCGGAGCACAGGCTCCAGACGTGCAGGCTCAGTAATTGTGGCTCACGGGCCCAGTTGCTCCATGGCATGTGGGATCTTCCCAGACCAGGGCTCGAACCTGTGTCGTCTGCATTGGCAGGCAGACTCTCAACCACTGCGCCACCAGGGAAGCCCCCCATCTATTTTACTTTTGCATGAAAAAACTGTGTGCATTCCTATCAAACAAGCAGCAGTCTAATGAAGTTCCAGAATTAAATTCTGTGTGAGAGTTGGACCTTTCTTTTTTTTTTCTTTTGCGGTACGTGGGCCTCTCACTGTTGGGGCCTCTCCCGTTGCGGAGCACAGGCTCCGGACGCGCAGGCCCAGCGGCCATGGCTCACGGGCCCAGCTGCTCCGCGGCACGTGGGATCCTCCCGGCCCGGGGCACGAACCCGCATCCCCTGCATCGGCAGGCGGACTCTCAACCACTGTGCCACAAGGGAAGCCCGAGTTGGACCTTTCTTAAACAAAAATTCATAGCTTTGACATTTTCTGTAAGAGGAAAAAAAAATTTTAACTGTTTACATTTAGAAAAGAGAGAAACTCTTGTGAAATCTATCAGGGCTGTAAACAGAAGCTGGTTGGGGCTCATAACTGCCTCTGACAGTTAAAGCCCCTGACTCTCCTTGTGATGCTTCAAAGTGTCCCTACACCTAATAAGTCAGGACCTTGCCCTCCCAGCCAGGCCACCCCTCTTGGAGGCCAGGCTACATTTCAGTAGCCTTCTTTTGTAGCCTAAATGGCACTTAGCTGCCCTAGGCAGCTAATAATTCAATCAACGCTTGCTGATTTATTACGAATTAATTTTTTTAAATATGCACACAATGACTTGAGATAAAGCTATCACCCTATTCAAACCCAGCCTACTCACTGCCACAGAGCTGCAGATCAGATGAGGATGCTGTCTTTAAAATCCCTGGTACCCCATACTTTACAGTGGGGCGGGGCAATAAACAAGACCGGCTTTTGGCGGAGGGACAGCCTCTATCCCACTTGACAACACAAAGACCGAGCATTAAAAGCCCAGTTTAGTCCCCAGGTGTTTGTTGAGCACCTACTACACCAGGCATGATGCTGCGAGCGCAGGACACAGAGATGCGAGAAACTCTACCCTCCGCGGAGCTCCCCGAGGCCAGGTGGACATGTGCACGCGTGACAGTCTGCAAGGCTGAGCATGAGCACGACAAGGAGGCGATCCTACTGTCAAGGGATGTGAGGGAAAGCTACGGGGAAGACGGGATGACTCCAGGCCAACTACAGGGGCGGAGGTGCCCGTCAGCTGGAGCCGCAGAAGCAGGGCACGGAGGGAGGAGGAAAGGGAGGGTGGTTCTCGGCAGCCTGCTCCACGTGCCAGTGGAGCACACAAGGCCTTGTGGGAAGGGCTGGGGATGGTCACTGCAAGGCAGGCAGCCACCGTAATGCCCAAAAATCCACTTTCTTCTCGGTCAAGGGAGACACTTCAGTTCCTTCAATCAGAGGTAAATGTTGGTCTTGGCTAATTAACATCTCACGCATCAGCAAGCTCTCAGCCCTACCCAAAGCCTTGTCTGTGCTCAAAGAGAGAAAACCATGGGAGGAAGGACAGGATTTTAAGGAATAAACCTGGGGAGAATAACAACCATGAGTGTTTTTTCACTACTCTACACCCAGCAGGCAGCACAGCTCCTAACAGAGGGCTGGCAGCCCATCTAGGCACATAGAGTTAGCCCCCGTGCCCTTTAAAGGAGGCTCTGGTTGTGCAAGAGAAAATCTAAATGGAAGGGGCAGAAGCGAAGAGTTTAAATCTCTCTTCCTTAGTGAAAGGCGTCTTCTTTGATGAAGGCACTTTGGCTAAGATTTTTTTTAATTATAATATTTTTACTGTTGAGGGACTTGAAGTTTTCACTTGGCAGGCTCAAAGAGTTTTACTGGGGGCTTGAGGCAGCTGCAAAAGGTATTACTGGGTCTTTGCTCTAAGGAGGATTGGGCCTCCACAAAATAACATTCAGCCCAAACCAAGGAAAAATATAGCTTTTAAGGGACTTCCTGTGGCGAGGGCTGGTCAATAAATTTTAGGAACAGCAATATCTGTTATCCATTATTAAGCTGTTTCCTGTCTCAAGCTGTCGTTTCCCACCATTCCCCTACCCAAATTCTCTAGGGAAGTCCGTGTGGGTGGGTGGAGCTGGGGGGTTGAAGGTGGGGCGCCTCGATCCACATTTGGTGAGAAGAAGTGGGGAAGGCACAAGGGCATAAACAACCAGAGACTCTGGGGGGACGTGGCTGTCAGAACCATGCAGCACGCACAGAAAAGGGGTGAAACGGAATAGAGGCTCCAGTTATATACCACTTGGTTAATAAAGGAGGCTGGTGCACCAGACGCTCAGGTTACCTCCTGTGCTCCTTCCAGAAAGCTTCCTAGCTTTTAGATCATCGCCAGTGGCTAGAGCCGCTTTTCAATTGTTTGAGCCTCCATGCGCGTTCTGTGAATCTACGTGCAGGTCTTACCAGACTTGTACCAGCTTTGCTGCTGCTTAAATATCCCACCTGCCAGCTGCCAAGACCCACTGCCTCTTTCCTGCGTGCTCGGCACTGTCAGCCCAATCCCCCGCTGCAGGCACCAAATGGGATGACAGTTCTCAGTTCTTGGCTCAGGCAAGAACTCACTAATGGGTCTCATCACCAAAGTACACGTCATCCTTAAGGAGTCAGATTCACCACTCCCCACCCCACCCCCCACGTATCCTGGTTAAAAGGCGACATCTCTGGAAATCCTACCAGGTTGCTCTCTTTTCTCATCCCCTTAAAAAGCTCCTGATCCTCTGCGTTCAACCAGCTGTCTTCTCCATCAGAAAGTTTGTTCCCAATAAGATAAGGAAATGATCTTGAAAGAGAAGCTCCCCAAAAAGAGCACAGCAGTCCAAAAAGGCAGGCTCATTTACTCGTTTAACAAAGGTTTTTGAGCTATGTGCTAAGTGT
>NW_006789253.1:172567-172794 GCF_000442215.2 Lipotes vexillifer
AGGGAACATGATATGGATTTTTTTTTAAGATACACAGAATATGGTGGCTGTCCTCTTTAGCTCAGTCTTGCAGGGGAGGCACCCATTCATCAAATTATCTTGTGGCTGATGTGAGAACAAACCACAAGTGGTGCCATGAAAGGAAGGAACTCATTTCTTTGAGAGTTTTTAGGAGAAGAGCTGGCGGGCTGAGCCCAGGCAGCCAAGAAGTTCTTCCCTGAAAGAGT
>NW_006789253.1:172811-215445 GCF_000442215.2 Lipotes vexillifer
AGAGTGTCGTGTATTTGAGATCTGGGAATAAGCAACCAACAGTTAACTAGGCCAAGGGGCAGGGATGGGAAAGCAGTGTGGCTGGGGAGGCAGGTAGGTGGCTGTGGATCAAGGGAACAGTGCAACTTGGAGGAGCTGAAAGGACTCCAGAGTGGGGAAAGCATAGAGCATGTGAAGCAAGACCACGCACGGCTTCTACAAAGGCAGCATATACGGCAAGAGGCTTGTCCTCACCTGGCTCCAAAAATAGCTTCAGGATAATGCAAACCTCCCAGTATTCACAACCTTATGGAATCCACTCCCCTTGAATCTCAGTGGGCCCTGCATCTTAATTTTGACCAATAGAATGTGGTAAAAATGACTGTGTGACTTCTGAGGCAGAGACATAAGAAGCTTTATGGAGACTTCCCTGGTGGCGCAGTGGTTCAGAATCCGCCTGCCAATGCAGGGGAACACGGGTTTGAGCCCTGGTCCAGGAAGATCCCACATGCCACGGAGCAGCTAAGCCTGTGTGCCACAACTACTGAGCCTGCGCTCTAGAGCCCGTGAGCCACAACTACTGAAGCCCGCTCGCCTAGAGCCCGTGCTCCGCAACAAGAGAAGCCACCGCAATGAGAAGCCCGCGCACCGCAACGAAGAGTGACCCCTGCTCACTGCAACTAGAGAAAGCCCGCACGCAGCAACGAAGACCCAACGCAGCCAAAAATAAATAAATAAATAAAAAGAATTCCATAAATATTCTGATATGCCTAGTAAATTAAAAAAAAAAAAAAAAAAAAAAAAAAGAAGCAGCAGCAGCAGCAGCTTTATGTCTTCCATCCAGAGATCTTAGAAAGCTGGCATTGCTGTAAAACTGCCATGCCACGAGGGAGCCCAAGCTAACCACTTGGAGAGGCCATGTGAAAAGAGAGAGATGCCCAAGCCAGCACCCTGCCCAGGAATCCAACCGAGGCACCAAACACATGAGTGAAGAAATCACCTTAGGCATGCGTCCCAGTTGAACCTTCAGAAGACTCCAGCCCCGCCCAATAGCTGACTGCAACTGCTTCAGAGACCACAAGTGAGAACCACCTAGTTCATCAGAACCGCTGAGCCCAGTCCATGCACAGAACTGTAAGAGTGAAATAAATTATGGTTTTAAGCCACTAAGTTTTGGGCTGGTTTGTTCTGCAGAAATGGTAGGAAAATTGGTGCCTGGATGTTGGGCGCTGCCAAAAAAGCAAAAAACAAAAACAAGAACCCCCAAAACAAGGCTCAAGACATGAAAATGTTCCAGTGGATCCAGAGAGTTGTCCATTTCACGTCCTGAGTAGCAAATGCTGCCCAGACCGGCTTAAGGGCACAGTGCCTGCTCGACAGAAGCCGGCCTCTGTCTACCTGTTGAATTTCTACAGTCTTTAATCTGAGTCATGTGCTTTTCTGACAGACACTGATAGTTCAGTGTGGCCTTCTGGTCAGAGCGCTATAAAATTGTAACCGAGTAGATTAATACGGTGTCCCTATTTCCCCTCTTTAGTTCACTGCTACTTACAAGAAAACAGCAAAAGTGTGTGGCAAAATATAGCCCTGTCAGGATCCTGCCTTAACAGAAATCAAGAAAAATATGAAACTGTCAAATCTCAAGTGTTCTATATCCAGAGGAACATTATCGCATCCTCTCTGGCATCCCTCAACATCCCATAATGCTCCTATCAGTGAAAAGAAAATCAACAGCGTGATGTGCACATACTTCTTCTGGGTTTATTTTCATCTGGTTTGGGGATGACCAGGGTGATTTTTGAATTCCGGCTAGACAGTTACACACAGTACTCCTGCCTTCCCAAGAGAAATGTATTTTATTCATTACACCAGCCAGATTGAAATGCCCAGAAAATTTCACCTTGGCCTGGGGAAGAATTCTAGTACTATTGGTAGAGATGGTAGATGTCATCTAATCTAGCTAATGACCTGATTCATTTATTTCTTCATTCAAAACAATTTCCTTTAATGGCTCTTATGAGCCAGGTACTGTGCTTTCCTAATCCAACTGTTTCCATCGTGGTGGGAGACTGTGGTCTAAGCCTGAAGAGTTTCATTTACTTGGGAGTTCTGGGTAGAGCTACCTCTGAGCCCAGGTTTGGGCCATGCGGGTCTGTGTTTTGCTATCACTCAGATTTCCAGAGTGGCACTGGCACCTTTCCTTCAGGACGCCTGGTTATTCAATTCTTTCTTCAGTGCCAAGAAGTATCGCCCATCCTTTCCATAAGCTCCTATTTCTTTGTTTAAACTAGCTGGAGTCCACTTTTATTGCTTACAACAAAGGAACGCCACCTGATACATTCCTACTTACAGACCAGCAGGCTTCTCTCCAGCTTCAAATAAAACAGAGAGCCCTGCTTTGCGTCAGTCTTAAACCCTTTCAGTTTTAATGTCCTTTAGATGCAGTGGAAGTGGTCACTTTTGGTCATATTACCTTGAGAAGCTGCTATGTGCCAGACCTAATGGGGAAGTCCAAACTGAAAAGGCACATCTCTCGAAGCTGTATGGACACATCCCATCCACCTTACTCACTGTAAGCTCCTTGCTGTGAGAGACTATGGCGTGTTCATTTTTGTATCCTCAAAAATTCCTAGGCCTATGTGCTCCAAGGGCAGTAGACATGGTTTTTGAGACTCATTAGAATGTAGATGGCCACTGGATGGATGGGAGTCTTGGAAACAGATGACAGTGTCTCTGGAGACTGGAGAGGATTTAAGAACTAAACCCTAGGGAACATCAACATTTAAGAAGAAGAAAGAGGTAGAAAGAAAAGCCAGTAATAGAGGCAGAAGAAGCAGTCACAGACGTAAGAACCAAGCCTGTTAACACAGAAGCCAGAGGAGACCACAGTTTTGAGAATTGGATAATAATCAACAGTACCAAATGCTGCAAAGAGTTTAGGCCAGCTGAACACTAAGAAGAGTTCAAACAATTTGACAACAAAAAAAATCACTGATGACTCAAAAATTCACTCCCAGCAGAGCGATGACAACCAAAGCCAGGTTGTACTGGCTGGGGAGCCAAGTCAGGGCATGACTCTTCATTATTGTCATAAAAGAGGAAAAGAGAGAATGGGCCATACACTGTGGCAAAAATGAGATGGAGAGAGTCTGTGGCTGTTCTTTGTAAAGGTACAAATTATTAAATGAATAATTATTTTTAAAATGAAATGTCCTAGTTCATGCTTAATTATCTGACTACCACAACACCCCAAATTCCATTTTAAAATAATAAAAATAACTGGTATTTGTGTAGGACTTTGTGGTCTACAATGCATGGGTTCGTGCCCTTTCTCTCTCGTGTTCAAGCAAAACTGATTTATTCAAAGCCCCAAACCAAGAATAGTCTTATATTGAATCTGAGACAAACTAAGACTAAAACCCTTCCTTTGATCAGGGACTGAGACCACTTGAAAAGAATACTGTGCTAATCCTCCCACTCTCCACCTCTGAAAAGAATGTAACAAGCACTGATGCAAATAGCGAGCGCTTCTTTGCGCTTTGAACTAAAAATCACCTAATGGCAGGGGAGCAAGAAAAGTGCCCCCGTGAAGAGTTTCTCTGATGGAGACAAAGACAAAAAAACCCACTTCCTAACATGGTCAAGGAGGCTTAGAAAGAAAAGCCAAAGTCATTTTCATGCCATTGGATGCCAAAACCTTTATCCCCGTAATAACGCACTTTTCTAGGTTTAAGAATTTCCTCTTAATGTTGGATGTGGAGAGTATACATCCACAGGTAAATATGATAAAATAGCTCAGTGGATCCTTTCTACACCACATCCTCACTGCCCACTAACCAGCCAAATACTCCAGTGAAGGGGCCTTGTCCACCCAGTTCATACTGTATTCTTATAACATAGCACAGTGGCTGGCATGTCATAATTATCTGTTTAATTAATTAATTAGTGCTTTAGCTAAGGCCCTCATCATCTCTTGCCTGAACAGTTATGTTCCCTAATAGTTACCCCTGCTTTTATTCTCTTCCCTGGTATCAGTTATCTATTGCCCTGTAGCAAACCATCACAAAATGTAGGGTCTTAAAACAATAGCAATCCTTTATCTTGCCCTTGAGTGTGGAATTTGGCAAGTCTCAGCAGGATCAGCCCTTCTCTGTTCCATGTGGCAGTAGATGGGATGGCTCAACTGGGGACTGGAAAGTCCACTTCCAAGATGGCACACTCACATGGCTGGTAAGTTGGTACAGACTGTCAGCTGGGAGCTCAGCCGTGTCAGCTGGGGTCTTGAATTCCTCTCCCTGTGGACCTCTCTGTAAATGCTTGGGCATCCTCATGGTGTGGTGGCTGAGTTCCAAGAGCAAGCATACCAAGAGAGCTAGGCAGAAGCTGTCTTCCCTCCTGTGATCTGGCTTGGAAGTCAGGCAGCATTTTAAGTCTGCCTAGTTACTCCTCCACAATAGGAGTGTCAACCTCATATTGTAAGATGAGCATGCGGAATGTCTGATATTGTTGCAGCCATTTATACAATCTGCAACATCCTCTTTAACCATCTTTCTCAAGGCTTCTAGATTTTCTGAAACACAAAGCTGACTGTGGTACTCTCAGCTTAAAAACATCCAGTGTTCCCCTTTACTACAAGGATACATTCCCTACTCTTAGTGGAAGCACAGAGAGCATGGAGGGCATAAAAGGCTTCCATGGCCTGGTCCCTGAGTCCTTCCTAGTTTCACTGCTCACCTGGTCCCCCAAGTTCATGCTGGTAACACCTTTGTTCTTGCTGCTCTCTCTGACAGGTCAGTTCACTTATCTGATCAGGTGCATCCTCACCTGGAAAGGATGAATGATCATCCTCACCATTGCTCCTCTACCACCATCAGGGTTAGGATACCCTCTGTACATCATCCAGAGCAGCCTTCCATTGGACAATTTAAGGAACAATTTATTTTTCAGTTTGTCCTTGAAAATGACCTCCCGGAGAGAACCAACCTTGTTTTATTTACATATTTATAACTATATGAATGCCCATAGATATAATATATACATTCACATGTATAATATATATCCCAGAACCTCACAACAATAAAAGTTATCACTATATTAAAAGATAAAACTGTGACACACCAAGAATAAGTAACTTAATATCACCATAAATGGCATGGCTAGAATTTTAATCTGCATCTTCCTGGTTCTAAAGCCCTCACTCCCATACACAGTGATCTGCAAGGTTCTTAAACATACCACTAGCACAAGTAATATGAAGAGATAAATAGTTTCTCCAGCTCTCAAAACTAACAAAATAAATTTAGAAGAAAAATAAATGTAAAAACAGGCAATAATCATAAAACAAAGGACCATAAGCTTATGGCATCATCCTTTCGGAAAGTCTAGAAAAAAAGGACTAGGAATTAGTGCTTCTTATACCCATGTCCCGCCAAAAAGCAGAACAGAATAAAGATGGGCAACGGACACAGTCCTAAAATATCTCATAAATACCTCATAATTTCTAGAGAAGCAGGCTGAGGGATGTGAGGCAGTCAGGGGAAAAGATGTAGAAACGCTTCAAAAATGAAAGCCCTCCCCCAGAATCTCAGAGCCTCACCTTTGTTTTTCCCTGGCTGGAAGGAAAGCTAGAGAGGGAATAGAGAATGATTATAATTGCTCAGAGCTAAATACCTCCAGCAATAACAAGGATTTAGCAATGCAGTAAAGAAAATAAATAAGACACGATATCCTGAGGGAGGGAGAGACTTGGAAGGGAAAGAAACACAGAGAGACCCCGTTTTGCCTCCCTCTTCCCACAGATCAAAACGCTGTGGCTAAAATCCCTTGAGTTTCACTTTCTGCGTCTTCCACAGGCTGGGAGCAGAGTCAACACAGCCACTGGGGAGAGGTGGGTGAAGTCCGGCAAGAGAAACATTGGGCCTAAACGTCTGTTTAAAGTGAAATTCTAGGACTCTCTCTGGAATTAGGGAAATGACCCAAAGCCCAAGAGTGACCTCAGTGATAACCCTAGGAGAAGACTTTTTTTTTAAACTAAGTTGCAGAAGAAAAAGCAGAAATTGGTCTGCTAACCATAATGGCCCACATCCCTTCTTGTCCTCATTCACTCTCTCTCTCTCTCTCTCTCTCTCTCTCTCTCTCTCTCTCTCTCTCTCTCTCTCTCTCTCTCTCTCTCTCTCTCGACTCAGATTCTGTCGGAATAAATAGCATTGATCATGCTAAACATAAACACATGGGTGGAGGGAGGGAAAAAGTCTTAGCACTTATGCTACATAACTCATGCAAAACACAGAGTTATCATATACAGATTACAAAATAACTGCATTTAAAATATGTAAAGAAATAAAAGCTATAATTTTAAAATGAGCAAAAGTTAGGAGACTTCCAAAACTTCCAAAATAATCATGCGGATTTGCAAAAGAACTGAACCCCTAAATATGAAAAAATAGGTAATTATTAAAATTCAGAACTCATCATGGCTGGAAGAGCTAAGAAACACAACTGAAAAGAGAATTAATGAACTGGAAGTAGACAGGAAGAGCTGATCCAGAATGAAGCACAAAGAGATGGAAAATTTGAAACAGTAGGAAGGAAAGAATGATATGGTCTAACATACATCCAAACCAAAGTTCCAAAAGAAGAAAAATATACAGAATAGAAAATATTAAAGGTGCTAAGGGTTAAGAATTTTCCAAAAATATTAAAAGATGTGAATCTTCAGATTCAGGAAACACTACAAATCTAAAGCAAGATACCTAGAAAGGATACTATGATGTACCCACCGTACATCACAGTAGAACCACAGAACACCAAAGGCAAAGAAAATCTTAAAGAGTAGCCAGGTACAAATGTCAGATCACCTACAAAACAATGCCAATTAAACTGCCTCCAGACTTCCTTTACAGCAACTATAAAATCCAGAAAAGCATAGATTAATAACTTGAAAGTGCTAAGAGACTGTCATTTTTATTAATGCTTCACCACTAAGTGAATCTAAGAACTTTTAAATATAGTCATAAAGACAGAGAAGGGAAGATGGCCCGACAATAATAGCTAAGTTGGAATTTTTTTACTAGCTCATCGAGATGGAGACTTAGATTGGAAAAATAAATATTGAAATAATAGGATATGCTATTTCATAACAAAAAAATAAAGTGTTGAAAGAAAATACATCCAGATAAACTATGATGCCATCCAAGAAGGAGTATTAAGCTAAATACAAAGTCAAAGAAATACTGAATCTATGACCCAGAGACCTCACTAAAGGGCTATCCAAAGGACACACATCAGGGAAAAGGAGATGATCTACAAGGGAAGTCTAAGATTCAAGAAAAAATGTTGACTAAATAAAGCAATAGTCATGACAGACCATCCAAAGCAGATGTTGGCAAGCTATGGATCATGGGTTAAATTCAGCCCACTGCCTGTTTTTGAAAATAAAACTTTATCGTATCACAGCCTCTCATTTGTTTACATATGGTCTATGGCAGTTTCTACGATACAACAGCAGAGTTGAAAAATCGTAACAAAGACCTTACAGCCAGCAAACCTGGCCCTTTACAGAAAAAGTTTGCTGACCCCTGATTTAAAGCATTTGCAAAATAAAACAAAAAAATAATAATTTATATGTTAAAAGAAAAAATCAGCAAAAAATATTGATCTACAATAATATGTAAAACAGGGCGATTGAATTTAAAGTGTTCTAAGCTCTATTATTATTTGGAGAGAAAAGACATTGGTTAACTTTGGAATTTATGTTTTTTAAGCATATTAAAGTTTTAAGAATAGTGACTGTTTTGGAGTGAAAACGTCCAAAACAGTAGAGGAGGAACATGAAATTTTAAAATACCATCAGTCCAAAACAGACAGAAAAAGAAAATGACAAAGCAGAGAAAAGGCAAATCAAATAGAAAGTAGGGGCTACAATGCCAGAAAGAAGTTTAACGGTGTCAGTCATAAATGTATAGACTTATGGGAAAAGAATCTAAAAAAAAAAAAGAGTGGATATATGTATATGTATAACTGATTCACTTTGCTGTACACCTGAAACTAACACAACATTGTAAATCAACTATACTTGAATAAAAATTTTTTTTAATTTTTTAAATGTATAGACTAATATTCAGCAGTAAATAAAGAATGTCAAACTGAGGTTTTTAAAAAACAGGGATATGCTAGTATACAAAAAGAGTATTAAAAACACAGAAGAAAAATTTTGTGTAGCTTACTGATATCAAATAAACTATACTTTATGGCAAAAGAGTGCCTTTATGAATAAAGAGGGTTGTACCATGGTCAAAGGTTTGCCTCACCAGGAAGATACAGCAGTTCTATATTTGTTCATGATTAATACCATAGTCTCATTTACAAGATAAAAATTACAGAGCTATAAGACAAATTGTCAAATCCATCAACAGAGTAAGAGAGTAAAATCCATCTTTCCTAGGAATAAAGTAGACAATCAGTAAGCTATCGAAGGTTTGAACTACACAATTAATGAGCTTGACCTAATGAACATGTATGTGTGTTCCTGCATCAAACAATTATGAAAATCATATTCTTCCCAAGCTCTCAAAAAGCATTTATAAAAATTGACATCATTGCAGGTCAGAGAGTTCTTAAAGCTTTTCATAGAACCGACATCTGATAAATCACATTCAACCACATTGATTAAATTAGAAATCAGCAATAAGATAACTTTAAATCCAATGCATTTGGACACTTCAGAAGCACACTTTAAAATATATATATATTTTTTTATTGTGGACGGTTCCAAACATACATGTAATCAATCCTATGCTTGTATCAACATTCAAACACACACACACACACACACACACACACACACACACACACACACACTTTAAAATAACTCATGGGTCAAAGAAGAAATAATCATGGGAATCTTTAAATACTTGAGACTGAACCATAATAAAGTCTTCTACATCAAAACCGTTGGCATGCACTAAAGCAATCCTCATAAGTTTAATTTATAATCTTAACTGCTTATATTAGAAAAAACAAAGACTAAAAATTAGTGATCAAAGCATCTAATTTAAGAAGTTAGTAACAGAACACAGAATAAACTCAAGGAAAGTAGGAAGAAAATAATAAAGATACAGGCTAAAATTAATGAAGTCTAAAATAAAGATAAAATACAGGGCTTCCCCGGTGGCGCAGTGGTTGAGAGTCCGCCTGCTGTTGCAGGGGACACAGGTTCGTGCCCCGGTCTGGGAGGATCTCACATACCGCGGAGCGGCTGCGCCCGTGAGCCATGGCCGCTGAGCCTGCGCGTCCGGAGCCTGTGCTCCGCAACGGGAGAGGCCACAACAGTGAGAGGCCCGCGTACCGCCAAAAAAAAAAAAAAAAAAAAAAAGATAAAATACAAAGGATCATTAAAGATGAAAGCAGGTTCTTTGAAAAGACTTAAAAAGTAAACAATCTTTCACTGAAAGTACTTAAGAAAAAGAGAAAGAAATCACAATATCATGATTGAAAAGGCATAACTCAAAGAAAACTGATTAAAATAAAGACAACGAGACATGATATATGTAAGAGAACACTATAAACACCCTGATACTGACAAATTAGAAAACAGAATAAATTGACATTGTTTTGAGGGATAAAGTGTATGGAAGTCACTCAGGAAGAAATAGAAGACCTGAGCGCTCCTCAAACATCTAAAGACATTGAATCAGTATCTTATCTGATAACAAAGAACAAACTCATAGAAATACCCCCTGAATAAGTAGGCTTTCAGTTTTATGGTGTTTTTTTCTACTTTAGAGTTACTTACACTAAGGTTATTCATATCATATAAAGCCATGGTCTTTGGCTACTAACTGTTATAACTGCTTGGAGATTCAGGGAAAACTATATAACCAAATACTTCAAACATTCAGAAAATAGGTCATAGAACTAAACTTAACATGTAAGTTCTCCAAAACCACAGAGCAAGGCATTGATATATAAGGAGCTTCAAACAAATTATGAAAGTTGAGTTTCACATTAAAGAATAGGTGAAGGGGATTAAGAGGTACAAACTTTTAGCTCTAAGACGAATAAGTCACAGAGATGTCATGTACACATAGGGAATATAGTTAATAATACTGTAACTACTTTGTATGGTGATGGATGGTAGCTGGTCTTATTGCAGTGATCATTTCATAATGTATAAAAATATTGAATCACTATGTTGTGCATGAGAAACTAATATAATATTGTATGTTAATGATGACTCTATTTTTTTAAAAAAGACAGGTATCCAAAGGTGACCTGTCAAGTCACCCAGATTAGGAATTAAGACATTCCATCCACTGAGTTTTCCCTTGAAATCCTGAAGTGGATCTAAAAAGTGCCTGTAAGTTTTCCAGAGCAGATGTGTAGTAATACGTCCAAGGCTGCTGTGTTTACGGTTCTCTGAACTGCAGACTTCAGCCTTCCTTAGGTTAAATTTCCCCTTGACTGTTTCCCAGGGCGCTCATGGTGAACTGCAGTTCCCGCCTCACTGTCCCTTCCCTCAGCTGTTTGCTTTTTTCCTAGGAAACCTGGAAGAGTCAAGAACAGGTGGCTTTGGACTGTCAGAACAGAAACTCACTTGTAGCCTTGCAGTGGAAAGGGAGCAGGAAGCACACACCCGATAGCTCTTCTGTCGTACAGAGCAGGAAAGAACACTCCCCCACTTATCCAAAGGCACCTCTGGGTGCTGCTTCATCCTGTTAGATTTCGCAATCAAGGTGGGCAAGACACAGAGAGAAGGAAGGGAAGCAACACAGCCATGGATTTTTTCCCACCTGACTCCACCCCATCCACATTTAGCACAAGCTTGTTACCATCATTTGCTTCTCCAGTGAATGCAATTAAACGCACCTTCATGTCTGATCCACTGGGAACCTGAAATGTTGCTTACAAATTACCTGCCTTCCTCGGCCATTACCGTGCCTGTGTAAGCCAGCATTGCACTAACAACCAGAAGGGAACTGCAGAAAAAGCGCGGCTTGGAAGGGAGATGAACCTGAGTTTATATCCCTCGTCATGGTGGTTTCACACCTCACAATTTAGGATGTGCTTCAGCAAAATTTAATTTTAACATACCATTACCAAAGCTTTAATTAAAAACCCCATTCCCTTTGGACTCGCTATTTGTCCTGGATTCGGTTACGCCCTATCCCAGATCCATATAACTGCCCTGCTTTCTGGCTGAGGTGGCCTCAGAGCAAGGTCTCTGCCACTACAGACCCAGTGCCCACAGTGACAGCTACTACTGGTCCCTGATGTCACCAGTGAGCCTGCCTAGATGGCGTCTTGCCTCACACCTGTGCCATGCACCTCTGCATTGCAGCCACCACTCTGGGGCTTTCACAGAGTTCCTAAGGTACACAATGCCTCAAGACCCACCAGGCACTCACGCTTAACCTGGAAATGCAGGGCAAACTTTGAACAATGGGAGATGGATGTCAATATGTAAATCCACACCCCCTTTCCCTCTCTGAAACACAGCCTCTCTGAAGATTACTTGAGTGATGGAGACGTCACCTTGTGATGAAGCTGTAATCAGCTGGAAACACTCCCTCATATTTGCTCCCCAGCTTTCAGCCTCATTCCTGCCACCCTGGGATCCCACTCCCCAATAAAGTGTTCGGTCTTAAGCCCTTAAGCCTCAGGCTCTGTTTTGCAGGGGACCTGGAATGAGACACCATTCTTTAAAAATGGGTTTCATCTGGGGCTTCCCTGGTGGAGCAGTGGTTGAGAGTCCGCCTGCCGATGCAGGGGATGCGGGTTCGTGCACCGGTCCGGGAAGATCCCACATGCCGCGGAGCGACTGGGCCCGTGAGCCGTGGCCGCTGAGCCTGCGCGTCCGGAGCCTGTGCTCCGCAACGGGAGAGGCCACAACAGTGAGAGGCCCGCGTACCGCAAAAAAAAAAAAATGGGTTTCATCCTTTTCTCTCTGTGCTGCCTCCTTCAGGAACTGGACTCCTACTTATGGGCCATGAGCTCAAGCCAAAGCGGATCACTCACACACACTCCAGCCTGCCCCTTGCCCAGTTCCCACCCCACACTAAATCCATCACAGAACTAGCAGGAGATCATGTACAAAACAAAGGTTCAGATTCAACTTTCGTAAAGAAACTTTCTGTTGAAGTGTTCCACAGCTATATATATATATATTTTTTTTTAACAGCTATATTTTTTTATGTAGCCAGAAAGCGAACACTGAAGAATCCTCCTTTCAAGCAAACATTGGTTCAATAAAATATGAGGCAAAAAAGAGGGAAGAGCATTATTCTTCAAGACCGATTGTCATCACAAATTAAAGCATTTTAACATTCAAATATAATAGCTTATTTTTAGGCAGTTGGGTGGCTTCCTTAAATTTTATTGACAAGGAAAAAAATTAATTTTAAAAATCAGAATGTTTAAAAGTAATGTATCTAATCACACACAAGTGATGGAATAAGGAGACATAACAGAAAATTTTCATTTTGCTAGTCCATTAGGTATTATGTTACATTTCATGTTTCTGAATCACTGGATTTCAAAAAAAAAGCAAATGATATTACTGTTACAATTTGCTTTGCTATTGTGTGTTAAAATGAAACATTTTTGCATGAACTATTCATTTTTATTTTTTTTAATTCTTAGGATTTTAATTAGTGGAAGGAATGACAGGAGGATATCACGTGGCCCAGTGGCTACTCTCTGCTATATCAAATTCTACCCCTTCATAATTGGGAGCCAGAAAACCTTGAAATGCCTGGTGGTTCTTTGATAAACCACATCTTGAGATGTGAGTTTTTCTACCAGAGCATTCCAGCCTTTTCAAAAACCTGTTATCTTCTTTCAGTGATGCTAGCTATACAGCACAAATATCAATACTAAAGTGAAATTTCAAAAGAACCACATGCTTTACAGAAGCAAATGTATTCACTCATTGGCTATTTATCCCAGTGACACACCTGTCTCAGCCACAATTCAAGACTTTGCAAACAGATTTCGTTTGGCGTGTCAGGACTCACAAAGATAACCTGAAAGATTACAACTCAACAAATGTGCTGCCTCTTATTAGATTCTGAATAAGCAGGTAGATATAGATCCTTCATTCATTCAAAGGGACAACCTAACACGTTTATTTAGCACTGCTGTCAGGCACTGGGCTCACCATTTTGCATACATTATCTCCTCTGATAGTGTGATAGTCAGGACAACATTAGCTGCTGTAACAAATAAGACCCCAAATCTCAGTGGATTATCACACTCTCTGCAGTGTCATCCACTGGCAGGCAAGGATAGAAGAAGTGACAAAGGCACACCCATTTCCTAATCACTTGTGGTCACAAGGTGAGACCAGAGGAGAGTCCTCACCTAGATGGGAGCAGCTTGGGGGGCAGTCATCAAATGTAGTCTCTGGCTGGACAACCCATTCTCAGAGAGAATCTACACTGCACAAAAGGGAGCATACTTTTGGGGGTTAACTAACCATCTCCCTCCTTCTCCCCTCCCTCTCTCCCTTTATCCCTCCTCACCTCCCTCCTTTTCTCTTTCCTCTCGCCACCACACACACACACACACACACACACACACACACACACACAGCTTTGCACACACAAACCCTGTGAAGTAGGCATACGTTTTCCATTTGACTAATGATGAAGTGGGCTAAGAGAGGTTTTGCAAATTTCCTGAGGTGTAATAATAACCCAGGTCTATAAGACTCTAAAACCCTGGGTCTTTCCCATATATCATGTGACATATAACAAGTATTTGTACAGCTCTTTCAATATACAAAGCACTTGGGGCTTATTGGGAACTTGTGTGTGAAGTGGCATGCCCTTTCTCAGTTCATATCAATAACGTATTTCTCACAATTTTATTCAATCAATGTTGAATGAATTAGTGGGTACCCCAGGGGACTTTGAGCAATGATATATTTATTTATTTCTGAAGGGTCTTTTTTCAGGTTCATTTTAGAGAATAACGTAATATTTTCATAGCACAATAGTTTTTAACATGGCAGAATTTTTTTTTTTTTTTTTTTTTTTTTGTAGTATGTGGGCCTCTCACTGTTGCCTCTCCCATTGCGGAGCACAGGCTCCGGATGCACAGTTGCGGTACGCGGGCCTCTCACTGCTGTAGCCTCTCCCGTTGCGGAGCACAGGCTCCGGACGCGCAGGCTCAGCGGCCATGGCCCACGGGCCCAGCCGCTGCACCACTGCACCACCAGGGAAGCCCCCAAAACCTTTTTATAAGATATATAGGTTTGACTGTAATTTCAATGGAAGGCTTATAGTCACAATTTTTTTAAACAACTTTGATTTGGTTTGTGGTTCACTAAAAATAAAAGTGATACTTAGAACCAGTTCTGCCTGGGTTCAGTAAATTAATGCGGTTAAGTTCTGGTTTACAGTTAAGTTGAATTCTGGTTCCTAGTAAAAACAGAGCCTTATTTCAAATAAAATAGCTTGTTATGTGTTTTTTTAAAGCCTTTTCCTATAGAGTTGTTTACTCCTTCTTTGAGGCAATAAATCTTGGATAAGATGAATATCCCTTCTACTTTCCTGTCACGTGCCCCCCTCTACCCACCCTCTGTCCACCAATTCATTTCATTTCTATTTCTATTTCGCCTTCTGTGGTTTATTATATTGACTGCTCAGGTAATTAAAATGATGTTTCTGAGTTCAAGTTTCCAGCGAACCTCAACTGGAAAATAAGCATGAGGGGTGTTCCAGTGATCTATCTTTGTATAGCAAACCAACCTACAACTTAGTGACACAAAACAACCATTTCTGTTATGCTCAAAGCTTCTTTAGACCTGACATTTGAGAAGGACCCTGCAGGGACAACTGGCAGGCAGGGTAGCTGGAGATTGGAACCATCTGAATGTGCCTTCACTCACATGTCTGGTGACTGATGCTGACCAGAACCTCAGATGAATCTGTTGGCTGGGACATCTATATCTACAACTACCTGTGTCCTCCCCATGTGGCCTTGGCTTCCTCATACTGTGGTAGCTGGGTTCCAAGACCAAGCATCCCAAGAGAATAAGACAGAAGCATGTAACATGAGAAATCACATGGCATCATTTCCACCTTTGCTCTATTGTTGAGGCAATCACAAAGGTCTGCCCGGGTTCAAGGGTCAGAGGACATGGAGCCCATCACTCCACAAGAGGGTTGTCAGGTCATATGGTAAGAGAATGTGGGATGGGAGATATTATTGTGACCATCTTTGGAAACTATAATCAGCCACAGGAGACACACCCAATAAAGTGGCAGATGCCTGTCCACTCTTCTCTCAGGCTGCTGCTGCCCACGGAATCACTGCACATGTGGCCAGAGAGAATCAATGGAGGCCTGACCATACTGTAATGCTTACTGGACTTTTAGAAAGGCTTGGAATTAACGAAGGAGAATGACAGTAAAGAGAACTTAATTCTCTAGACTAGATGTAGCTATTGTCAGATTGCAAAGACCTGGCCCCTGCAGAGCAGGCCTCTTGGTCCCAAGCTCCTGGAATGCTGCCAAGTGGTAAGAGTCAGCTTCCCTCCCTACAGGATCAGTGCCCAGGTATGTGTCTCCTCCACCCAAGGTCCAGAACACAGTTCTCCAAGGCTCAAATAAAGTCTGCTGTCATCCTCTAAAATCTGCCCTCCTCTCTCTAGGCTGATTGATAATGGAAGCATACATCCCTTCAAACGTATGACCTTGCCCTCAGCACAATGTTAGCTTATTTCCCAGAACACCGTGCATTCAGTGCTGAATTCACCAGGGGTGGGGCCTCCAGTGAACAGTCCAGGCTGGGTTTTGGCCATTCTGTTCAGGGCTCTTTGTGTTTTGCTGCAGCAAGGTGAGATTGTGCCTTCCTGTAACTTCTGCCTTTAGCTCCCTATTTCCTGTGAGCAAATCCATGAAAATACATGCACACACAGCTTGCAAATACATAATCACATCTGACACTCAGAATTACCTGTTGGTATAGATATTAATATTCCCATTTTGCATTCAAGGAAACTAAGACTTAGCAGAAGGGCATGCTCAAGTGTCTTAAACTAGGATTGATAAGTCAACCTCTAACTCCCAGTTGTTCTTTCCTTTGGACCACACTGGATGTGCAGATTCAGAAATTCTAATTTTGAGTCTCGTGCACACGAGTCAATATTTCCCACCTGATATTAACTCATTCATCATTTCCTTTACGGGAGCCTTTGCCACGGGGTGTAGGTAGCTCCCCATCGCTCTTCTCCCTCCCCCTTCCCCACCCCTCTCTTTGAGACTCTATCAATTTATTTTCCATCATTATCCTTTTGGTTTGGATCTGTACCAGTTTTCTCTAAGTGATAGACCACCTTGTATCCCAAAGAGAAATGCTGCTACTCTGCAAAGCAAGCCTTTGCGTCTCTTTTTAAAGAGAGTTCCTACAGTGCGGCAGATTTTAATGACCCCCATCTCTCATGCCTGCATTGGGTCACCTGAGCCACACTGCTCAAAATGATCTAACCACCTCATAATGCCAGCCGAGGCAGACTCAGGCTCGCCACGGGGCACCCAGCCTAATTCATTATACCACTCAAAGCCATAAATCACAGGATTCTCCCCCTACCCTCCTTTCCCTCCCACCAAAAGGAGGGCTCACATGAAATCTATTTACATGGGATGATTATTCAATTAATTTTTTCATTACACTTGCCAGGAAGCATTGCCAGGATTTCTAAAACTGCCCTGTATGTTTGCATTAATGATGACGGTGGTTTGTGCTACTTAATTTAGCAATCACGGCCCATTTGGAGGTCATGCCCAGCCATATGCAGACTGGAGATGGTAGAGGGGCAGCTTCCTGATCAGGAACATGTGAGCACCTGACACATGTCTAGGATAAGCACAGAGATATTAATATCTCTATGTGCTGTCCCCACAGCCATTCCCACTGTGGTGGCCTTAGCACAGGCTTAGGGCCCTCATCCTCAACAGCCCAGGTGAAACAAGACCCCTTGGCTGCTCTCCCTGTCTCTTTGACCCCTTCCAATCCACCCCCCATAAAGGCTGCCATAGTGACCTTCCTAAAGTGTAAATCTGATCTTTTTGCCCCTCACGTCAGTGGTGCCCAGTGGCCCAAGGAAGAAGGTACAAGCTCCCATCTTGCCTTGCGTGCAACACCCTTTGCATGCACCTGGCCAGCCTCAGCTCTCTCTACCTGCTCCTCCACCGCAAGAGGAGACCCATGCTCCAGCCACATAAATAACCTCCAAGCGACTCACAATTCCTCAGCCAAACAAGCTCTCCCCGGCACCCAGGCTACTTCCTCTGCCTGAAGTGCTTTTTACTCCCTTATCCACCTGGCAAATTTGCACCCACTATTCAATACCCAGCTCAAAAGTCCCCTCTCTTGGGAAGTTTTTACGGCTCTCACAAGGCACGAGCAATCTTTCTGGGGTCTCCATAGCGCATTGTAAATTCTTTACTCACAGCCCACACCTCATGTTTTAATTCTCTGCTTTTCTGTGAGCTAGATCGGTGCCCTGGTCATTCTTTCTTGTATCCCTAGTATGGGGACACTCAAATGAAAACTTTTTAAAAAAGACAGATTATTTGGAATTTACCTAGACCTATTGAGAAGCCCCAGAATTGGTATGATTTTTTCTACTGAAGTGTAGTTGATTTACAATGTTGTGTTAGTTTCTGGTGTACAGCAAAGTGATTCAGTTATATATATTTTTTTCTTTTTCATATTCTTTTCCATTATGGTTTATTACAGGATATTGAATATAGTTCCCTGTGCTATACAGTAGGTCCTTGTTGTTTATCTATTTTATATATAGTAGTTTGCATCTGCTAATCCCTCTCCTAATTTATCCCTCCCCACCTCTTTCCCCCTTTGGTAATCATAAGTTTGTTTTCTATGTCTGTGAGTCTGTTCCTGTATTATAAATAAATTCATTTGTATATTTTAGATTCCACATATAAGTGATATCATATGGTATTTGTCTGACTTACTTCACTTAGTATGATAATTTCTCGGTCCATCCATGCTGCTGCAAATGGCATTATTTCATTCTTTTTTATAGCTGAGTAATATAGCATTGGTATTTTTAACAGTTTCCAGAGTTGTTTCTTTTGCTGCCAACCTGGCCAGGTCCACAGACCCTGAGTTGGGGACCTACCACCCCAGCATGTGGCCTGCCTCAGAGCAGGGGCTTAATGATTATCTTGTAACAAGTGGAGGAACGCATGGCTATTGGGTAGACGGAATCACAGAGTAGGGTTGTGTTGATAAAGGCAACGGGGCAGCAACTGCTCTCTCCTCACCATCACAGGCCAACACTGAACTGAAAGGGATCCTAGCTCTGTGAGCCTGTTAGAAAAGAAATGAATGAAACGTCACTTTGGGTCTCACATAAATTTGGGTCTCAGGCTTGGAGCCTGACTCCTAGGCTCCAAGCACAGTGTACACCTGCTGCCTAGCATCTACCCTTTCCCATCAGATCTGGGTGCCGATGAAAAGAAGGATGGGTGGGCAATACCTGTGCAGACCTGGTCCTCAGCTCACATAGTGGTAGGAGTTGCTACAGATGCTAAGGATGCTCTGGAAATCCAGCCCTCTCTCCCTTTGGCCAGGCACTGGGAGAGCCTTAAGGATCCACTGGCCCCCACAGGCTGTGAACCAGAGTCGTAAAGTCACCCCCTGTCCTACTGTTGCTGAAGCCAAGCCCTTGGATTTCTTCTTCCTCCTTTCTGGAGGGCCAACATCTCAGAGGGGGGATCGTCTGTGGCTCCCAAATTGACTTCCCCTCTTGGTTTTACTTAGAGAATGCAGGTTCATTCTCGAGCACTGGTATATAATATAGATCATATTGAGAATATAGATCCTATTTAGCTGATCAGGCCTTCATCATCAGTCCATCAAAATCTTCACTGGCTACAAACCTTTCCCTGTGAGGACCAGGGAATGGAGGGGGAGTGTCTGTCGTTGTGGCTAAGTTCACGTCTGAACCTGCCGGTGCTTCTGCACATAGGACTGGCCCTCCCTACCATGCAGGGCTGGAGCAACCTCTGTGCATTGTTGATTTGATGTACACAGAATTAGATGCCTGCCTGAAGCCCCCTCTTGGCCGACTTCCATGTCCTGAAATGCTCACCCCAGATTCCACCTAGGGGCATCCTGACATGGACACATATCTTCCCAGGAGTAACCAACATGCAGAGCTTTTAGGGACTGGACTCTCAGGTAAGTCATCACTAGCCATTGTACTCCAGCTGAGAAAAAAACTAAGAAAACCTAGAAAAATCTACAAAAACCCAGAAAATGAGAAAACAGGGAAAGAAATGAACATTTATTGAACTTCTACTATGTGCCTGGGATTAAATATTCCATTTAATGCCCACAACCCCCTTATAACACAAGTATTATTCTGCTCATTTACAGATGAGGAAACTGCGGCTTATGTGGATTGGGTTACTTGTCTAATTTTGTACGGGAGTCAAGACCATGGCTATCTGACTCTAAAGCCTTTAATTATTTCATTATCCAATCCTTTCTCCAGGTGGGACCCTCCAGCAGAGCTTGAAGTAAAAGGCTTGAGTCTTGCCTACATACGGTGCATTTTAATTTGGGAAAAACCTGTAAAGAAAGAGGCAGTGCTTGGAGCGCACATTACCGATGTTCAGGCAGCATAATACCTCAGGGTTCCTAGAAAAGTGGGCAGTAGAGGGGGTCGAGGGCCAAAGACCCCTGTGAGCTGCTGAGCTGGGGAAGCTCACTCTCCCTGGTCCTCTACGGGGTAGGGAGGCAATTGGCCCACCCATATTTCTCTGGTTGGGAGGAGGGTTGAAAAGAGCCAGCTATGAAAATTCAGAATCAGACCCACACATTTATCAAGGGGACAGGAGCAGGGGAAACAGGGAGAAAATTCCAAAGAATAGTAAGACAGTTTGTCTTCGAGGAAATGGGGAGACAGTAGACACAAACGTGTAATTACAGTACGCCTAAGAGTCTTGCTGCATTCTCATCACTAGAAATGTGCTTAAAATATGGGGTGAGTCCACAAGGGGCAATTAGTTCTAGTGGACAAAAGAGGTAGACGGAAAGCTGACACTTTAAGGGTAAGGACAACATCCCATCCCTGTGGCCTCAGCCTGTGTGAGAGTTAACTGGGAGCGGACGGGCCTCCAGAGCTGGCAGTTCCCTCCTAACCACAGAAAGGTAGCAAGTGATTATTTTGTGTCGCCAGGCAGGAGATTTATTTAACTTCTTTTTGGTGGAGACCTATAAATGTTATCAGAGTCCCTGCTGTCAAGTTTTGCAGTCCCTTTTAAAAACTCAGGATCTTAATTCACTACATGACCTCCCAGGAAGCGTGAAATCCTCCACGGATGGACGATGCAGGGTGAGGAAGGAGGTGGCGCTTGCAGCCATGTTTCCCGAGGAGCCTTCTCGGTGCCCCCTTCCTGGCCCCCCCCCTCTTCCCCTCCCCTCTCCTCTCCTGGAAGTCCAGCTGGCAAAGCCCGTGGTAGAAGACACATGAGAACTTTGGGCCGCATAGGATGGTTTGATGGAAGTCCTGATTTTCTCCTGTCAGACTTCACAGCATTTGTACCACCAGCCTCCCCTCAGCCTCCTTGGAAAGACTGCCATCAGCAGCCATCTTAGTTCCCTTCTTGGGATTAGCAGTAAATCCCATCATTGGGCCTTTTGAGCAGACTTTTGTCTGCCTTTGGGCCTTTGTACTACACACTGAGTCAAGAATGTAAATACTCGTCTTTAAGCTACTCAATCACTATAGCTCCTTTCCAATTATCTAACTAAACACGAGGTTAACCTACAACTTGAGCTCACTGGTCTTCATCTGAAACAGTCAGGAGGGTCTGTGAAATGTTTGTTGATATTGTGAGAAAGGCCATATGACCTTCTGCCTGCCGCACTGAAGAAGAAGGGGAGCCTAGAGGGTTTTGTTTCCTTTGTATTATTATTAAAATGAATATGTGGGGTTTTGGGGGAAAACTTGGAATATTCCAGAAAGTATTGAAAATAATTTTTTTTTTAAAACCCTCATAATCCCACAATTCAGAGATAATCATTGTTAACATTATGGTACATTTCTTCACACACACACACACACACACACACACACACACACACACACACACACATATGATTTTCAATTTATGACTTTTCCTGCTACTTTATCAACTAGTTTTCATAGGCAGCCGATCAGTTAGTAGTCTTTTGGTTCTGAAGCAGAAACGGGGATTTATTGGCTCACATAGATGAACGTCCAGGGATAAGCATGTATCAGACATGGTAGAATCTGGAGTTTCAAGCCATGTCCCTAAGACCTGAGCTCTTGTCACCGCTGCTCTGCCTTCCTGTGTGGTCTCCACTTCAGATTGGCTTCCTCCTCAGGCTGGCAGAATGGCCGTTCACGGCTCTGGGATTCTCCTCACAGCTTCATAGCAAGTTCTAACAGAAGTCTCATATCATTACCTCTGAATTGGTCCCCTGCTCATCTCTGAGCCAGTCCCTGTGTCCAGGATGATACAATTCTCTGATTGGCCAGGACTGTTTCACATGGCCACTCTTGGAGCCAATAAGAACAGTCTCTGCCTCCCATCTTAATGCACTGAGAAGGCAGAAATGGTTTCCTGCAAAGAATTTGGGCATTATCCCCAATGTCACAATATTCTGGTGGAACTAAGTGTCAGTGACACTGTCCACTGCTGTTGCTGCAGCTCCCGTGTATTTTAAGGATTCCTGCTTCCCTCTGGCTAGTATCTCCATTGGTGCCAACGCTGAAATGAGTAAGAGGGGGAAAACACATCATGCGACCTTCCAGTTTTAGGTAAATCTTATTTTTTTATTTTTTCATATGCTTCAGTGGCTACTTGTGGTAGAAGACGTACAAAGTAGTAACTGATCCTCTTACTTTTAGCCCCAAATCCCCAAAGACAGGCTTAATACTCGGCTTAGTCTACCTGCTCTGTGGTAATTTATGAGGTCCATACCCTGAACCCACCTGCTGACATAGCTATGGGCTCCTATAAGGAGTCTTGGCCCAAGATAGTCCCTGGCTGGTCATTGCATAATTCTTCCTTTATTGTTTTCCTTCATGTATCTTTTAGTGGGAGCCCAGAGAAGTCTGTAGAATAAGATGCTTGAGTCTTTGGGGTTTGGGAGGCTGAGTACATGAGATTTTTTAATTTATAGGTTTCAGGCATGTGAGTGTTACTGCCATATAGAACATGGGAGGGCTCCCATCATAACCATCAGAGGAAAAGGAAAGGATATTAGGGAACAAAAATAGCCATGTGTACAACAAGCACTTTCCCATGTCCATAACCATCCTTTGAAAATATGATTTTAATGGTTGCATAAAACTCTATTGTACGAACGTACTGTATTAACCAATCACTGTTGGATGCTTTCTAATTTTGTGTCTGTTTTGCACTGTTCTAATGTAATGCTATAAGGAATATCCTTGCATATAAATCTTCAACTGCTTCTTTAATTATTTCCTCGGGATAAATTTCTAGAAATGGAATTTCTGGATCACAGGCTTTTTACGTTGGACTTCCAGAGAAGTATTCAGTTATAAGACCACCCACTGGGTGTGACCTGACCATGCTGTTAACGTGAGAAAAAGAATATTGGGATTGAGGAGAAATGATAAAGCAGATGGCAGCCTGAAAGTGATTTCTTAGGAGAGCCTTAGGAGAGGTAAAGTTGAATCAAAATTAAAAAGTGGAGCAAAAAGTTATCTTCCTTGGCGTATGCATGGAATGGAGCCATGAAAGTGTCTTTCTGGAATCCATTTTGACATAAAGGTCACCCTGAACAGTATAATACTGATAGACCCCTGGGTCTTGGGAGATGGGCTAGAAAAACTATTTTTTCAGCCATTCAGTTTTTGTTAAAGTCAACTAAATATGTTAAATAAAACCTACTTTTCTTATTTAACCATTCAAGCTACATAGAGACAAAAGTGAATCTAGTCACTCATTCATTCATTCATTCATTCGACCAACATTTCACAAGATGTTTATTTGCAAAACATTATTCTAGGTATTTGAGGCTACAGAATTTGAAATGAAGAAAATAAATCTCTCTAAGAGCTAAGCAAAACCTTCCACACATTAAAGAAATAAATCTGAAATATGTGCATGACTCTTACTGAAATAGAATGGTTCCTAGGTGACAGTAAGACCCGGTGATGAGTTAACTGATTTTATTAACTTATCCAGAGATAGAATGTATCAGACAGAAGAGAGAGGTTATCAGAGAACATAGAAGAGGGAAAATGAGAGAGATCCATTTTGGCGGTGCCCATCAAAGCTCTATTCCAGTAGTCTAGGAAGCCCACAGCAACACATGATTTGTTTGATTTCTCTGTGGACACAGATGCATCAGACCATCAGAGCCTGATGATATTAAACATTCAAATCCACCACCAAGGCCCCTTGCTCTGATGTCTTATAATCCATGCAAACTTCTGACAATTTGACATTATACGTAGTTTTCCAAGATGGAGAAAATGTACAGATCAGGCTAATGTGAATGCCTGCTCCTCCTGTACGTTGTATTTCCCATTGTAAATTAGTGAATTGACATTTTTTAATTAAATTTATTTATTTTACTTATTTATTTTTGGCTGCGTTCGGTCTTCGTTGATGCGCACAGGCTTTCTCTAATTGCAGCAGGCGGGGGGCTACTCTTCGTTGCAGTGCACGGGCTTCTCGTTGCAGCGGCTTCTCTTGTTGCAGAGCACGGGCTCTAGGTGTGCGGGCTTCAGTAGTTGTGGCTCGCGGGCTCTAGAGCGCAGGCTCAGTAGTTGTGTCGCATGGACTTAGTTGCTCCATGGCATGTGGGATCTTCCCGGACCAGGGCTCGAACCCGTGTCCCCTGCATTGGCAGGTGGATTCTTAACCTCTGTGCCACCAGGGAAGCCCCATGAATTGACATTTTGATTTATAGACATGAGTTTCTTGTGAGCTGGGTTAAGAGCTGGCACACTGAGAAACTGGCCCACTTAATATGCCGAGAGAATCAACCTCCTAAGCCTTCAAGGCTGAGGTTAGATTCACCAAAGTAATACCATCCTATGACGAACCAACCTGCTCAGCACAGTATCTGTTATATAGAAGTTGTCCAACAAATGCTGCTTGACTTAAATGGATTGGAATTGAATGGGTTTGATTTAATTAAGGTTGGGTGTGTGAGAGACAGAGAGAAAGACAGAGATAAGGACAGGCTCATAGACTTGGGAAATGTGAATGAATGAGGTCACGCAGGAGTAATGGAAGCTGTAGAGGGAGGTAGGGGATCTGATGGTGGTAACTTAGCAAATTTCCATAAGAAGGAGCTGGAAGAGGAAGAACAGTTACTGGGGCACGTGAAGGTCAGGCAGAGAGGAAGACTGAGTAGTGCTGAGGAAGTTCTAGTTTATCCTTCTCTGTCATTACTTTCTCCATAAATTACCTACATCCCTAGCTTTAAAGATTATTTATGAAGAATCTTTTATAATAATCCAAACTCCTATATCCATGTGACAATGTGCCATCTATAATGAGATGTCTGCTGGGTTCCCTAATGTAACACATGAAACAGAACTCTTGATGCGTCGCCTCGAAACCTATTCCTCCTTTATTCTCCCCAGCTGAGTAAATGGTTCTCCAGCTGTTCAAGCCAAAACCAAGGCATCACCCTTAATTTTTTCATTTTCTTCACTCACCTCTCCCCCAACCCCACATCAAATCCATCACTACCTTCTGTGGCTCCATCTAAAAAATATGTCTCAAATTCAAAACTTCCCTTGTCCTCACCGCTCTTCTTGTCCTCCCCGCTCTTCATCAAGCCACCAGTATTTCTTGCATTCTAATGATCGTCCTGATTATGTCATTGGCACCTTTGCTCTTTTAAAAATACACATGGGTTCATGTCGCTCCCCTGCCTAAAATTATTTCATGGTTTTCCACTGCAATTAGGATAAAACACAAAATCCTCCCCATATGGTCTAAAAGTTCCACATAACTAATCCTGAATAACCCTCCAACTCCATCTCCTACCACAAATCCGCTGTTGACTATGACCCAGCCACAGGGCTTTCTTTCTCTTGCATGAAGTTACCAAGCTCATTCCTTCCTCTAAGACATGGCATTTGCTACTCTTCTGCCCCTACGTTCCATCCCAATCTTTGCAGGACTGCCAGGTGTTATTCAGATTTCTCCTGCTAACCATCTCTAAGGGCCCTATCAAATTACCCAGTCCCAACTACAGCCACATTGAAACACATCACCTTGTTCTGTTTTCTCCATGGCACTCCCTTATTTGGTAATGTGCCAACTGTCCTCTTCACTCTATCTCTCCACCACACGCATCCCATGAGAGCAGGGACATTTTTCCCCACCACTGTGTTCTCCAGGATCTATAAGACTGCCTGGCACATATTAGGTGCTCAGTAAATATGTATCCAATAAAAGATGAATCAACAGAAGATTAAGAAGCTAAAGGAAATTCTATAAGAGGAGGAGGAAGCCAACAGCCTGCTCGCTTTTTACCAGAATATATTTTTCTCCACCAAGAATCCCCATTAAAGAATTTAGTTCCATTTGCAATATTTTATTTTGCATTCAAAAACCCAAATACTTGATCTCTCTGGCTCTTCTTAATGGTCTCAGGAGGAATGCCAAAAACAAAAAAGCAAAAAAAAAATCCACCCATGCTGCTGAAATACCGGAAAGATGATTTTCATGCATTCAAATTCAATATTTATACTGGAATACAGAAATGTGATTCTAAGAGAAAAAGAGTAACAAGAAGATACAACTCACTGCAGTCTAGTCCTACTTTCTATTTTTTTTACCTTGAAGAAACGACTTAAATTCTCTGAGCCTTAACATCCCCAGGTGTAAAGTAGGTGTATCAATACCTGCCTCTTTTTTCTAACTCTCAGGTCTATTTTAACTCATAAAGTGTGAAAAATACCTAACAATGGCTTAAGTTTAGAGATTTTATAGGTTATAGAGCTTGTGATTTTTTTGATAGCTTTGGAGAGAAGAGTGAGTTATTATTTTTATGGTCATAATTCAGAGACAGTTTATCACATTATATAACCTCGAAAATAACTGTTCTTTGATCAGAGAAATAACATGTTTACATTATGGACTGTTACACTAGTAATAGGATCCGTCACTGCTGCATTAATGAAAAGGAAGATGCTAGAATGAGAAGAATGGAAAATCAATTTATCTACTTTTCCAACCCAATATTTATATGCTGACACCAAGTGCTGATACAGAGTCAAGTATCAGATGTTTATGTAATGTCTCAAACACTACAGGCAGCCAAGATTTTCTTCTGCAAATTCCAACTGCCTGACTTAAGTTCCAAGTAGGATTTCTTGCTTCTTCTGCACATCCATGGTATTACATTGAATATTTTCCACCTGTGATTGGTAGAGTGGGATAAATAACTTAACAGTTACGTAAGTTAAATTTTTTGCTGCAAATACCAAACAACTTGACTAATTTTGGCTTTAAAACACTGGGGTTTATTTGAATCATCCAGAAAGAATTCTGAGAGAGAACAGTCCTAAAACTGATACAGTGACTCAGTGATGCCATCAGAAACCCAGTTGGTATTTGTTTAACAACCATCCTGAAGGGAAAGTCCTGATATGTCATATTTGCCAATTTCCATAGTGTACATACTTCCACCACGGCTTGATTTTAAACCTCCAACGTGATATAACTGATTTTGGAGTTGGGAAGAAATACTCAGTAGCACACCATTACGGAGTATCTCCACCACGCATGTAATAGATGTAACTATCCTTAAGAGCATTAGATAATAGTAAAATGTAACAGAAGAATTAGGAAATTAGGAGCTTAGGGCCTTATCTTTGTTTTAATAGAATTTATTTAATTGTAAGTTTATATAAAGTAATTTTTAGTAATGGCTGTGCTGAGGGGACTTCCCTGGTGGTCCAGGGGTTAAGACTCCGTACTCCCAACGCAGAGGGCCCGGTTGAATCCCTGGTCAGGGAACTCGGTCCCGCATGCCGCAGCTAAGAGCCCGCATGCCACAACTAAGGCCAGGCCCAGCCAAAAAAATAAATAAATAACTTTTAAAAATAATAATAATAGCTGTGCTGAACAACAGGCTTGCAAAATTTCTGGAAATTTAACAGTCAACTCTCGCAAGCTGGTACAGCCGTGTCCCACACACCACTGAATGTAGGTTCTTTACATAATTTTGCTCTTCCATCTTCTAGGTGCACACTTTTCATCCACGTGCTTGTTGCCTTATGGTCGCAAGAAGGCTGCTGCCCTTCCAAACCTCACATGTGCATGCCAGGCAAGGAGAAGAAAAAGAGGGGACTTCCCTGGAGGTCCAGTTGTTAAGACTTCACCTCCCAGTGCAGGGAGTGTGGGTTCAATCTCCGGTCAGAGATCTAAGATCCCACATGCCTTGCGGCCAAAGAACCAAGACATAAAGCAGAAGCAGTATTGTAACAGATTCAATAAAGACTTTAAAAGTGGTCCACATGAAAAAAAAAACCTTAAAAAAAAAAAGAAAAGGGGTAAAAAGCAGCATGCCAATTTTTAAAAAAATACTTGCCCAAAGCCCCACTCGGAGGCTTCTGTTTACAGCTTGCTTGCTGGAATTGTCCACATGTGCCTAGGCCAAAGATGGCTACGCAGAAAGGAATCACGAATGAAGGCTGGGTTGGCCAACTAAATGGATCTGCTATAACAATAAAAATATCTATGGAACTCCAACTTTTAAGACACCATACCATGCTCAGCACAATGACACAGAGATGAAAATAGAGTGGTTCAAGACTCAGTGCTTGCCCTCAAAGATTCTTGGAAGGTAAGACATACATACATGGAAATATAGCCAGCAATTCTCCTTTAACAGCACTCTGAGACCCGAGTGTTGGCACAGAAGCTAAGTACCTCTGGACCTCGCAGAGGCAGGCATCACTCTGGACTGGGTGGTCCATTTCAACAGAAGGGCTCATCAACACAGAAAGAGAAGTCAGTTCAAACAAGTAACTGCCAACAGGTTTATAAATTCTGCTTAATTTGAATCATTAATTAGTACACATGAGCATGGCCTTTGTACACTCCCCAATTTTAGTTATTTTAGCTAATTGCATGGGAGGCTGAAATTTGTGTGGAAATACGTGGACTTAAATTAAATTGCCCTCTCTGAAATGACCTACCTGCTTTTTCTAGGTAACAGATAATTATCATTTTTCTAAGCTTAGTCCAATACTCTTCAAAGCCCTCTGGGATCACATTACTGGTATCAAGTGGTTTTTCAAGTGTTCCATTTTTTAAAACTTCTATCTTTCTACGCAAGGAAGAACATGACCGCAGTGGCTTAAAGCATCATGTGAATATTTCCAAATGATGATCGTAATACTGATTTGAATATTATTGCCATTCCCCTGGAAATTTCTATCATCATCAAGGTTGAATTATATTATGCCTGTATTTCTTTAAATGTTCAGAGCTCTCTCATGCGCCTAGGCAGAGTGGAGGACCCTCACTCTTAGCACGAACAGACGTCACCTAAACCAACAAGAACGAAGTTTGCTCTAAGTTGCTGAGCTATACAAGCCTTCGGGGCTGTGGAATCAGGCCATCAATTTTGCCTGATGTAAGAGGTTATTCTCTTACTGCTTTTCAGTTTTGCCCTTTTAGCTCTGTACGGGTCACCAATGAATTCCTGCCTTAAAAAATCTGGCATAATGGCCTGTTGGGCACAATGATAGGTATGGAAAGTTCAGAGAAATTTTGACTACAAGGTCCTTCAGGACCTGTGACAGACAAATAACAGCATCCTCTCCTGCCCCAGGTAACCTAGAAACCTTTCTTTTCCCCACCACCCTGCCTTTCTCCCCACAGTACTCACTATGCCCATATAAAAATAATACATTAACCAGCTGTTGCTGCTGCATACCTGACTTCCCCAAACACACTGCCTTACAGCAGCAAAAATGTCTTTTTCTAGCTCCTAGGAGTTTCTGGGACAGCCCAGGATGTGGGTAAGCTTAGCCTGGCTGAGCCTTCCAGTGGGGTTCAGGCCCGCTCTCTGGGTCTCTACCTCTCTTTGGACCAGCTGCTCCCTGGTGCACGGTCACGGTCTTTGTCAATAAGTAGACACTGAATGCCTGTGACTATCCCACTAATCACCTGGGGGCTAAGATAGGGGTAACACTATAAAGAAAAATTTAGTAATGGAATCAATTTGCACAAACACACTCAGCATAGCTGGTTGATAATGCAAAACATTACATGATTAAAAGAGAATGGGAATGGATAGGTAGGATTTTGATAGATCTAAGCAAGGGCATTCTCTCTTTTTTTTTTTTTTTTTCGTTTTAACATCTTTATTGGAGTATAACTGCTTTACAATGGTATGTTAGTTTCAGCTTTACAACAAAATGAATCAGTTATATATATACACATGTTCCCATATCTCTTCCCGATTGCGTCTCCCTCCCTCCCACCCTCCCTATCCCACCCCTCCAGGCGGTCACAAAGCAACGAGCTGATCTCCCTGTGCTATGTGGCTGCTTCCCACTAGCTATCTTCCTTACGTTTGGGAGTGTATATATGTCCATGCCTCTCTCTTGCTTTGTCACAGTTTACCCTTCCCCCTCCCCATATCCTCAAGTCCAATCTCTAGTAAGTCTGTGTCTTTATTCCTGTTTCACCCCTAGGTTCTTCATGACATTTTTTTTTCTTCTTAAATTCCATATATATGTGTTAGCATACGGTATTTGTCTCTTTCTGACTTACTTCACTCTGTATGACAGACTCTAGGTCTATCCACCTCATTACAAATAGCTCAATTTCGTTTCTTTCTATGGCTGAGTAATATTCCATTGTATATATGTGCCACATCTTCTTTAACCATTCATCCGATGATGGACACCTAGGTTGTTTCCATCTCCGGGCTATTGTAAATAGAGCTGCAATGAACATCTTGGTACATGATTCTTTTTGAATTATGGTTTTCTCAGGGTATATGCCTAGTAGTGGGATTACTGGGTCATATGGTAGTTCTAAAGGGCATTTTCAAAAGAAGAAACACATCTAAGGGAGGCAAAGGAGCTATATGGGAATGAGTGTTATCTCAAACACACATCATCCTAACTTTTTTTTAAATTTTTTTTGGCCGTGCCACGTAGCATGCAGAATCTTGGTTCCGCAACCAGAGATCGGACCGGTGCCCCTTGCATTGGAAGCACAGAGTCTTAACCACTGGACCGCCAGGGAAGTTCCACATCATCCTAACTTTTATAAGGTGAGCTATGCATAAGGTGAACCAGTAGACTGGTTACACGTTGGCCCTGTTTCTCAATCCCTAATTTTTAACTATCTTTCCATTACTTGATTTGTTAATAATAATAATTGTAGAATGGCACAAAAAGAGGAATTCTTCAGAATGCTTCTATAACATCAACATACATAGTATCTAAACAATCGATTTTGCTTTATAGATTCAGGCTTCTTTAAAACCAGAAATACCTTCCTACAGAGACTTTTATTCACATGTAAAGAAATCACAGCCACGGAAACAGTGACTGAAGGATTTCATTCTAGGCAGGAGGAGACCGCAGTCACTCAGTTCTGTGGTCCCCTGGCAGTGGCGATGCATGCAAAGATTACTTATGTCTTTTATTCATTTCAAATGAAGTCTGGAAGAACAGACATTTAAAGGCTGCGCTGGTTTGGATCCAGTTCCTAAGTTTTGCCTCCAGGGGATTCAGAACTCTGGCCATTGGACTGAACTGGATTCCAAGAGCTGGAAGGTCACTGAACCTTCTTCCTTCATGTTACAGATGCTGAAAAAGAAGCTGGGAGTTTAATCAAATAAATTTGAATAAAACTGGGACTAAAATCCAGGTCACCTGATTTCCCAGGTGAAGGCAATATTCTGCCAGTCACCTCCTGGGTCCCTCTTGTGCTCCCAGAGCATTTCCTGTAAGCCCTCTCCTCCCACCAGCTTCTGCAAAGTCAACTCTTCAGAACAGGCACGAGAGCCTTGACTTCAGACAGAACTCATTTCAAATCACACTCATCTAAAAAGGACACCCATTTGCTGCGTGTCCTTGGGCAAACTGCATGATCATTCTCTGCTTCCACTTCCTCTCTGTAAAAGGGTGTTAATGATATCTAACTTGCAGTGTTATTAGAAGAGCAAATACAATAACACACTGCACAGGGCCTGGCCTGTAGGAGCAGAACTACAAATAGTGGTTATGATGGTGACAATTAAGTGACTCAGAGGCCAGTCCGGGGAGGATGCATGCACAGAACACTTGGCCCTGGGGTCTTATGGCATCACCTGGCCTGAGACCTGGGTAGGTTTCTGTAGTTTTTCTGCCCTGGGACAGCAGAACTCAGTCTGCTGGGAGAGAGAAGATAGGGAGGCCTCCCAGCCCTGCCAAGTACCCTGTTTGGGGACTTGGGAAAAGCAATAATTTCCCTGCTGCACATCCTCACCCACCCTGCCCAGGGTGTTACCATTAATTTAATGACTCAGATGAGGATAAATGTACCGTTGGAGTGGGATGGAGAGAGTAATGGATCTTGAGATTCAGAGATTTCCCTGAGGATAGGGAGATAGATTTCCCAGAAGGTAGATGGAGATGTGCTCCATGGAGACGGGAAGAATGGGATGCTTGATAAAAGGGTCCTGAAGGGAGGGGACCAGTGTGGGGAGAAGGACCCTGTGGAGAGCCTGCTGGGCTACAGGGAAAACTATACTGGACAGTGTTCAGTTTCCTCCTCCAATGTTTTAAGTCCCCTGATTCACCCCCACATTCGTGAGGATAATGTAATCAAAGCTTGAGGGATAATATGATGGAGAACGAAGCATCAAGAGAATAGTGAAAAGGGGGACCTGCCTGAATTGTCTTGGAGGTAAATGTTGGGTTCTACAGGCATACGCACATCCCAAGAAGCTACATGAATTATTAGAGCTAGCACTGCTGAAATCCAGAAGGAAAACAAATATATTCTCCTGTCCCACCCTGTCTCATAACTTGAGAGGTTTTCTTGCACGCTGGAGACCATCCTGCACATTATTGTACAGAAAGTGTTAATTCCTATCCTTCACCCCCTCTTTAAATATGGCACTGTATGGCGAATATATCAAAAATGAAGCAGACTCACAGATATAGGGAACAAACTAGTGGTTACCAGTGAGGAGAGGGAAGGGGGGAGGGGCAATATAGAGGTAGGGGATTAATAGGTACAAACTATTAGGTATAAAATAAGCTACAAGGGTATATTGTACAACATGGTGAATATAGCCAATGTTTTATAATAGCTATAAACGGAGTATAACCTTTAAAATTTGTGACTCACAATATTGTATACCTGTAACATATAATATTATACATCAACTATACTTTTATTTTTTAAAAATGGCACCATATGGTCATTGGAAATAAGAAAGGGTCCATTAGAAAGCCCAGAGGTAAACCCACGCACACACGGTCACCTTATTTTTGATAAAGGAGGCAAGAATATACAATGGAGAAAAAGCCTCTTCAATAAGTGGTGCTGGGAAAACTGGACAGCTACATGTAAAAGAATGAAATTAGAACACTCCCTAACACCATACACAAAAATAAACTCCAAATGGATTAAAGACGTAAATGTAAGGACAGACACTATAAAACTCTTAGAGGAAAACACAGGTAGAACACTCTATGACATAAATCACAGCAAGATCCTTTTTGACCCACCTCCTAGAGAAATGGAAATAAAAACAAAAATAAACAAATGGGACCTGATGAAACTTAAAAGCTTTTGCACAGCAAAGGACACTATAAACTAGACAAAAAGACAACCCTCAGAATGGGAGAAAATATTTGCAAATGAAGCAACTGACAAAGGATTCATCTCCAAAATTTACAAGCAGCTCATGCAGCTCAATATCAAAAAAACAAACAACCCAATCCAAAAATGGGCAGAAGACCTAAATAGACATTTCTCCAAAGGAGATATACAGATTGCCAACAAACACATGAAAGAATGCTCAACAGCATTAATCATTAGAGAAATGCAAATCAAAACTACAATGAGATATCATCTCACACCGGTCAGAATGGCCATCATCAAAAAATCTACAAACAATAAATGCTGGAGAGGGTGTGGAGAAAAGGAAACACTCTTGCACTGTTGGTGGGAATGTAAATTGATACAGCCACTACGGAGAACAGTACCGAGGCTCCTTAAAAAACTAAAAATAGAACTACTATATGACCCAGCAATCCCACTACTGGGCATATACCCTGAGAAAACCATAATGCAAAAAGAGTCATGTACCACAATGTTCATTGCAGCTCTATTTACAATAGCCAGGACATGGAAGCAACCTAAGTGTCCATTGACAGATGAATGGATAAAGAAGATATGGCATATATATACAATGGAATGTTACTCAGCCATAAAAAGAAACGAAACTGAGTTATTTGTAGTGAGGTGGATGGTCCCAGAGTCTGTCATACAGAGTGAAGTAAGTCAGAAAAACAAATACCGTATGCTAACACATATATATGGAATCTAAAAAAAAACAACAACAATGGTTCTGAAGAACCTAGGGGCAGGACATGAATAAAGACGCAGACATAGAGAATGGACTTGAAGACACGGGGAGGGGGAAGGGTAAGCTGGGACGAAATGAGAGAGTGGCATGGACATATGTACACTACCAAATGTCAAATAGATAGCTAGTGGGAAGCAGCCGCATCGCACAGGGAGATCAGCTTGGTGCTTTGTGACCACCTAGAGGGGTGGGATAGGGAGGGTGGGAGGGAGACCCAAGAGGGAGGAGATATGGGGACATATGTATACGTATAGCTGATTCACTTTCTTATAAAGCAGAAACTAACACATCATTTTAAAGCAATTATACTCCAATAAAGATGTTTAAAAAAAAAAAGAAAGAAAGAAAGGGCCCATTGCCCAGCCATATACCTCTCAGTGACCACACAGAGGTCAGAGAGAAGGCTGGAATTACCACCTGTTAGAACACTGCAACTCTCTCTTAAAGGTAAGTTCCTATAACCTTGTTAAGCCTCAGTTTCCCCATCTGTAAAATGGAAATAAAAGCTCGACCTCATATGGGTATCACAGGGCTTAAATGAGCAGCCCCAGTTAAAGCACCTGTGCAGCACCTGGCATGTGGCAGGGTTCATGTCAGTTTTCTCCTTCTACACCTTAGTAACTCACCAAGGTCAACCCTCAAGTTTACATGTGAAAAAATGAGTGCTTCCAACAGCACTGTGACAGAAGCCTCAAGTTGGGGCTCGCAAAGGAAGCTTCTAAAAGAGTACCTATTGTAGCCTATTCAGAAAGAATATTCTGACAGGAAACTGTTTCTAGGAATAGGGCACAGTGTTATTTCCAGGAAGAAAAATCACTAGTTAGAAAACCGAGGCAGCTGGATGTTGTTCAAAGTTCTCCCAACTGGGCTGGTTCCTATCAAGGTGTCGGGGCCTGGGCAAACGTGTAATGTGAGGGTTGCCTTAAAATAGATGAAAAGAGGCTTTAAGGGAAAAGAAGCCCCAGAGTGGCAATCTGAGGGGTGCTGGCAGACAGAGAAGGCACAGCCCACAGCTGGGGCTTGGTGATGAGAGGGAGGGGGAGGACCTGGGGGCCACGGGCTAATGAGAGGACTGACCATGGAGTGCCCTGACTGCTCGCCAGAGCTCTTTCGAAGAAACTGTTGGCAGAGTGACCTTGGTCTCTTTAACTTTAATGAGCCCTGACCAGATGCCAGTAAGTTAGGAACTCGGGACCGTGACTTCACTCCAGGCCAGCCAGTGCTGCCAGGTGGACAGGAGGCTCCAGACTCCAGGAATTCAGCCTTTGGGAATCCCCTTTCTGGAATCACTCCTGATGGGTTGTGCTGTGGAACTCAGCACACTATCCTCTCCCTCCCTGTAGGACCCTGGAGATTGTCAAAACGCAAGCTGGTCCCACTCAGCTGCTGAGTCTAGGAAAGGAGAGCCAAGGAGTTACGGACATGGCTCTGAGGGTTTTTTCATCATCTGAAGGTTCAATATTTAGAGCAATATTGATTCGATTTATCTAGTGTTGTAATGATCCATCGGTTGCTAGGCAACAGAGTTCTTGCTTCCCTGTTTTCTGGGTGGCTCATGGGAGTCTGACTACCAAAGAGATTACTTTGTGTATATGAAACTAAATGGACCATAGGTGCCATACATAAGTGGAGGAATACCGTTTTACTGGGCAGCATTAAGACCACGTTTCCTATCACATCTCGGTAATTGCAATTCAACCTCCAGAACAACAGGGCCATTCATATTCACATGCCCCTACAAGATACCGGCTGAGAACAATTTGACACAAAGTTGTGCTGATGCATAAAACCCTATGTTGTGTGCTTACTCGTAAAGCTTAAACCTGCACTGGGGCAAGAATACGTTTATGCCTCCCCATTCTGGTCCCCTCCATACCCCACACTGATAACCAGAAATAGCAACCTGGATTATAAAGGGCAAATTCTGGTTTGCACTTAAATCTTGGTATGGCAGGGTCTTTCCTCATTTCTCTTATCCCATCTTCTCCCCAACTCACCCCAAAACTGCCTCCCTTTTGGGAAGGCTCTTTTGTAAGTCCTTTCACTGTTTCTTTAAAATCCCAAGTCAGAAGCAGCAGGCAGACGAGGCGCTGTCAGCTTGGGCTGTATGGTTCAGTGACTTGGCATTAATGATGTTTATTTTGGAACCTGCGTGATGGCCTGACCTATTTTAGTATCTCTGCTTTAACCACACCTCCCTCCCCTATTTTTCCAATTAGAAATGAAGGCAGAAGGGATTGTGGGGAGGTTGGGGAAGGCAGGGAGGGTAAAACCTGGAGCTCACAGCTCTAGGAGTCACACCTGCAGCCGCCCAAGTTGACCATAACACTAACCACTGTCACAAAGGTGACCTGAAGCCCTTCTGGAAAGGCTGGAATTCAGGGCCGTGTCCACAAAATGGGAAGAGCTTCCAGAGGCCCTGCTCTGCCCCGGTTCCCTGGTGCAGGGTGGCGGAGCGGCGGGCCGGGGGGTGGGGAACGGGACCAGGAAATACACAAACCAAAGGTCACAGTTGGTATTGTTCGGCGTTTTCCTCCCTGGAAAGACCTGTTTGGGGTGAGAAATGATCTAGTTCTTCCAAAAAGAAAAGCTGTCGGGAGGAGGGGGAGAAGGAGAGAGAGGCAAGTGCAGGCAAATAGCCAACTATGCACATGTACGGATAGTAGGAATGTAAAACAGATGCTGTGTAGGAAAATAAACCACTGCCCTGGGAGCATCATCATCAGCCTCTGGAGAATAGGGTTTCTCAGATCCAGGCGAATAACACAGCAAGTCACTGAAAACTGCATACGCATCATAACTCACTCTAAGGAATGGCCCTTCTGGGTTGCCTGGTCCCCTGTCTCCACATCTTTCTCGTTGCTGAGTGGTAGCCAGCATTCCTCTGAATCGATGTTATTCTATTCTGCCTCTTTAACTAAGACTGAGGAGGTGTTCTCACCCACACCAGAGCTCCTTCCCTGTGATGGAAAGCAGGAGCAGCAAGACCTGGAGCTCCAAAGAGGCAGACGGTGGCCCTAGAAGCCCTGTCCTACTGCTCTAGCGGAATGTATTCCATGAGAGTAGGGGTTGTGAGGAAGCAAAAGGACCCAGGCCGCTATGTGAAGACCCTAACAGGACAGTTGTAGCACTCATGGAACAAATGCTGACATCAAGGTCTGTGTATAGAGGACCCATGGCAGCTGCTGCTGCGGGCAACTCAGGATCCCATTAATGGCTACCAAGAAGATGCTATGCTTAAATGCAAATCAAAAGAGGCACTACCTCACGCCGGTCAGAAGAGCCACCATCAAAACGTCTGCCAACGGCAAATGCTGGAGAGGGTGTGGAGAAAAGGGAACCCTCCTACACTGTTGGTGGGAATGTAAGTTGGTTCAGCCACTGTGGAAAACAGTATGGAGGTTCCTCAGAAAACTAAAATTAGAATTACCATATGATCCAGCAATCCCACTCCTGGGCATATACCCAGATAAAACTATAATTCAAAAAGACACATGCACCCCTATGTTCATAGCAGTGCTATTCACAATAGCCAAGACATGGAAACAACCTAAATGTCCACTGACAGATAACTGGATAAAGAAGATGTGGTATATATATACAGTGGAATACTACTCAGCCATTAAAAAAGAACAAAGTAATGCCATTTGTAACAACATGGATGCAAGTGGAGATTATCAGTACTAAGTGAAGTAAGTCAGAAAGAGAAAGACAAATACCGTATGATATCACTTATATGTGGAATCTAAAATATGACACAAATGAACCCAGGTACAAAACAGAAACAGACTCCCAGACATAGAGATCAGACTTGTGGTTGCCAAGGTTGCGGGGGGAGAGGGATGGACTGGGAGTGTGGGGTTGGTAGATGCAAACTATTACATGTAGAATGGATAAACAACAAGGTCCTATCTATAGCACAGGGAACTATTATCCAATCTCCAGGGATAAACCATAATGGAAGCGAATATTTCAAAATGAATGTCTATATGTGTGTAACCGAGTCACCTTGCTGTACAGCAGAGACTGACACAACATTGTACATCAAATCTACCTCAATAAAAAAAAAAAGAAGAAGATGTTGTGCTGTGCTTGAACCACCCGCGATGCGCCAAGGGGGAGAAAAGAGGATATAGAAGACGAGGGGTCCCAGCCCTGGGTGAGACAGAGGTCAGAGGTATGACATCTCCCCCCACTGGGTTGGGGTCTAGGAAGCAAATCCACAGGAGTTAACATAACTGAACCCATCAAAGGGCCACAAGAACATAGAGGGCCAAGTGAGTCTTAAGAGAAATAAAATTAAGGAGCAAGTGTCCACCGTGGAAAGTCACTGAAGTTGAAGGTAGTGATTAAGTCCAGCTAGCAAATTTGTCCCTGAGAACTGAGCCCACAGAGCAAGTCTTCTATTCTTTAAATCAACAACTTTTATGACCCCTGAACTGTATTGACAAAATCAGAAATAGTCCTTTTTCTAAGCCTTCCTCTTTGCTTTTCTGAATCTGCTTTTAGAATTTCACACGGTAGGGAGGCACTGCAATATTTTGGGTCCCAAAATATCTTTCAGGAACGCAAGCTGGAAATATCAACCTGTCAGACATTGTCTTAAGTTATTAACTTGTCTGGTGGATGCCTTGGGAGGCTGGGGGACATCTGGCCAGGCATTTCTCCTCCTTCTCTATATATTTCTTTGCTTTCCCCATGTGTTTTCCTAGGACTGTGATTCACATATTTATAATTAAAGCAGAAAAGGGGGAAGGAGTGTTCTTACCCCATTCCAGGCAAGGCTTTCACCTCTGGAATCGAGATTAACAATGATACATATTGAGGTCCTGGAGGGATACGGAAGAAGGAGGAGAATGACAAGAAAAAGAAGGAAGTAGAGGAGGAATAGTAGGATTTCACTGCAAATTATATTTCCAGTTCCCAGACCCAGAAGGTCATGGAAATTTCTTGCTCCTATATAATTCTATGACGCCGAAAGAACATCGCTTTTTCTAAGTGGGATCAGGTTTAATGGAGGAATATCATGCCTTAAAATTAATTAGAATAAATTAATTCCTTAAGGAAACATACTAGCAAAGCATGAGAAAACTAAGGATACCCAGTACTGATGTGCCGATGAAGAGGCGTGATCATAAGGATGTCAGCTGATAGGAACTCCTGCCGCGTCTGCACACACAGGTGGCTTTGAAAGATAACACACTTCTGATGGCTGGATCACAACCCACCAGTTAGTAACTGCCTGGTTGCTGGTTGCTTGACTGAATTCAGGCAGTCTGTTTTGAAAACAGCCCACACTCTACCTAAGAGCATAACTTTTGAACCAGTTTGCTGGGTGCTCTGTTTACTGCTCTGCCCAAGCTCAAACGGTGGGGCAGACGACAACTTTAAGTTCAAACTGAGCTAAGAAAATTGGTTGAAGAAGAGAGTTAACAAAGTCCAGCAGTGAGGAGAGCATCAAACTAGGGCCGCTGGTTGACAGCTAAGTCCATTTTAAGACAGACACTGAACTGAGACAGTGGAACTGCCAGAGAGAAAGCCAGGTGATCCTAGAAAATTCCATCCTAACACATATCACAGGAGTCAGGATGCAACCCTAGAAAATAGGAAGAAGGAATCAGCGAGGCAGTCTGAAGGCTCTGCGTGGGGATTTGGCAAGGTGGGATTATCACTCAGTGACATGTCAGCACTCTACATGGAACGCCATTTCTATTTTCGCAATCGCGAAGTTTTCAGGAAGAGCACTCTTGATGTACTGCTCAGCTAACCTTTTGTGAGTTCCCGGAGAGGAGTAGAGAAGCCCGCCGAGAGCTGGCTGCTTATTCTAAACAGCTGGGCTGGAGTTGGAAGGACATAAATGCAGACATCCATTTCTAGCACCTCACACTAGTAACACAGCTCCAGGGAAAGGCAGGGGACTGACTCCTTTCTAATTAGTCAGAGAAGCTTATGATAAGAACTCCAGGAGCTCCTTATCCCAAAATATCACTTGTCACATGAGCACATGGGCCCACGAATGCACCCTGAAGGAGATGGATGAGTGGTGCCAGTTCTAAATCTCCTATGGGGTTCCCCTTGACAGCCTGCTCTCATGATTTAGGGCACCATCAGTGGCCCTGGTTTGATTCATCACTTGGTGATTCATTCATAGCTTGGTGAACAAGCTATGGTTCCTGTTTTATAACGCCCTTTCCATTTCTGCCCTTTGAAGAGAGAGAAATAGGTGATGAAAGCCAGGTTTTGGAACAGAATTCTGGCTTTTTCCTGCCAGAATTAGCACTCGGTAAGAAGGAGAAGCAAGCTATCAGATCAATTTCAAAGAAGACTATGCATATTGACAAAACAATGCCCACTTATATCAAATATGTCACTTCTATTATTTCACGTATTGGTATGATAAGTACTATAAATAGCCACAGCAACATATGACCGAGTGGATTTTTCTACCTAAACACTATGATTAATTAAAAATAAGCACATTTGATTTTTTTAAAGTTAAATTATATTTTGACCCTTAAGTATACAGACTTGTTACCATATTGAATCTTACATTTCTGTCCTAAAATTTATTATCATGATTTTGAACGTTGTCACGTAGTCTGTTTTGGCTATTGTAAGTCCCTACAGTTCTTATTTTTACAATATTTTTAAGCAACAGTTATTGTTTTTATGACAGAAGCAATGCATGAGCATTATAGTGAGCTTAGAAAAATAAAATTTCAGGCTAATATAAAGAAAAAATTACCTACTATACTACTACTCAGAAATAATCATGGTTCATAACTTGTTGAATTTTATGTATTTACACATAATGTATTTACATATTATACAAAAATATATAAATTGGGATCATCTGATATAAAGGTAACATAGTAACATTTTGTCTTTTTCTATGAATAGCCTTCATCCTAGTCAGCCCTCATCAGCCCCTAATGCCCACCTACCTGGAGGGGTTTATTAGAGAAAGAAAGCATAGAAGGAAACTAAAGTTCAGCTTCTAGAATTCAAAACTAGGATTTTGTAGCAGATAATACCTTGCAATCCCAGGCATTATCTAAAGAAAGTTTTGTCTAAATTTCTCTAATCTCCCTGGCCCCAAACATCCCAAACCAACTGTTTTTACGATCTAGATTAAGGGTATGTATTCAAGAGAGGTCCAGCTAGAAAGAGGAAGGGGGAAATTCCACCCTCCCATGTAGGTGTGCCCATTTTCCCCTCTTCAGCCTGAGAGGGGCAGGTATTTAGGTGGATGAAGGTACTACGGAGAGCAAAGGAGACTGTCTTAGTGCATTCAGGCTGCTGTAAGAAAAACACCATAGATTGGGTGGCTTATAAACAAACAGAAACTTTATTTCTCACAGTGCTGGAGACTGGGAAGTCTAGATCAATGCTCTGGCAGATTCCGTGTCTGATGAGAACCTGCTTCCTGGTTCACAGGTGGCCCTGACAGGTGGTGGCCCTGACAGGTGGTGCCTCCATGCTAGAAGGGACAAGGGAGCTCTCTGGGGTCTCTTTTATAAGGGCTTTCATCCTATTCCTGATGGATTCACCCTCATGACCCAATCATCTCCCCAAAGCCCTGCCTCCAAATACCATCACACTAAGGATTAGGTTTCAAAATACGAATTTGGGGGCTGCAAACATTCAGTCTACAGCAGAGACCCTAGGTCTCATTCTTCATCTAGGACTTCAAAACATGCCTCTGAGGCTTCTCTTGCACCATCTTGGGGCACAGTCGTGTCTATATGGCTGCAGAGCATCAATCAGGGAGGGAGGACACCTTGAGGTGCGGCTCTCCTGAGCTGCTCTGGGTTCCTGGATAGCAGGAATACAGGGATGTGGCTGAGCAAGGCGAGTCTGCTATAGACACCAGGACGCAGCACCCCCTCCAGGCCAGCAGGCTGAATAGAGGACAGTGTAGAAGCTCAAAGATCATTTTTTATACAAAGGCCGTCAGATCACTGACTTTTTTGAACTTATAATATTGATTCAGCTCTGGCAATTAGACAATGTCTTCCGAAAAAAGTTTTCCCACAAAGGGCAAATAGTTGGTAAATTTCCTAGATCCTTACAGTTCCTAGAATAGTTTGCTTCTACCTTCAACCATAAACGAAAATTTAGCCTGGTTCAAAAACCATGGATCTAAACAATTTCCCTATAAAACCAGTAGATGTTATTCCATCATCTTTTATCATTTAAGGTTAAAGAGTAGACGTCTGGGGCTTCCCTGGTGGCGCAGTGGTTGAGAGTCCGCCTGCCGATGCAGGGGACACAGGTTCGTGCCCTGGTCCGGGAGGATCCCACATGCCGCGGAGCGGCTGGGCCCGTAAGCCATGGCCGCTGAGCCTGCGCGTCCGGAGGCTGTGCTCCGCAATGGGAGAGGCCACAACAATGAGAGGCCCACGTACGGCAAAAAAACAAAAAAAAGAGTTGAAGTCTGAAGCCAGACTGAATTTTTGTTCTCTTGTGGTAAAACTGATTTTTTTTTTCTGCCTGATATGCAAATAATTTTGGGTGGCTGATTCTATTTTTTTTAATATAAATTTATTTATTTATTTGTATTTTTTTATTTTTGGCTGTGTTGGGTCTTTGTTGCTGCGTGCGGGCTTTCTCTAGTTGCAGCAAGCGGGGTCTACTCTTCATTGTGGTGCACGGGCTTCTCATTGCGGTGGCTTCTCTTGTTGCAGAACACGGGCTCTAGGTTGCAGAGCATGGGCTCTAGGTGCGTGGGCTTCAGTAGTTGTGGCACGCGGGCTCAGTAGTTGTGGCTCGCGGGCTGTAGAGCACAGGCTCAGTAGTTGTGGTGCATGGGCTTAGTTGTTCCGTGGCAGGTGGGGTCTTCCCAGACCAGGGCTTGAACCCGTGTCCCCTGAATTGGCGGGTGGATTCTTAACCACTGCGCCACCAGGGAAGTCCCAAGTGGCTGATTTTAATTCTTAGAATTTTTTTTAATGGCCAGGATATGAGTGAGTGAGTGAGTGTGAGTGTGTGTGTGTGTGTGTGTGTGTGTGTGTGTGTGTGTGTGTGTGTGTGTGTG
>NW_006789253.1:218188-233958 GCF_000442215.2 Lipotes vexillifer
TGGCAGGTGGGGTCTTCCCAGACCAGGGCTTGAACCCGTGTCCCCTGAATTGGCGGGTGGATTCTTAACCACTGCGCCACCAGGGAAGTCCCAAGTGGCTGATTTTAATTCTTAGAATTTTTTTTAATGGCCAGGATATGAGTGAGTGAGTGAGTGTGAGTGTGTGTGTGTGTGTGTGTGTGTGTGTGTGTGTGTGTGTGTGTGTGTGTGTGTTGCCTGGAACATAGAAAGCCATTTCAATCTTTAAATTCAGATGTTTTTTCAAATTCATATAGATTCCTTCAACATACTTTCGATCTTTACATTTTATTCCATTTGTTCTGTTTCTTTCCTCAGAAATCTCTATAATTCTTAAGTTTAATCTTTGTTTCATGCCTTCCAAATCTGTCAAATTCTTCTTGCTTTTATCTATTAGTTCTTTTCCCCTGAGCTCTGAGAGAGCTTCTCAAGTTTGCCTTGGAATTTTCATCTTGGCACTCGTACCAGTTTCATTGATTTCTCCTTTTTGTGCTTCTTTCTCCCTTTCTGCCTCAGTTTGTTAAATCTGAATCTCATCCCATTAGACCCTTCACCTCTTACATTTTTTCTTATTGTTTTGCTTCTTCTTTAATCAAGGTCATGCCTTCTTGCAACTATTGTGGTCAACAAATAGTTTCTAAAAAGTTATTTTTGTTCTTACAGTAAATATTTCCAGAACTATATTTCTCCACTGAGTACACTGAGAGATGGTCCCCTTTCCTTATTCTGTGGCATATTTTCCAACTAGCCTATGTTAATTTTTATAATATTCTCATCTTGAAAACAGAAGAGTATAATTGGGATCTCTCAATAGATTTTAGTGTGAATTTATGTGTGTTCTACTCACAAGCCCCCTAAGTGCCAGGAGATCCCCTTCTTCATCTAACTCTAATGGGAACATTGGTTAGTATAGCTCTCAGCTCATATTTAGGATCTGATATGCATTTATCTGGTCCTAACTTTTGTTTTCTCCCATCCCCACAGCTTGGTCCTCTAATATTGAGAAATAATGGAATATATGCTTATTGATTAGGATGCGGATGCAGTAAAAAAGAAATAGACCCAAAAGTTTATAAGAGCTCAGATACAGTAGATATATATTTCTAACTCATGTAAAAATTCCAGAGTTCCTGAATGTCATCACGCAGCTCTCCTCCAGGTGGTGACTCAGGGACTCAGACTCCGTGGATCTCCATCCAGAAGATGGAGGAAGAGAAAGGGAACAGGGAAGAGGCACAGTCTCTTATACAAATCTCCACACTACTGTCTAGAGCTGCACAAATCACATCCACTCACATGTCACTGAACACAACTAATCCATGACCACATCTAGCTACGAGGAAAGCTGGAAATGCTGTCTAGCTATGTATTCAAGAAGAAGAGAAGGAGACATTTTGGTAAACAAGTCTGCCACATTTTTCAGAACAGAATCACTAGTACATATGGTTATACAGATTTTCCCTGCTTTCCCTCCCTATCAACACTGCTTTTCTTGATCGTGGAAGATACAACTCTTGTTTATTCAACTATTAATACTATGACTTCTCTGTCTCCTTAGTTCTTGGCTATTTTGCTTAAGATAGTCCATTCATCCCAGCCTCAGCCCCTATAATGCAAACTCTATACCCAGGCCAGGAAGACTTACATCATGATAGAAATTAATCAGAAAAAAATGAAATGGAGAGGAGGAGGTGTCCAAGACAAACTAATCCCTTTTCTTTAAATATGTGGGAACACTCTTAGCTTTTCTACAGAAACAGAGGCAAAACAAAGCAATCTCACTGGGCTAACATACCTCTAGCTCGGTAGTTTTCAAACTGTGGTCCTTGGACCAGTAGCATCAGCACCACCAGAAACTCTGGGAATGAGGCCTGGTAACCTGTGTTTTAACAAGCCCTCAGGTGATTCTGTTACAGAGCCAAGTGTGACAACCACCGCTCTGATTTAAACATGGCTTTGACCTGGGCCATAGCAAAGTACCCGATGTCAACTTTAGTTGTAAGCAAACCACCTAAGAGGAATATTTGGAATTCTAATCTTGAAAAACTAAAAGTATAGAGCAATGATAAAACTTTGACACTAATTCTCTAATTCTCTGTGCTAGATCAAAATGACCATCAGTGATGAACACAGAATCACAAAATATCTGATATAAAAGGTATCTCAGAGATCATCAAGTCCACTCACCCATTTTATAAACTGGAAAATTAAGGTCCAAGAAGAGTATGTGGATCTCCCAAGGTGCCACCTCTGGTTGGCGGGAGAGCCAGTCTCAGAACTCAAAATTCCTGATTCGTGGTCCAGCTCTCTTTCTCATGAGATCATGTTTGTAAAGCCCTCTGAAAAATATAAAGTGTACAAGTGGCTGCATTATACGAATACTGCATTGAGTTCAGATCATTTGAATTCCAAATCTTAAAGAGCCAAAGTTAAACGCACGTGTAAATTTGTTCTCTAAGCCCTGTCCAAATGTAAATAAAAAATGAATGAACAGCATTGCCTTAGAATTACAGAACACTTCAGAACATTGATACTAATATTAAGAAATGCAATGAAGAAGCATCAGGCAGCAGCCTCTGACATCTCCTTTTTGTATTTCCTTCCAAAATATATGTGATGTCATAGAAATCTGAGATAAATTTCCAGTAACTGTAGGGTCAATAGACCTGCATAGATAAAAGCAATCTGTGGGTTCCATATACCCTATTTCACAAAAAGAAAAACTCAAGTATCACAGAGTGAAGTAAGTCAGAAAGAGAAAAACAAATACCATATGCTAACACATACATATGGAATCATAAAAATAAATAAATAAAAGGGCTTCCCTGTTGGCGCAGTGGTTGAGAGTCAGCCTGCCAATGCAGGGTACACGGGTTCGTGCCCCGGTCCGGGAGGATCCCACACGCCGCGGAGCGGCTGGGCCCGTGAGCCATGGCCGCTGAGCCTCCGCGTCCGGAGCATGTGCTCCCGCAACGGGAGAGGCCACAACAGTGAGAGGCCTGCATACAGCAAAAAAAAAAAAAAAAAAAACGTTCTGAAGAACCCAGGGGCAGGACAGGATAAAGACGCAGACATAGAGAATGGACTTGAGGACACAGGGAGGGGGAAGGGTAAGCTGGGACGAAGTGAGAGAGTGGCATGGACATATAGACACTACCAAATGTAAATTAGATAGCTAGGGGGAAGCAGCCACATAGCACAGGGAGATCAGCTCGGTGCTTTGTGACCACCTAGAGGGGTGGGATAGGGAGGGTGGGAGGGAGGGAGATGCAAGAGGGAGGAGATACGGGGACATATGTATATGTATAGCTGATTCACTTTGTTATAAAGCAGAAACTAACACCATTGTAAAGCAGTTATACTCCAATAAAGATGTTAAAAAAAAAAAAAAGAAACTCAAGCACCATTAAAAGAAAGTGGGAAGCCAACAGACCCTTTTGTGACTATCTCAGGAAACTATAGCAAAAGCAACAATGAGAAAAGTGGACAACACGAATACTACTGGAGGTGATGGTAGATCAGACCCCACCCTCCACTGGCCCTGGCCTCAGCCCCACCCCAACATTCAACATCCCTCTAGAGGTTGCAACTCCCAGGAATGTACAAGGTTGCCTGAGTCAGAGACTTTCAGTTTCTGAATGCAATAAGAACCATGCACTCTTGGACCTAGAAGCCAGACCTAGAACATTCCAGAGATTGAGAGCAAGTGAGGTAGCCATGGGATTCTGTCCCAGGTCACTGACAAATGGAGTTGAGTGTTCCTGGCTTGGTTTTATTGGTGGTCAGCTGCCTACTACCCAGCTGGTTCAGACAGGATTGGAGAGGACATGGCAGCCCCATACACCATAGGGTTGCCTCTTTCCAGGAGGAGTTTCCCTTCCAGGTTATTTTTTAGGATATGAGCTGAAATAGACTTCTCTCTGCCTAAACTTTGTAAGTGGCTTAGCTGGGTCTTTAAAGAACCTTTTTTTTTGGACAGCTTTATTGATGTTTAATTCATATACCACACAGTTCACCCATGTAAAGTGTGCAATTCAATGGTTTTTAGTATGTTCACAGATTATCTACAACCATCACTGCAGTTGATTTTAGAACATTTCACCAGCTTGTAAAGAAGCCCTGTACCTTTCAGCTATCACATCCTAAGCAGACACTGATCTACTTTCTGTCTCTGCCGATTTCCCTGTTCTGGATGTTTCATATGAATGGAATCACATAGTATGTGGTCTTTTATGACTGGCCTCTTTCACTTAGCACAATGTTTTTGAGGGTCTTCATGCTGTAGCATGTAGCAACACTCTAGTCCTTTTAAGTGCTGAATAATATTCCATTCTATGGATATTCCACATTTTATTTATCGGCTGATCAGTTGATTTGGGTTTTTTCCACCTTTTGACTATTATGAACATTTGTATTGGGAACATTAGAATTGTCACCCAGTCTGAGGGTAAAGAAATTTTGAATAAAGGAATTTCCTTACTAACTGGATACTTTTACATTGTTTAACACATAGTAATTCAATAAATACTGAACACCTGCAATGTGCAAAACAACATGGAAGCTACTTTGAGGTTATAGTTTTTAAGAATATTTATAACAGCAGTAGTGAGAAGGCCATCTCTTACAAAGCCCTTTGATATTATCTTAGGGAATCCTTATTATCATAAGAATACTCTATGAGCCACATATTGCCAGTCCCATTTTACAGCAGCTATAAGCTCTGAGAATTCAGCATCACCAACCTAGTGAGTAGAAGACAATGTGGAGAACTTCCAGTCCTAGCTCTTGTTAAGATATATTTTCATCTAATTTTTATAGGGAAGATATCCTTTTAGAAACATTTTCCCACAACAGTTGAGACTTCTGCAGCCCCTTGTTATGAATCAGAGACCAGCACGTTTCTCCTGTTCTAAATTCCAATAGCTCTTTTTTATACTTTTTTTTTAACATCTTTATTGGAGTATAATTGCTTTACAATGGTGTGTTAATTTGTGCTGTATATCAAAGTGAATCAGCTATACATCTTTTTTATACTTTTAAAAATATAACCCCTTTTGTGGAGGATTCCTGGACTGAATGTCAATATTATGACATAGTGTGAGTGTGTTTCGTGTTCGGTAATTGCAGTCATTGTTGCTTTTGTTGTGGTCATCCATTTACAATGCTTGGTGTCAGTTTATTTATCTCTTATAAAAATAAAATACAGTGTGTGTGTGTGTGTGTGTGTGAAAAATATATATATATATATGCCTAACAAAAGAAAGTATATGAATTTGAGAGTCTACAGTTTTAAGTAAGGGCCTACACAGTATAATAATAGCAACTTTAAATAGAATCCAGGGAATTTCCTGGTGGTCCAGTGGTTAGGACTCAGCACTCTCACTGCCGAGGGCCCAGGTTCAATCCCTGGTGAGACAACTAAGATCCCACAAGCCGCACGCAGTGCAGAATGAATGAATGAATGAATGAATGAATAAACAAACTCCAAAATCCAAGAGTCAGAGACCCCGAGAATAGGAGGGGCTGATAACAGAGATTCTTGGGGAAGCAAAGAGAGCCATTCTAGGGCATTCTGAGAGACAATAAAATAAGGTGAGGCAGTGTTGGGTGTCTGGAGCCAGGGATCCCAATCAGGCATCAAGGGTCAGGAGTGTGGAGCAACTCTCCTAGCGGAGTGATACCTTTGAACACCATCCTTGAGGTGGAGATTACTTCAGTTGAACCTATCTCTCATGATATTTTGCTAGACTTTGGGTACAAGTATTTGATGGATAACGTTTTAGTTTTTCATTTGTGCTTAATATTTTACATATTAAAATAATAATTCATCAAAAAATATATATATATCACCTTTTTGCCTTTTATCATTATATTCGTGTTAAGGGTCATTCCCTCTGGTAGCGTTCATAGCAGAAAGCCTGGACCAGAAGTCCACTGAAAAATCTGCTAGCCATAAAGTGTCTGGGACATTTTCTTCAGTGATATGGAATGATTCCACCATTACCACAATGCTTATGGTTTTCTTATTGGTGGCTCCCTTTCTTTGAGGCTGGGCAAACCTAATAGAAATACTGGCCATGTGAGCTCATGCTGGATGGATCTGGAGTTGCTGAAAGCCAGGAGCCTATGCAAGTCGACACCAAGGAGGGCCATGTGTTTACTAAAGGAATATTATCACGAGAAAGGGAACCGCCAGACAGAGAATGAGGAAGGAGTCAGGAGCCCAGGACATCAGACAGAAGCTGGAACTGGACAGAAATGTGGAATGAATTCAGTGGGCTCATGACAAAGCCTGTGGATGAATCAAGGTACCTGAGGGCTTATTTATACTGCACCCTTGCTTCCTGGTTAAAGGCAGAGTTGTCCAGCTGAAGGGAGCAGGGCACAACTGAACACCCTAGGCTGTTACTGAGTCTAGTTTTTAGATTTCACTTTCTAAGGACATCATTATTACCATCTTCAGGGCACAACTGCCACCTTACAGGCTACAAACAAACAGCAACCTAAATGTCCATCAATGGGGACAAGTTAAACTACAGTAAGTCTGTACAGTGGACTGCTGTTGGCTTTTCAAATAGTGGTGGAGAGCTATACACTTTTCTCAGAAGATATTCATGACATAGTGTTGATTTTAAAAGATTATAAGAAAAAACAAAGAACAAGCTCATGATACAGAGAACAGATTGGTGGTTGCCAGAGGTAGGGGGTGGGAGGGTGGAAGAAATGGGTGAACTGTTTTGTTTTTCAGTTTAAATAAGTTGAATGATTTGTATTTTTTAAAAAGGTTATATGACACCATGAACATTATTTGAATATTATTCCATTTGCATAAAATTGTGTGCACACAGGTATGTATATATGTGTGTGTGTGTGTGTTTATGTCTGTGTGTGTATAATTTTATGTCTCTATGTATAAAGGGGCATAGAGACCTCTTCTATTTTGAAAGTATATTTACCAAAATTAAAACTGCCTTCAGAATAAGTGGATTTTTCAGTGATTTTTTTTGCTTTTCTTTTAGCTCTTTCCCCTATTATTTTTACCACTATCCTTACCCTTATAACTAAATGCTGAAAATTCACAAAACAGTCTGCTTTAAGATAATACTATTGATTGGGCACCCACCAGTTGCTAGTTACGTGAACTGTCTCACTAGAATGGCAGAGCAATTCTTAGAAGTATAATATTGTTGTCTGCATTTTTAAATGAGGCAACTAAAACTTAAAAATGTTGAGAAATTGGTCCAAGGTCAGACAGCAAGCAAATGGCAGAGCTGGGACCACAGTTTAGGACTATGTAACTCTACAGCACATGCTCTCAGTCACTGCGCTGCGCTACTGTGAAAAATGCGAAAAGCACAGGCCTTACATGGTAAAGCCTATGACCATCAGTGAGCATGATTTCCAGTGTTATTTATTCTCCAAAGCCACAGGAACTCAGATCTGCCTTGACAAGAAATGTTCAGAACCCACAGAACTATTCAAAACTGAATTACTTAATCCTCTTCATATACCAATATCAGACACTGCAGCGGTTTTAAAACGTGTCTGTAAATTCTTTGACCCTCTTTCCATTGAGAGGCAGTATCTCCATCCCTTCCTTTGTATCTAGGCTGGCCTTAGTGACATAACTAATAAGAACACATTGAGGTCACTGCATGACTTCCAAAGAGTCCACCTTGCTCGCTGGGATGCTCACTTTTGAGCCCTGAACCACCTAGGGCCACTCTGATTGAGGAAGCTCAGGCCATGTGTGGAGATGCTGCAGGGGACAACCCCTGCTGAGAGCCCAGCCAACAGCCAGCATCAACCCCCAGACCCTTGGGTGAAGATGACTCTGTATGGCTCTAGCCTCCAGATGACAAATCACCCCCAGCTACTGAATCTTTCCAGCTGAGACCCAGACACCAAGGGTCAGAGGTAAGCGATCCTGTCTGATTCCTGACCCACAGAGTCCATGAGCATAATTAAATGGTTGTCTTACGCCACCAGCTCCAACTCCAGCACACTCCTTCAATAGCTATCCATTTAACTGAATTCTTACTAGTGACATTTGAGCCTTGGAGGTTATTTAGACAGGAGTTATTGGCTCTAATCTCTTTTTTCATAGAGCTAGGACAAGCTGCAAGCTCCCTGAAGGCAGGAATGAGTTTTTCATATAGACAACTATGTCTCAACACTCGCCACAGTGCCAGGAGCATATGAGTAGGCAGTTTCAGTTACCTCTCTAGTTATTTATCCCAAAACTTAGCAGGCTTAACACAGGGGTCGGCAAATTATCATCCACAGGCAAATCCAGCCTGCCAGCTCTTTCTGTAAATAAAGTTTAATGGGAACACAGCCACAATCATTCATTTATATATTGTCTACAGCTGCTTTCACTCTGCAGCGGCAGAGCTGAGTAGTTGCAACAGAGACTATACAGCCTTCCTGCAAAACCTAAAATATTTACTATCCTATCCTTTACAGAAAGTTTGGGAGTCCCCTGGTGGTCCAGTGGTTAGGATACCACGCTCCCACTGCTGAGGACCCAGATTCAATCCCTGGTCAGGGAACTAAGATCCCACAAGCTGTGCAGCTTAGTCAAGCTGGCTTAACACAACACTGACTTATTATTTCTCCCAATTCTATGGTTGGCTGGGCTCAGCCAAGCAGGTTTCTTCCCTCTACATTGTCACTGATGAGGCTGCATTCAACTGAGAACTTGGCTCGTGCCAGAACATCCAGGTTGGTCTATTCACACGTCTGGAGCGTTAGTCCTGTTGGCTGTGGCATCTTGATTCTCTTCCATGCAGCCTCCCTCTCTGGTCTCTCATCATTCATTAGTCCATCCCAAGCTCCTTGGTTGAAACTTCCAAGAGAGAGAGCAAAAGCGGAAGCTGCCAAGCCTCTTAAGATGCAGGCCCAGCGTCTACACAGCATCCCTTCCATTGCCTTTTATTGGTCAGAGTGAGTCACAAGTCAGTCAAGATGAAAGGACAGAGGTCTCTGGGTTGGAAGGAGCAACACGGACGTACAGAGAGAGCAGAAATTGCTGGAGGCTATCTGTCATATAAAGCACACAGTAAATATTTGCTGAGTGAAGGCAGGGGAGACTTACAAAGGCATAAATGCAGAAAGAAAAGGGAGCAAGTAACAGGTATGTCCTAGGTTATCTACATAGGGAGGCAAGATCTCCATGAGCTGCCAGCACTAACGGAGGGCCAGTGGACCTGAAGAAAGATTCCAACTGAGTACAGAAAGAGAGAGACATCAGGACCATAGTCAGGGAAGCCATTTGGGGATGGAAGGCTGCAGGGGTGGGATTAGATACCAGGTCTTCACAGCAAGAAACATCAGATCTCCTCAGAGCAAGTGAAGAGTCATACTTCATCAGTCAAATGCCCGACACGGACGAGCGGCGACTGATGAGGAGGCAAAGCAATGAACTTCTGGGACTACGTGCAGCATGTGGATGGACGTATTGGACGGCCTTCTCTTGTCCCGGTTGTGTGTCAGACCCGACGGCTGACCTCAGTGAATACGATTCCTCAGGCTCAGTGGATGTGTCCACGGCATTGGATAAAACAATGATCCAAACTACTTAGTTAACAGGCTTAGAAGAACTTGTTACCACCCAAGAAAGGAACATGGCAGCTTCAATAACAAAAAAGCATTACCTTCCAATGGTCTGTATAGGTTGCAACTAGCAGAGCTATAGCAACTCAGCAGGTAAAGTGACTGGAAGAAGATGAATCATGTTCGTTATTTCACTCAATCCTGTGAATATGTTAAAATTTCCACCATTTCACAAAAGGGGAAACTGAAGCTTGCAGAGATTAGAGAACTCTCCCACGTTCATATAGTTAACGTAGGAGCAGCATGATTTGGACCCAGTTCTGCCTGAATCTAAAACAGTCATTTTGCTTCCCTATGGAATACAGAAATTGCTATATATGGAAAACGTAAAAATATGAGGCTTCAACTGCCTAGAAAAGTTTGTCTCAAAATATGTCCTGTGCAATACTAATACCTTGAAATGGTCTGCAAAAAATGACCCCAAGGTAAGTGGTAAGCATGAGAGCTGATGCACGATAGAGCCCCTTGTGAAAGTCACATGAGCATTTGTATATTTAAACAGAAATCTGTCTGAAATCCAAATCCTTTTTTTCACGGACTGTCCACCAATATCCTGAAGAACTAGAGTTCTAAGGAACATGCTTTGGGAACATTCTGTCTAGGAAGATGAAGCAGTGAGAGACCACTATTTTAATAATCTCATTAATTATGCGGCCATTGGGAACACACTTTTGGCAGCCACTAGAATTGGGAGTATCCAATGAAGGGTGAAGCAATTTTAATACACATAAAAAAAGGTCTTATTCTTCACAGTCTAAAGTAGGCTTAAAAACCTTGCTGCCATGCTAAATTAAAATATAAAAGAGCCATGATCATGTGATTAAAGAATAGGTCCCTCTGGCCTCCCTAAAGCAGCTGTGGGTGTCAGAATTAGAGGCACAACATTGTATTGGATGTGCTGCAGCTCCAGCATTTTGTAGAGACTCAGAGCAAATTTGACCCAGCTGACCTGGCCTGCCAGAGCTGGCTATGGGTTCATTGCTCCTGTCTCTAATCTGCAGATGGTACCTGGAAAAGTTAGCATCTTTCTATCCTGCCATGTTTACATAATCTCAGTAACTCAGAATTGAGGTGGCAGTTAATTTTGCATTGCTGGTGGAAATGTAAAATGGTGCAGCTGTTATGGAAAACAGTATGGGAGTTCATCCAAATTTAAAAATAGAATTACCGTATGATCCAGCAATTCCACTTCTGGGTATACACCCAAGAGAATGAAAAGCGAAGACTCGAAGTGATATTTGTACACCCATTTTTCACAGCAGCATTATTCTCAATAGCCAAAAGGTAGAAGTCACCCATGTGTCCACTGACAGTTGAATGGATGAACGGAATGTGATATGTATGTATAATGCAATATTATTCAGCCTGAAAAAGGAAGGAAATTCTGACATATACTGCAACATGGATGAACCCTGAAGACATGCTCAGGGAAATAAGCCAGTCACAAAAAGATAACTACTATATGATTCCACTTATGTGACTTAACGGAGAGCAGTCAAATCATGGAGGCAGAAAATAGAATGGTGGCTGCCAGGGGCTGAAGGAAGAGGGGGAAGGAGTTATTGTTTAACGCAAACTGAGTTTCAGTATGGGAAGATAGGAAGAGTTCTGGAGACGGATGGCACTGACGGTTACACAGCAATGTGAATGTACCTAATACTATCGAAGAACTTAAACATGGTTAAGATGGAGTGTGGCTCCAGTGGTGAAATGGGTTAAGGTGTGGTACTCATAAAAATGGTTAAGATGGTAAATTTTGTTACGTGTATTTCAGAGGGGAAGGAATGGAGGGAAGGAGGAAGAAAGGGAGGAATGGAGGAAGGGAGGGAGGGTGGAGGTTAGATAATGTTTTACTTTGCATCTAACAGGAGCAAGATGGTCTTCCTAATAGCAAGGCTGAGCTTGAAGCCCTGCACCCGCCCCCATCCTCTCAGCACACACGCCCCCCCACGTAGATTCACACGGGGCAGCGCTCTGCACCCCCCAGGCCTCCCAGAGGGAGGAGGTGAGCAAGCCCTGCAGCTGGTTAATCACCTGTCACCCAATCCTTCATTCACAGGAGTCCTGGAGCAAGAATCCCACACGTCCTACACAGCAGTGAGCATGGCAGGTTTCAGGCTGAACAAAAGAACCAATTTAAACTATAACAAAGAATTGCTTCAAACCTAATGAAAATCAGGTATTGAACGAAAGAAGCCCTGTCTCTCCTTTCTATTTCCTTTTCTTGAGGGGAGGTGGGGGCGGCTCTTGAGACCTGGCTCTGGAGGGGAATCCAGCATGGGTCAGCCTCCAGTAAGGGCTCCTATTCACCAGCCACCAGGCAGGTACCTGGTCGACACCTCTGGGACCCCATACAGTTTGTATTAACCCCAATAATCTTCCTAATTGCCACCTGTTTGTCGTTTCCTCATAACATCCTCCTGTTTGGACTAGACTGAAAGTCAAAAGCATTTCTGAAGCAGTGGTGAAACAGGGGAAATGGTCATCAAAGCAAAAGTTAAGTGTTGTTTTACTCCTACGGAATTGGAAGGAAGGAAGGAGGGTAGGGGGCAGGGGAGGGAGAGAAGAGGAGGAATGGGGGAGGGGGAAAGGAAGGGAGGGAGGGAGGGAGGGAGGGAAGAAGGAAGGGAAATAAAGAAAGGAAAAAAATTTTTAGTGCAATTGTGTGAAACAAGAACACTCAAGCGGATAGCATTTTACATTGACAATTACACTGGAAAACAGGACAATGTGCATTAAGAGCAATACAAATAAATACACCTCTTAACCCAGTAATTCCACTCAAGGGATTTGTTATAAAAAAAATAATTTGAAAGAAACAAAAAGCTACGTGCAGTAGAATAAAGATCTCAGAATTATGTCCAGTACTGAGAAACTGCAAAGAATCTATCTAGTAATGTGGGAATAGCCAAGTAAGGTATGAGAAATTAGCTTCATGATATATTATTGTGAAATAAAATTCATATTTTATGGCAAGACAAGAAAAATTTAAACATATAAAAATTTCTCTGCCCTTTGGCCTTCTCTTTCCCCTCTACTGTGCATTATATATCTGCATTATATGTCGACCAAACCTCCCCATCAACAGAATATACCTGCTCAGCCATAAAAGAGCAACGTTCTCCTAACATCAACAAGACAACTCCTTAAAATATAACATTCCTTCTTGATCTTGTAAGGGGTCACAATGACACACCACTTCATATATCATCTAATGTACAGCCCTCTGTCTCAGAAAACTGATATAACTGTGCTTTGACTTCTAATGGGCAGAACAGTTCTCAGAGCTTTCTGAGATGCCGTTCCCAGGTTATAATCCTCAGTTTGGCTCGAATAAAATTTTCCATTTCTTTCTTAGATTGACCGATTAATTTTTCATTGACATTGTATAGCCATAAAAATTATTATGAAGAACATGTCACATTACAGAAATTTTCTAGAAAAGCATTAATTAAGACATGAAGAATTTACAATTATGTGTATACTCCAATTATAAGTATATAAGATATGTGCATAGAGACTAATTGGAACAGAATTTAATTTAAAACTAAAAATTGTTGCCATAGTAAGTGTAGTAGAACTATCAGTGACTTTTTTTCCTTCTTAAAATATTTTGTTTAGATCAGCCATGATGGCGGAGTCAAAAGACCCTGAGCTCCCCTCCTCTCTCAAGTCCACCAAAATCACAACCATCTGCAGAACAGCCATCAGTGAAAAAGACCAGAACCGGCCAGAAAAGATCTTCAACAACTAAAGACATGAACAAGGAACCACAATCACTGACATTGCACAGAAAAAAGAAAAAAGAATGAAAATAAACTAGGACAGTTTAAGAGACCTCTGGGACAATATCAAGCACACTAATATTTGCATTATAGGGGTCCCAGAAGGAGAAGAGAGGGAGAAAGGGGCTGAGAGGAAGGGGCTGAGGAAGGCATAATAGCTGAAAGCTTCCCTAACCTGGGGAAGGAAACAGTCACCAAGTCCAGAAAATACAGAGAGTTCCATACAGGATTAACTCAAAGAAGACACATAACAAGACACATTGTAATGAAAAATGACAAAAATTAAAGATAGAGAATATTAAAAGTAGCAAAGGAAAAGCAACAAATAACATACAAGGGAATCTTGTCTGCATTATTGACTTCTATACCCCCAACACCCAGGACTGAACCTGACACATACTAAATGTAACAGTTATCTATTGCTGTGTAACAAACTACCTCAAAGCCAAGTGGCATAAAATAATAAGAAACATGAATTATCTCACACAGTTGCCCTGTGGCAGGAATTTGGGAGCAGCTCCACTGAGTGGTTCTGGTTTATGGTCCTCTCATGAGACTGCAGCCAAGATGTAAGCCTACAGTTATCTGAAGGTTTGACTGCAGACTTCCCAAGTGGCTCACTTTCATGGCTGATCCAAGAGGGAGTAAGGCAGAGGCCACAATGTCTTTTATGACACTGGAAGTCACACATGTTATTTCTGCAATATCCTCTTGGTTACACAGGTCAGTCCTATTCACTGTGGGAGAGGATGACCTCCTGGTGAACACTAGGAGACAGGGGTCACTGGGAGCCATCTCAGAGGCTGACTACTACACTAAGTGTTCAATTAATATATTGATGAATAAACTCATGATTAAATGGTAAAAAGAAGTCTGACTGCTTGGATTCACATTCTGGCTCTGACACTTGCTGGATGTATGGTTTTAGCAAGCTATCTGACTTCTGTAAGCCTCAGTTTCCACATCTATAAAATAAAATTGCTGTAAGCATTAAATTATATGTGAAGTGTAAAGGCACTTAACATGATGTGGTGGTGTTTTTTGAGCAATGTTAAGTGCTCAAAAAATGTTGTCTATTTTTTATTACAGTTACTATTAATTCTTGACCATAAGTCTCCTCATTAATATTCCTTTGTAAGGGTTTATTCTTCAAGGAGAGAGAAACTCACTTGTCTAGAAAAATTGTTTGAATCACTTTACTTGTGCAAAAACATCCAAAACATTTTCAAGATTGCCCTGGAAGCAAGACAATTGGCAATAGAAGATTTTAAGATTTATTGAAGGAAGACTATCAAGGCCACTGGAGAAAGCTGGTATTTGGGAAAATTGGATCAAGATGGCAGCTGAGCATAGGTTTTGGTCACTCCCCCTCCCCAGGAAGAAACCGAAAATCAATACTACCAGTGGAATATAAAAAAGTGTGCCATCAGCAGACCAGAATCTTTTAGGAATTCATAAAAGAGAGGAAGCAGATGGGCCCTGTGAGATAATAGAATATATATATATATTGGTCTCTGCCCTCAGTTCCTGGCACAGAGTCCCTAAAACCCTTGTAAATTCCTAAGTGATAAAACACTAGGAGGATCTTTTATTTTAATGAGTGACCTTGGGTGGGCTTCTGGGTGGCTCTTGGATGGGGGCTGGTCACCAGAAAGACCAAGCCACGATTAGAAGCTTGGAGTTTCCAGCCCCACCCCACCCCCATTCTCCAGAGAGGGGAGAGGAGCTGGAATGGAGTTTAAAATTTATCATGCCTACAAATGAATCCTGGTTAAAATCCCAATAGTTTGGGGTTCGGAAAGCATCAAAGTTGGCAAACACATCCACACCAGGAGGGTGATGCATCCCAAGTCCACGGGGACAGAAGCTCCTGTGCTCAGGACCCTCCCAGACCACACCTTATGTGTCTCTTCATCTGGCTGTTCATCTGTATCCTTTATCATACTCTTTAATAAAATGCTAAATATAAGTAAGTGTTTTCCTGAGTTCTGTGAACTGCTCAAGCAAATTAATTGAGAACAAGGAGGGGGTCGTTGGAACCTCTGATCTATAGCAGGCTGGTGCAAAGATCAGGTGATAACCTGGCCTTGCATCCAGTGTCTGAAGTGGGTGTCGGGGGCTCTGGTGGAACTGAGCCCTTAACCTATAGGATCTAATGCTATCTCCAAGTAGATAGTGTCAGAATTGAATTAAATTGTAGGACACCCAGTAGTTGGTGTCACAGAGAACTGCTTGGTCTAAGGAAAAACCTCCACATATTTGATGACCAGAAGTGTCAGAAGTGAAGTGTCCTGTGTAAGTAGTAAAAGAAACACACAGGAGATGGACTGAACTGAGGGTTTTCCCTACACC
>NW_006789253.1:234017-239369 GCF_000442215.2 Lipotes vexillifer
TCCCTACACCAAAGGGAAAGACTGGGTTTTTCATTTTAGGTACAATCATACCTTGTTGGCAGTAATGATAAAGCTTTTTTTGAGGGTATTGGATGCATGTATCTTAAAAAAAAAAAAAAAGTTAATGTGCATGTTATTTAAACTATTCTAATACTAAGAACCTGTCTTAAAGATATATACTAAAACATGCACCTAAAAAATTACCTGTGTGTGTTTGTGTATAAGTATATTCACCAAAACATTTTTCTGTAACTGCAAAAAAATTAGAAACAACCAGAAGGTCTATAAATGGTCATCATTAAATAGATTATGAAACGCTATGCAGACTTGAAAAATTATAGGGAAACCCCATATGTACTGACTTGGAAAGTTCTTCAGAATATATTATTTATTTCTTCTTATTATATCTTATTTCTTCATATTTAAAATTAGCTGGAAAATGCAAGTTGCTGAACAGTAGGCAAAGACTATTGTGCCATTTTTGTAAAAATAAAGTCTTGTACTTACAATTAAACATATAATACCTGTGTGTATGCATGTGTGTGCATAAATTCATAGGAAAAAAATCGGAAACTTAAAAACGAATCTTTTAGTAGTGCTGTATCAGTCAGAGTCCACTCAGGAATCAGAAATCACAAAAATTATTTCAACACAGAATTTCATAAAAAGAAATTACCACCTAGGTATAGAGTTGTTAACTAGGTAACTGGAAGTTCCCACAGAGGGAGCAGCGACCACCTCTAGGACTGGAGGAGCAAAGGAAAAGGCTGGAATTATTTAAACTTAGAGAACTTAGAGGAGAGGTTATGGGGCCCCAAACCTCTGAGGAGGCGAGAATAGACGCCTGATGCTGGTGGCTCTGAGGGGGCATGATGGAGCTTGTCTGCAAGAGCTGGAGAAACTGCAAAGTGGATGCAGCTACTACTAGAGGAAGAAACCACCACTGCTGGGGTGGCACTAACAAGAACAGGAAGCCCACCGGAAGCAGACAGACAGGAAGGAGCAATTCTCGACTTCCTCCTCCCCTCGGCAGTCTCCCTGTAGCCTCACTTTGGCAGAGCCTAACGAAGCCCAATGTGATTTCCAGAGTTGCTGCTCCAAGACCAAAAAGCAGACTATGCTTTGAGACCCCGGGCAGATAGTTTTTCAAACTCCCTCTGAGATGTAATGAGCAATTACCTTCAATGATGAGCAAATGCCTCTGAATCCATGGACCATTATTCAGAAGGAAGGTGGGGCTAGAAGCTAATGATTCATTTACTAGAGGTAGCACTTCTCAACTCAAAACAGCACATTTTCCCATTTCAATGGAGCAGAAAGTCTTTTATGTTTAATTTTTATCAAGCTGTGAAATGAGGTTTGAGCTGCTGTGGGTGTCTCATTGATGCTAGGTGTGCTCAGGAGGCTCCGTCTCTCCAGTGTCTTTAAGATCCTACCCCTGCAGCGTCCCCCACAGGCAAGAGCACACAGCCCAGATGAGACGGCAACTTTTTCCTTAAAAGCTTCCTGAGAAGTTTTTAGTCCCTCATGATTTTTTTTTTCAATTTCATTCAGCCTATTATCTCGGAAAGCCCCATTCAGGATCAGTATCAGTCACTCACCAAAAGCATCTCTAAAAACAATAAAAGCTTCAAGGCAGTTTGATATGCATCAAAATAATATCATTCCATGAGTCAGCACCTTGAGTTTCAGTCCAGTTATATCATTTGCTTTTCTGGAAAGCAGGATAATAGAAAAATCTAGTCTCATCCACACCACCAAACATAGAACCAATGAAGAACTAGAATGGCAGGAATGGAACCAGTTCTGTTGGTTTTTCCAGAGACACCCTCTTGGTCTAAGCTTTGTAAACTGACATCCAGAGAAGTGAAATAATCTACCCAGAGTCATACAGCTGCTAGCAGGCTAAGACAGGACTAGAACCCAGGTCTCCTAGTCCCCTGGTCAGTGCTGTGTCCATCACCCCAAATGCATATGTAAAACATGGAGAACATGAAATGTTCACCAGGAATCCCCTTGGGATCAGCAGACCCTGTTAGGAATAAATAGTTGATGATCAATTTAGAATAGAGTTTAAAACACAAAAGGTAGGTTCAAAGAATTAGAGATAGCGTCTCAACTATCTTTGCAGAATGGCTCCTGTCAAATGGAGATATTCTGACTTCCTTCTTGAGGAGGTGAATGCATTTCAGGATCAGGGACTGTGATAGACTAGCTCTGCCTAACAGAGTGGCCAGAAAAGTAAGATTCAGAATAGAGAGTCATAATCCTAGGAAAATGGAGCAAAACTAGTAAAACTAAGCATTATTTGGGAAAGAATGGGGGTGGGGACATAGCAGCTGTGCCAGAGGTGGACTTTGGGGAAAAAAAAAAATCTAAGCAGAATTCTTAGATTATTAGCTGAGCTGCATATGTGCTATAAACTCCTATGTTAGTTAGGGCAATGTTAGCTGGTGAAACAAATAAACCTCAAAGATTGTTGTTTAACCTGTTTCTTGATCCCAAAGGATGTGATTTTCTTTCTATTCTGCTAGGTATGGTGGACCCTGCTTCTGTTTTTCTGCTGCTGTAGAGTTGGTGCTGTTGCTGTGCTCTGATGTGAAAGTGATAGAATGCTCACTCGTCTACTCTGTGTTGTACTTTGCCTCCTTCTGTGAAAACAGCACATTTTTATGCTACAGACTCACAAGGAACTTTGTATCAGTCAAGTTAGGTTAGTTTATGCTGCAATAACGAACAACCCCCAAATCCCAGAGGCCCCAAAACAAAGCTTAATTGCTCCCTTCCTAGACATCCATTGCAGATGGTGCTCTGTTCATTATAACCAGGCAGGAGCCCAGGCAGATGGAAGAGCTACCATCTGATTATTTGCAGGTTACTGTGGCAGAAGGAAAGAGGGCCTGGGTGAGACTTCACCAGGAATCAAATGTTCAGCCTGAAACTGATACACACTGCTTCTACTCCCAGTTCACTGGCCAAAACTAGTCACGTGGCTGCACTCAAATAAAACGGATCCAGGAAGTACAATCCTACCATGTATTTGTGAAACATAACTTTTATGGGAACGTCTTCAGCTTCTGGCCCCATGTCCTCCCTTTCTAAGGGTTAAAAATTTGTCCACATAGCTGGTAAGGCCAGTTCTCATATCATCTTCATCATTATTCTCCTTTGCACTCATTTCTCCACAGGAGAAATGTACAGTTTCTCCCTCCTTCTTTAGTCAAAATTACAAACCAAAACCCCTGCACAGCCATGTGGCAACTCATATATGTGGAAACCTGGAGGGGCGGTCCAGTGAACCACTTTCAGAAATCGCTGGACTCTGAAGCCCAGTTTGGGTTCATTTGGAAGAGCTGCTATAAACATGTTAAACACGTACACACAAATGAGCCTGAGGGCTGTGCTCTGCACGTACATGTAAGCCAGATGGCAGCTGTCGCCTTGTTCCTTGGCCCCTTGGACAGTCTGATTTTCCCACTGGACTCCAGTCACAGAATTGCAAGTTCTCTCCAAAGAATCCAACCTCTCAGAAGTTCAAGAAGCAATATAGACTTCAATGAAGATTTTTTAGGAGGAATGGGGGAGGGGCTGTTACAGAGATATCTAGCTATACACCGAAATCTGGTCTCCCTTTCACAATGGGCAGGTCCTACATCAGGACCAGATCTTTACAAACTCTCTTGAATGCAGGGTGTCCCACATGGCTTACTTTTGCCAATGGAACGTGCATGGAAATGTTATGTATCATTTCTGAGCATGAGTTTTTGAGAAGTGTTTGTGTCAACTACCTGACTTGAGTTGATGTCTGGCTTTGTCACTTTGTGGCCATGTGGCTTATTCATTTCACCATGTCTTCTTGGCCAGCTTACTCCATCTCATTGTTCACTTCATCTATGAAACAGGCTAATTATATCTGCCTCCTTCAATAATTATGGGGATTGAGTGAGATAACCTATACTGGTAGTTGTTAAACATTCTCAGAGGCTGCCATGAGGAACTCAGAGAGAGGGGTTTTCCATGTCCCAGCTCCCACCCTTCTACTCAATCAAGTGACTCCAGTTATATCAGTTTTGCATATTTAATCTTCTCCATACGACTCTGTTTGCAGAGAATGTTCTATAGCAGAAAAACAGTTTGAAACTACTAACCAGAGTAAAGATATTTGACGAAATGGAAAGTGCAAATCTAATGAATTAGGATCTATCCATTTACACATGCATCAATATAGATTGGCCCTGGAGCTGTTCTAAGCACTAAAGATACAGCAGTGAACAAAATAATGGGGAGGACAAACAGTAAACATATAGACTAATAAATACATCATGTGTCAAGTGCTCCAAAGAATCTCAAAGTGAGGTCAAAGGATTGGGTGATTGAGAGTGTTACTTTAACAGAGTGGTTAGGAAAGAGGGCTGATAAAGCGAAGTTTGAACAGAACTAAAAGAAGGCGGGACTGATCCATGCAGGTGTCTGGTGGAAAAACAGTAAGGGAGAAGAGAGATAAAGAGGAGAGGCCATAGGCAAGATCACACAAGGCTTTGCCCACCATGAAAAACACCATGCATTTCATTCTGAGTGAGATGGGGAGTTGGGGTTGGGGGGCCGGTGGAGCAGAGGAGGGACATGATCTGATTTGCATTTTAAATGGACCATTCAGGCTGCTCAGAAGAGATTAGACAGCGAGGAGTCTAGAGCAGAAATAAGAAAACCAGTTAGGTGATGGTAGGGAGAGAGGAATAAAGGTGAGCAGTGCTCAGACTCAAGATGTATTTTTAAACTAGAGCTGCAAATTTGCTTATGGATTGAATATGATGTGAGAAAGAAAAGTCTACGGTGGCACTAAAGATTTTAGCTAGATGACTGGTAGAATGGGGTTGCCGAGATGAGAACAAGGGAGATATAATACGGGGGAACTGGGGTGGAAAAGGAGAAGGATCCAGAGTGCTTTGGCGGCTTTAACTGTGAAATGTCTCTTTGACTCAGAAGAGATGTCAGCCAGACAGCCTGATGTGCAAGCCTGGGTTTAGGGGAGAGGCTGGGTTAGAGCTCATCATGCATGGATGCTACTGAATATTGGGAGACTGGAGAAATCTCTAGCGATTAAGGACAAATGGAGAAGAGGTTCAAGGCCAGTTAACATCACTTATCAAAAACTACATTAGAAGTATAACCTTTAACCTATCATACCTGATCACACATTAAAAGAATGAAAGTTACTAAAATAAGTAATTTGAATATTGTACTGTCATTTTACCATGAGAACTTGAAGAGATAAGAAGGAAAGAAGAAAAAAAATTAAGGTGCAGTTTCCAAGATACAAAAGCATAACAAAACGTAGGGATTAGGAAGAGC
>NW_006789253.1:239379-246706 GCF_000442215.2 Lipotes vexillifer
TCCCATAGTACATCTCCCATCCACTCTAAAATTAAAGTTCAAAAGGGAGCTGTAGGTTCACATATATCAAGAATAGAAAAAAACTCACGATTTATTTAGTTAAATAGGTTTAATTGCGAAACAGTATTAGACTAGTAGAAAAAATGCTTCCTTCCAGGGCTTCCCTGGTGGCGCAGTGGTTGAGAGTCTGCCTGCCGATGCAGAGGACACGGGTTTGTGCCCTGGTCTGGGAGGATCCCATGTGCCGCGGAGCGGCTGGGCCCATGAGCCATGGCTGCTGAGCCTGCGCGTCAGGAGCCTGTGCTCCGCAACGGGAGAGGCCACAACAGTGAGAGGCCCGCGTACCGCAAAAAAAAGTTTCCTTCCACTTATATTTAAGTAGAAATAGAAAAGCTCAACTTATTTAACAGAAATAATATTTGTGATGAGAGGAAACAAAGAACTTCATTAAGTATTAAAGAAGACAGGTTGAGGGAGAAAAGGATAAGTACGATTATAACATTAAGCAGCAGTCGGCTGTATTCAGCTTCTAGTTTTAAATACCATCTACTTAGCAGCGCTGAAACAGCCTTTCCCAACTTTTAATTAAAATGCCTTTAAAAAGACAAAAAAAAAATTAAAATTCACAGCTCCCTAAGAAAACAGGACCAATGGTCAACCTACTTCCGGATAGAATTGGGGAGACTGTCCTTTATGAAGCAATGGAACTGCAAGGAAATACACAATTGATGGCTCACTTGGGCTGAAAGCAGATACATATCATTCCTTCCTTCACCCACATTTGCTCTCTGGTTCAAAGTACGTATCATTGGAAACCTGAGAAATATCCCCTCTCCTGCAAGAATGCTGATTTTTGAGGCCATCCAAGTGCAATTCCTCTTCTTCCAAGCTCTACCTCTCCCCGCCCAAATCAGGGGCTTTACGATATTCAGTCAGGACCTGTCACTCCCAGAAAACACCTGGTCCCAGGAAATGGGCTGGGCTGGTGGGAGAACAGGAGTACCATGCACCCTGGGAGGTAAATTCCCGAGGAGGGAGGCACACAGGAAGAGCTATTGGTGCAGTGCATTCTGGGAGCTGTAGGTAGGGCTTCACTTCCTACACCTGTTAGAACCTTAGGCTGTGGGAGAAAAAGGTCCCATCTCGACTAGCAGAACCTGCTTAGAGTACACCTGCCACACACTGATGACTGGTCTTAAGAGCTTCGTTCACTGAATTTCTGAGAAGCATGTCTGACCCAGTGCATAAGTGAACCCAGTAGGCAATGCACATACCCAGCCATTAGTGGGAACCATGACTAAAGGCATCTTCCTCTGCCAAGGGTAAGTAAAGAGACATTACCAACACCATCACTAACATACTCTAAATAAGTAAATAATAAATAAAATAATAACGGAAGACCTGGTGAAACAAAAACACAGAACAGGTAGGAAAGAATGTTACTATCTAGACTAAAAGGAGAAGCAAATCACCCAAATAAAGAAGGAAATTTTAGAAAACTTATTCAAGATAGAGCACTTCTGACCTCTATGACCTAGGAATGGAAAGCCAGGAAAAAAAAAAAAAAAAAAACAGACTGAAAGGAACACACAAAAAAATAAGAAGGAAACTAAAGGAGATAAGAAAAACTTGCAGAGAAATTTGAAATGTCACTGGGCAAAGAGCATGACTGCTTTGTTCACCATTATATCACCAAGGACTAACACAGCCCCTATACACTACCTGTCTACATTCCAAAAGCTGCCAGAAGTCTAACCAAAGTACCGGAGGGCCATTATTTCACATCATAAATATTAGAATATGCTTCCCTTTCATGTAAAAATAGCTATCTATTAGTAGGTTATATATCTTGATTTTTTCCAATACTCTGATAATGTATTCATAATCTATTGAATTAATAATCATTAATAATCAACAGTTCACATTTCTGATAAATCAAATGCAATTGGGGAAATAAGATCATATACACAACAAGTCAGTTAGATCAACACAAGACTGTAAAAAAAGTAATAATAAAAATAATATCAATGAGATCATATAGAGTGTTGTAGTCTGACTGTATCTCCCCAAAATTCATATGTTAAAACCTAGTCTTAAGCGAGATGGGTTTTGGAGGTGAGGCCTTTGGGAGGTAATTAGATCATGAGGGCAAAGGCGCCATAAATGGGATTAATGCCCTCATGAAAGAGACCCCAGAGAGCTCCCACCATGTGAGGTTGTTCTAAGAGGATGACTGTCTAAAACCAGGAAGCAGGCTTTTTCACCAGACACCAAATCTTCCAGTGCCTTGATCTTGGACTTCCCAGTCTCCAGAACTATGAAAAGTAAATTTCTGTTGTTTATAAGCCACCAAGTTGATGGTTATTTTTGTTATAGCAGCCCGAATGTTCTAAGATGTGGATGTCACTACAAGACTCTGGCCCTATTAGGGCTGTGCCCTACAGAGTTAAGTTAATGGCACATCTCCAAATTCAGAGAAACATTTAGGGCCACTTAAAACCATTAGGATCAGTGCCTTTTTTGGTTTGGATATATGTGCACTTGTCTTCCTCTTGTTCAAAATAACTCCCTGTGCTATCAATGTCTCTCCACCACATTGGTTAAGGGATGCAATAATTGTACAGTATTTTATCCTGCTCAATGTGTTTTCACATCCATTATGTCATTAGAGCTTTACAGCAACCCAGAGAGGATGGAGATCAGGTGTCCGCCTGCGTCCACGCCAAAGAGGTAAGTAGCAGGAGGAGAGAGAACACTGTGGCTTCCCAGGACACGGAGGGGAAAGGATGGTAGCTTCATATCTCCCATCACAACCCCTGGCTCCCCGTCCTGCCTCCACTTCTGCTCTCCGTCCAGCCTCTAGTAAACTTTGGGACGTTGTGCTCAACTCTAGCACCTGACTCCTGGAAACTGTAGTCGCCAAGCAGACCAAGGACCTCCTCAAAAGAGCCTGGCTAAGAAACTTCTAGGATGACAGTGGCCAAGATCCTTAAAAACAAGTCAAAACATAAGAGATATTGGTTACTTTGGGGGAGGAAGGCATACAAAGTGTATGAATGAGACTGTGGTTCTGAGTTGCTGTATGTTCTAGTTCTTGGATATATTCAAATTGTGATAGTTCATTGTACCTTATGTACCCTTAAGATTTGTGCACTTTTCTGTATCAAGGTTATGGATTCAATGAAAGTGGGAATTTTTTAAAGGCCCAAATACCTTTCTAATTCCATGCTTACCTTCTCTTTGTGTCTCTCGGTGTTTAACATTCTTTTTCTCTTCTCTTCTAGGGTGAATCACCCTACTTGTTAAAATTGTACTACAGCACATGTTGGTAAATGATGTGCCTTGTGGTAGTGATTAAGTCAAATCAAACACATTTGTCACTGAAGAGATGGCCTCCAGCTGTTTATCTGGGAAATATAATTGAATACTAATGGGATAAACACTATAAGTTGCCGGTTTTATTTTCTCTAAGGTGTAGGCTAAAGTATGAGAGGGTGAATTTCCCTAAGTTTAAAATACAAACAGAATTTTTAAAATACAACCTAAGTCTTCCAAAGAATTTAGCTCGGGTGATTTCATCCTCACTCCCACCAAAGAAGAATAAACACAGATACTCTTATTTACATGGTACAATTGGTACTTTAACTTCAAACTTACTATGCTTGCTACTTGCATGAGAACTTATCAAGGCATTTCACACTGAACTTGGCTCAATTTTCACTTCCCAGAAAAACTTGTTACATCTCTGCCCTCAAGCCACATTCACTATCAAATAGCAGTTATCAAGATTTGGGCAGAAGTGATAAAAGCCTCTGAACATTTTTGTTACATGACTTAAAAAGTAGATGTGTGATGTAAAAGATGATGATATTGCAAATGGAAGAGATGAGTTGGAATAAAATTGTTTCAAAGAAAAAAAATGTTTGATGACTTTCTATAACACTTCTGAAATATTCTAAGCGCTCTCTGAACTGAACCACAAACCCGAGTCCCACACTGAGGAGGCCCGTGTCTCAGACAGCTGAGATACACTCTGACAAAAACAGCAAACACAGACCCAATAAAGACAGCAAGATATCAGTGCAGGTCTTTTTAAACAAGCGCCTTTTGATAACGTGGTCTACCAAGCTGTAACATTGTAAGGGTCTGCTGTCCCTTTTGAGGGAAGAAATCACTCACACAGAGAGCAACTAAGCAACATGCCCAAGATTTCAAAAATGGAACCCAGGTTCCCAGGACTGTTTTGTGACTGTCCATGAAGATAGCTAGAAATAATACAGGTCAAGCATTAATAAATTACTCGGAAAGTGTAATAGGAAACAAAAGAAGCTTGTATTTGGGATGCTGACATAGGCTTGGACTGTCTGTTGGGAGTGGACCTGACCAAGACCCAGGGGCCAAACAGACCAAAGATGGGGCAGGGGCAGTTGAAGGGGTAGGCAAGAGGCAGGCCGTGCAGGTGGCAACCAGAATCTTGGATGTCTGGCAATGGCTATCATCAGAGGCCATGTAGAAAGGCAGAGCCCAGGATAAGAGTCCATCAGCAGGCAATGGGGACCAACTTCCAAAAGGGCTACAAGTGCTGTGGGCACAGGAGACCCTGTAGGATTCCAGGACTGTCCGTGGTCAGAGATCAGACAAATCCTATTACACACCTGCCTTCAGATGCTTACTTTTCTACTCTCTCTCATAAATCTTTGCATGTGGCCCAACACCTCCCACTGTTGAGAAAGATTCCACCAAACAAGCTGACACCACACAGGGAGAGAGAGAAGACAATGGATCCTTGAGTTCATTTCCTGACCACCCCTCCTGGGAGACAGCTCACCTCTGTCTCTCAGGTCAACATGACTCTAGTCGCTGCTCAACATTTTCAGAAAATCTCCTTGAATTAGAACCAGGGAAATACACTGTTAATAGATATTTTTTGCTCCATCAAATTATTTTTCCCTTTTCCCCTCAACTATCTTTCCATTTAAAATTCTATAAAATTACACACAAAGGGGGAAAAAATGTAGGTCGGCACGCATGCTAATGACATTGTGTTCATTTCTCCTCAAGTGCAGCACGCCAGCAGAACCTTGTCACACTTTTGTTTTACTCTCTGTTCTACGCTGTAGCACACAGTTGTTCTGCTCTCGCTTGGCAGGTACAGCAGAATCAAAGGGATTATACACTTAGCATCTGGAAATATTTCACCAGCATCATAGACCAAAATGTATACTCATCCCTCCTGTGCCAAGTTAGGTAAAATAAGAAAAAGAGAAGGCTAGGTTTGCACACCCAGAGCAGCCCCATCAGAGGAAGTCAGCAGGCTAATGCAAATCTTGAATTCTAAGAGCCGGTGACTTGTCCCGGAAGTGAAACGTGCATGGGGCTTTTAAGCAAGGCGAAGACGTGGAAAGACTTAGGTGATAGGCTTTTAACACTGCCAGGAGTAACATTAAAATGCCCAAATTCATGCATACTACGCTCTCATAATATTTCTCCAGAAAATGGAGCCTAACTCCAGACTTTTCATGAAGCAGGCAAACAGAGAGTAACAGAGCACCGTTCAAACTCTGGGAAGTCAATTAGGCTCACTCATATCTGCTCCCACCATAGGTCTACACCGCATAGGTTTCCGATTCCTGCCCCTGCACAGATTTTGGGGAGTCATGGAGCTATGGGGCCACTTGAGGATAATCAAACCCCCCAAAGTGAAATTGTCACAGGCGAGATATTACTTTCATGGTTCTCAATCTTTGATGTGCATCAGAACCGCTTTTGGATGCCTGGACCCCACTGCAAACCTAACCCAATCAAAACCTCTGAGGATGGGACCCAGGCAGGCCTAACCGTTAATAGCACATAAATGACTTGGCTGTGCTCCCCTCAACCCCCCACCCACCCTGGCCCCACCTATCCCTGCTCAGAACCACGGCTCCTCAGCAAATATTGGTTTGCACGTTCATTTATTTTTAATCTCACTCTGCCATCTGTGACAATGAGTGGTTTCTTCTTTGGAGAGATATTCAGGAGAGATATTCAGAAGGAATATTCCATGGGAGGACATCTAATTGTAAAATAAAAGGGAGAGAAAATACAAGGGTCTTACCTCCACACAGAATCCATTAGCTCTCTTACCAAACCCTTCCCACCTCCTTCCCACATCAGTTGACTGACCGCCAACATAGAAAAGGCTTTACCGGGGCTTTCCTGGTGGCACAGTGGCTGAGAATCCACCTGCCACTGCAGGGGACACGGGTTTAAGCCCTGATCCGGGAATATCCCACATGCCGTGGAGCAACTAAGCCCGTGTGCCACAACTACTGAGCCTGAGCTCTAGATCCCGCGAGCCACAACTACTGAAGCCCGTGCGCCTAGAGCCCATGCTACACAACAAGAGAAGCCACCGCAATGAGAAGCCCGCGCACCGCAACGAAGAGTGCCCCCGCGCGCAGCAATGAAGACCCAATGCAGCCAAAATAAATAAATTTATTTTAAAAAATAAGAGAAAAAGAAAAGCCTCTACCAAACCTAGTGTCGGGGTCTCAGGTGTTCAAATAAATAGAATGTTCCCTACAAAAGGGGAACCAAGATTGCAGGATCCTTGTAAAATATGCACAGGTGGGTCCAGGCCAAACGCAAATCATGCTCAGACCCTGTTTGCAGAGCTGGCCGTGCAGGGAAAAGAGCCCCAGACAGGGAGTTCAGAGACCTCAGCCTTTTCCGCCTCCGCCACTTAACAGCTTAGTAGGACTCTGGGCAAGTCACCTCCTCTCGGAGCCTCAGCATCTTCACCATTTCCGAAACAGGGCTGTAACAAAAGTAGCTGGGGTTCCTTTACGTGAACATCCACACACTCACCTTCCTTCATCCCAGCCTTCACCTTCGAATCTGCTCCAACCTCAGCCCAGAGGTCTCAACCAGGGGTATCGGAAGAACTCATGGGTGAGGCAGAAGTTCGCTCCTGGTTACTGTTTACCCCAGTCTCTGGGCCTCATTTCTACCTCTCTGACATGACCTGCCTGACCCCCATCTCTGCCACAGTCACAGAACTGAACTGGAGCAAGAAGGAGAACCAGGCCAGCACCCTGACATCCAGCGTTGATTCCCATGTCCTGGGCTCCTCTGCTGTCCTTCTCTGGAGCCTATTCTGAAACCTGGACTAGAACCTGTTTCACCCATATCAGTATCTATCGGGAATCTCACCTTTTCATTTGTCTCCTGCTTTAGTCCAGCTCCTGGACACCTATTTCATATTCCAGATTCCGTCTTGGACTGAAGCCTTAAACTTGAACCCCAGCCTAGTCAGTGACTTGCCCTGCTTCCTACTGAGAGGCAT
>NW_006789253.1:246871-249886 GCF_000442215.2 Lipotes vexillifer
CCTGCTCCCTACTGAGATGCATTCCTGATACTAAGAATCTACAGGACTGTCCAACTAGGTGTGCCCCCCTCACTTCGTGGGAACCCTCCCCCCATTACTGCTCACTGCCCAACCGCCAGTGCTGCCTGAGCAGCAACCAGGGTTTGCCCCACCCTTTTTCCAACTGTCCCTACAGTCCCTGCAGCTGGGTTGATTGCCCCAGAGCCTGGCTTACCCCAGGAGGTAGGCTTGGTGCCATGTTCCCTCCACTTCTGGCCTGGCTCATCATTCATATCCCTGGTAAATGAAACCCCACCCCTCATCCTGAGCCTGGCCCTCCAACCTGCAACTCCACCCGCTTTGGAAAATGTATGCACTACCCTGACTTAGTGTGATACCCTTTCTACTGCCAACCGCTCACCCAATTCAGACACCCCCTCCAACACTGACCACTTTATTCCCTTAGAGACTGTATTCATTTCCTTTTGATGCTATGACAAATTACCACAAACTTAGTGGTTTAAATGATCCAAATTTATTATCTTTATTAATAAATATTTATGATCTTGAGGTCAGAGTCTCACGGGGCTAAAATAAAGGTGTCAGCCAGTTCCCTCTGGAAGTTCTAGGGAGAATCCTTCCCTTGCCTGTTCCAGCTTCTAGAAGCTGGCCACATTCCTCGGTCTGTGGCCATCTTCCAGCTCAAAGCCAGCAACCACATCACTCTGACCTCTGCTTCCATCGTCACCTCTCTCACTCTCCCGCCTCCCTCTTTCCTTATAAGGACCCCTGTGACTACACTGGGCCACCCAGAATAATCTCCCCATCTCCAAATCTTTAACTTCATCACATCTGCAAAATCCCTTTTGCCACATAAGGAAACAGATACACAAGTTATGAGATTAGGATGTGGACATCAGGGGCCATTGTTCTGCCAACCTCAGAGACCAGGACATTTCTCTCTCCAGTTCTTTTTCTCTCTCTGACCACTCTGCCTCGTTTTCCATCACTGGATCTTTAATCCCCAGGGATCTCTTAAATGTTAGTGCCCCCCCTGATTTCGCTACGGTCCTGCTTCCACTACACACACTCCTGTGTACTCTCACCCACAGTCATGATTCAGGTCACACACCAATGAATTCCTAAATAGAGGTCTACAGCCTCCTTCCTCCTGAGGTTCAGACCTCTACATCCAGCTGTCAGATGCTGGTACTCTGCCTGGGTACACCAGTGTTCCCAATGGGCAGTGGGCTCCAGAACAAAGTCAAGAAGTAACCAATGTGAAAGCCCCAGCAGGGGGACCTCTGGCGGTTGTATTATCCTCTTTGGTGCAATGATTGAAGAGACCAGCTTATTCTTGCAGAAGAAATGAATAAACACAAACATCTTCAACTTACTCATCTTACATTCTTGATAGGTAAAAAGTCCCACTTTCCACATTCTTGCTCTCTAGAACCTTACCCACTAGAAGGAAAAAATAACTTAAAAATAATACAAGGAAGAAAGTTACACAGGATAACAATGCCAATGACACTCATTTATAGAGAACCTATCAGGCATTGTATTAAGCAAAGCACATGAAATATTTCATCTCCTTTAATCCCCACGACAAGCCAGTGAGGTATTTTTAATACCGAAAGAAGAAAGTGTGTCTTGGGAGGTTGAGTAACTTGCCAAGTTCACACAGTTAATAAGAGACAGAGCCTGGCCTTGAACCAAGGTCTGCCTGACACCAGTATCCAGGTCATCAACACTTCTCTCTTACCTCCAACACACACTGTGTGGAGGTAAGAGAGAAGGCAGACGCCCACAGATAAAGAAGAACACATGAAAGCAAAGAAGAAATGGCTTCTCTTCTGCCATAAGGCAACGTGCATCCTTTCTGGTGTGATTTTTCTTCCCATGGTCATTCCAGAATTCTGCAGGCCTGGAGAGACAAATCTCAGTCTCCCTGCTAACACTAGCACACATGCCACCATTTCCCAGGCTCTGGGGTCAGATTATCCAGCCTGGCGGCCCCGAGAGGTTTAGAGTGATGAACGTGCCTCAGGGACAGACAGCCTGGGAACTGCCCGCCCAGTCGCCACAGGCCCCCATCACGCCTGTGTGTAATTTACACTGGTCAGAGGAAATCATTGCTGGGTATTGATTCTGGATGAAGACGAAGCAAAGGGAACAAATACAGTCCAGTAATAACCCAGTGAGGGGGAAAGCCGAGAGGAGAGACCACAGGTTCGCTTAACTCCTCTGTGGTCGATAGGCTGTTTATTGAGACGCATTAGTCTTCCGCTCCCAGATCCCAAGAGCTCGGGCATCGCCTGGGAGCCTGCGGCTCTCGGGCTCCACACCCCCGCCACTTCTGTGCTTGTCCAAATGGATGCAGACTGAGCTTTGCGCGCTGCTGGGATCCCCAAAAACACAACGAAGGGAAGTGGTTCCATCCGATAGTCCTCCAATGGGAGCAGATGTGCACTTTCTAACCTCCTGTCCTACCCGCCTTCCTCCTCCTCTCCATGCCCCCCTTCCTATTTATGACTTCCTTTTCACAAGTGTTAAATTGGATGATTCATTCTGCTACAAAAATGTTAAGAATGAGAGAGAGACAGACACTGGGAAGGAAGAAGGGAGGGAGGGAGGGACAGCATCGCCTTCCTCTTTTGGGGGACAATATTTTTTCATTATCCTACCACCCACTGAAGTCTCTGAGTACCTTGTTACTGACAATAAATAATCAGAATAAAGAACAAAAAACAGAAAATTGCTGAATTTGAAGCTATGTCTGCCACTCATGGAGAAGCTTTGGTTGTGAAGATGCGATGATTCAGATTAAGATAAGAGTGTAGCTGTGAGGCTCAAGAAGTCCTTCTGGGGCTTCCCTGGTGGCGCAGTGGTTGAGGGTCCGCCTGCCGATGCAGGGGACGCGGGTTCGTGCCCCGGTCCGGGAAGATCCCACGTGCCGTGGAGCGGCTGGCCCCGTGAGCCGTGGCCGCTGGGCCTGCGCGTCCGGAGCCTGTGCTCCGCAACCGGAGAGGCCAC